>NC_041403.2:136801783-137144283 GCF_900747795.2 Erpetoichthys calabaricus
GGGAAGCTGGAACCTGTCCCAGCAAACATCAGATGCACGGTAAGAACAACAGAAAGAGTATCATAACTTTATATTAGAGATCCAGACAAATAAGCCTGACAAAAAAATAATAATAGTAATAATAATATGCACCAAGCTAAATTGACCAAATCCCCCCCCCCCCCCAAAAAAAAATCACTAGCTAAAAGTCTATGAATAAAAGTGAATTTAGTTACTTAAGATTGCCTATAGATATGGTGACCCTTGAGTTCATGATGAATGACACACTACATTAACAATAATAATAACCTTTTAACTTGTTGGGTCTGCTAGGCTACAATACTTCCCTATGAAACTGGACTTCCAGACTGATAGACTGCAGACAATCCAGGTCAGAAACACTATCTGCAGTACGATCATGCTGAGCACTGGTGAACCCAAGGGCTGTCTATGCAGCCAACTTCTGTTCACTTTGCTGACTCTTAATTGTACAGCTGCATACATCTATAAAACCATCATTAAATCTGCAGATGACCCTATAGTGGTGGATCTTATGAGCAATAGGGATGCGTCAGCTTACAGAAAGTATATACGACAATTGGTAGACTGGACTAATTAAAACCACCTCCATAACCAAGAAAGCACAGCATTAACCCCACTTCCTTTGCTTGGCTGAAAAATAAAGCCTACTTCCCTCTTCTCACCACATTCTACAGGGACACCATCAAGAATCTGCCCTCCTCTAAAGACATCTTTTTTAGGCATTGCATCCACAAAGCCTGTAGCATTGTGAAGGAACACTCCCACCCCTCTCACAGTCTATTTGTCCTACTTCTATTAGAAGGTACTGTAGCATCCAAACCAGTTCTGCAACAGCACCTACCAGTTGTTGGTCTGGACTCTGAACCCTGTGCTGTCCACCTGCCCTCAGATTTGCTCCTAGTAGCTTATTTGTATGTAGTACATTTGTACAACTTGTTACTACTCTTGTTTTTATTATGATTTATTCATCACTATTTATTTCAGTTTATTATTATCTATTACTCATTTATTTTTTATTTATTTTATAGTATACTTCATTACTTGTCTTGCACTTGTCTTGTGCTTATGTATATGTTGCATCAAGGTCCTAGGGAATGTGAGGGAAATTAAATTAACAAAAACAAATCAAGACTCTGTTGACTTCTAGGACTGTCTACAGATTGCATTTATTAACTGCCAGTAAATCATTTCTCCAACTTACTGTACATCCTGAATTTTGGGCGCTTTTTGTACCATGGGATGAATTCACTTCCAGGTATCTACAGTTTTACTTGCAAGGTCAGCCACTACACCATAAGTCTTGCATTAAACAGGTCACAACACCCTTAGGAAGCACCTGTTTCCCATAGACCTCTTGCTTGCAACACAGTCATTAAAGGTGAAAGACTCAAGGCTAATTTTGTTATGTAGAGAGTTCCAGTCACTACCTCTAGGAGCTCCCAAGTGCACTCATTTGAGGTAACATTTTTCAACAGTGGTTAAGCATCCAGCTGCATTACAACGGACCCTCAGCTTTTGGCAGCAGTTTCTGGTTCCCACTTGTCAACAGAGATGTTCTCGACTGGTAAGTCATACAGAATAGTAGTCTGCCTCGTTTTTAATTTTAGACTCAGAAATTTTACATTCACTTAGAAAGCTCCTGTCAACAGACAGACCTAATGCAATAGGTTAATTTTTAAATCTAGTACTCTATATATATAATTCAGTAAGTCCATGACAAGCAAGACGCACACAAGACAGAGCCCCGCCCACCAACAATTCACTAAGCAGCCAACCATGGCACACAAGACAGAGACCATGGGATACGCACGACAGAGACACGCCCGCCAACTCACAGAGCCCCGCCCACCAACAATTCACTAAGCAGCCAACCATGGCACACAAGACAGAGACCATGGGATACGCACGACAGAGACACGCCCGCCAACTCAAAGAGACCCGCCCACCATCTCTAAGACCATGGGATACGCACGACAGAGCCCCCCCCACCAACTCTAACCCTCCTCCCAAGTCCACCCTCGCTCTCGAGGCACGCAGCACCTCACCAAACACCGCCTCAGTCGCTTTCGTCTCTGCTACAGTCCACATGCACCTGTGAGCCACGTTGACTTTTCATTGTTCTTTTCGGTTCCGGCTGCTTTGTCTATATATAATCCACCAAGTTGCCCAACCATGGGATACGCACACACGCAAGACAGAGCCCCACCCGCCAACTCTAACCCTCCTTCTGCGTCATGGGGTACACACGCCAGAGCCCCGCCCGCCAACTCTAACCCTCCTCCAGCGTCATGGGATATGCACGACAGAGCCGCATGTGCCAGCATGCAATACCTCATCAAACACCGCCTCAGTCGCTTTCATCTCTACTACAGTCCACATGCACCTCTGAGCCACGTTGACTTTTCATTGTTCTTTTCGGTACCGGCTGCTTTTCTATATATAATCCACCAAGTCGCCCGACCATGGGATACGCAAGCACGCAAGACAGAGCCCCGCCCGCCAACTCTAACCCTCCTTCCGCGTCATGGGGTACGCACGACAGAGCCCTGCCCGCCAACTCTAGCACTTACTGTCACCGGTTGCATTAACAAGCAACCTTTGTGGCGTCACATGCATGTACTTACACTGACGACAAATATGACAGCTCTTCCTCACGAACAAGATTTCGCAAGACGGGAAAAACGGAACACCTGCAACATTACCTTCACATTGTTTTCCTTTTATTTCTGATCCCGTTCAACAATTATGTGGCAACATCAACTTCTCAACTGTGACTCCGGAACAACTCAGTACGCGAGCTATATTAAGCATCACCAACGAAGACTCGCTACACCTTAATGAACAGATACTGAAACTTATCCCTACCGACGAAGTAACTTTCACCAGCGTTGACTCCATCGTCACAGACGATCCCGCACATCAACTTCCATTTCCCGAAGAATTTCTTAGCAGTCTAACTCCCACTGGCATGCCTCCGCATAAACTCAAACTTAAAATTGGTTCAGTCGTCATGCTTCTCAGAAACCTCATGCCAGCAAGAAGTCTCTGTAAAGGCACTAGACTAACTGTTACCAGCATTCACCGCAATGTACTGGAGTGTAAAACTATCGCAGCTGCTACCTCACAATCTGTCCATATTCCCCGGATTTCCCTGACCCCATCAGATTCAAATTTGCCTTTTATGTTTACACGCAGACAATTTCCTGTTAGATTGGCCTTTGCAATGACAATTAATAAGGCGCAGGGACAAACTTTCAAAAAGATATGCCTGTAATTGCCAAAACCAGTTTTCAGTCACGGACGATTGTGTGTTGCTCTCTCAGAGTTCCATCTTTTGATTCACTCACAGTCGTATCTTCAAACCCACCCCATTTGGACAACTGTGTCTTTCAGGAAGTATTCACCCATCAATAAATTATTATGTGGCGTATGCTACACCGTGGGTTGGCTAGTTTTATAATATTAAATAGAAACCACAAGTCAGCCTACACAATGTACTCCTTACCCCTGTTACCATGCTGCCATGTCCTGAAGCCTTATGGAAAAACCCTTAAGAAAAATTCCAGCAGAGTTAGCACCCCTTACTCCTGTTTCTAAGTTGCAATGTTGTGTACTACAGTATATCGCAACTGAATGTGTTTTCAGTTTATTTTACTGTATTTAAATAATTATGCCATTAAAAATTAACAACTACTAGAATTTATTTCAAACATTCTCAATGTCCAAGATAAAGTTAAGGAGATGCTTTTTATGTACCTCGTGAAATGTAAAGACAGGTACTCTTCTTTTCTTGAGATCCCTCAAAGTCAATTATTACAGAGGTATTAATCCATGTAAGACATCTGAACTTGTTTTTTTTATAATACCGACTCTGACATTCAGGTTTCCAGTCACATAAGTTTACAACAAAGGGAAACCATTTGGAATTTGAAAGGAATGAACAGAAGCTACAATATGAAAATATTTCTTATCTCTACTGAAAAGTGACAGCATTTTGGTGCAGATGAGCACAAGGAACAGAAAATATCCAATGGTGTTGAAAACCCAGCCTGGACATCCCCTTTACCAGTTAATGAAAAAAAGAATGGATTATGGATATTGATTCATGTATTCCACTTGTATAGGCCCATGATTAATGTCAGACAAATATCGGATAAAAGCAGACAAGCAGGAAGGCGTATGAAGTTGGTCCCAACAAAAGTTCATAAATGATATATCTTTAGAATCACATGGAACAATCTGGGGTGATAAGACCTGCTGAAAAATAACTTCTGGAAAACAGCATGATCTTCTGTCTATCTCATTAGATGTGTTGCTACACCAGTAGGGTCTGCAAACCTCTTTAGTGAATGAAAATTACTAGAATTTATTAGAGATTCAAAAGTGGCATAAATTATTTACAGAAATGGCTAAAATGAGACCACTCAAGGGCTTTGTTTCTTAGTAACCAGAGAGCCTAATAGCACAAAAATAAAAATTGTGGTTCATCACCTTAGGTAAGGTAACTCTGATGCCACACTCATTTTAGATGCTTCTTGCTGCCATCCACTGGATGAGTCACTTGCAGGATACATAACAAATAACTTAATGATGATACAGAATGCCTTGTTAAAAGCTCTCTAATTAATACACCTCATATTAGTCATTTTCAACAACTACCAATTTTAAGGTCTTGCCTTTTTAAAAAGTGAGAAATATACAGGCAAATGAAAAGGACACAAGAAAAAGATCAATAAACTCCACATAATTAGGAGCATCTCTGATTTTTACAATTACAGTACTTTGCTTTGAATGATTCTTTAAAACTGTATATGTAGTCAAAAAGTACGAGGAGGATCACCAGCAGATAACTTGAGGGATGCAAAGGATAAGGCGATGCCCCAGTCTTCTGCTGTAAGTAACCCTCTAATGCTAAAACCTGGAGTTTAAAATAGTAAGCACTCCCACCAGGATACACCTCCACCCAGCACAATGTGGCATTTGTATGCAGAGCAAATAAACTTGATAGAATTCTTTTTAATTTATTTGAAGAAAATAAAATAACAGTCTAACTTATACAGGTAGCTTTTAATTTGTACAAGGAACTCAAAATGGAAAATTCAGGCTGTGATCAAAATCTGACTTTATCCTGGAGTGCCACCTTCTGGATTTTGGTGAGAATGCAGCATATAGTCTTAATGCAAAGACAGATTTGCTGAGCAACCTAGAAATTTAAAAGGCTTTCAGTTTATGTGAGAATTTCACAGCTGCTACATTTCATCCATCCATCTTCATAACCTGCTTGTCCAGGGCAGGGCTGTGGGGATTGTACATTTCATTAATTTAGAGTGTAAATGTTCCTTTGAGGTTTAATTAGCTTAAAAATGAATCTACAGTAAGTATTATTATGATGGCTATGAACTATGGTCACATAACTCAAATCTTTTGAGTTTTTATGTTAGCATGTGGCAAAGTTTTTCTTTTTTTATAAAGGCAGTCGTTGGATTCATGCCTATTTATCTTGAATAGGTCATTATTGTCAGCAGTCCATAGGAATAAAGGTGGTCAACAAGGTGTAGGAAAAAGATACACCCGGAATCAATTGCCTGCTTTACATCAGAACTGGCATACAAAACAGTAGAGTAACTTAAAGAGCAAGAAAATAGAAGCAGTTTAGTGGATTAGAATGAGGTTACATTGGAGCAAGAGATATTTATTATGCCGGTATCTTTCATTAAATATTCTGGTGTAGTTTTTAGCTTTGGTTTCATTTAAGAGTAAACTAGATCAGGAAGGAGTAAAGGATGAAACCTCTTTGTGTAGAGAAAACCTGAGCTGTGCGGTTTCTTGTGAATGCTGATCAGTGAACCCAAACACACAGAGATCAGAATATTCCTGCTTCACAAACAACTGATGTTTTGTGCCAGGGGTGGGCAGTTTAACTATAAACTTAGGTTAATAAAATCTTCTGAAGTATCCATTGTATGCTACGCTCAAAAGGTATTCTGACAAGTAATACCTTTTACATTTTTTTCAATCAAGTATGTGCTTAAGGTAAGATATTTTCATGTATGTGAAATCCACGGATTAAAGATGACTTTCTCCAGGGACTGAATTCTCTCATAATCTCATGCCTGGCAAGTAAAGGACAGTAAATGTTCTGTGCATGTATTAGTCCTTTCTCATGCTAACACAGGAGATCACACACTTAATCAGTAGTGTATTTGTATGTACTTTGGGGGCAACTTAATTATAAAAAGAGTTAAACAACAGTTATTTGTGAAGCAGCAATATTCTGATCATTCCGCATCCCTGATCACTGATTGGCATTTAGAAGAAACTGTGCAACTCCAGTGTTTCCATCCATAAAAAGGATCGTCCTTTTAGCAAACGGGACTCTTAACCTGGGCGGCACGGTGGCGCAGTGGGTAGCGCTGCTGCCTCGCAGTTGGGAGACCTGGGGACCCGGGTTCGCTTCCCGGGTCCTTCCTGCGTGGAGTTTGCATGTTCTCCCCGTGTCTGCGTGGGTTTCCTCCGGGCACTCCGGTTTCCTCCCACAGTCCAAAGACATGCAGGTTAGGTGGATTGGTGATTCTAAATTGTCCCTAGTGTGTGCTTGGTGTGTGGGTGTGTTTGTGTGTGTCCTGCGGTGGGTTGGCACCCTGCCCGGGATTGGTTCCTGCCTTGTGCCCTGTGTTGGCTGGGATTGGCTCCAGCAGACCCCCGTGACCCTGTGTTCGGATTCAGCGGGTTGGAAAATGGATGGATGGATGGACTCTTAACCTTTCAGACACAGATTGTACTTAAATGAAACCAAGAATACCATAAATCACCATGCTGCTTTCAGTCAATGATAAACTAACGTTTCATGGGGTGAAAAAAACGGGACATTAAGCAGCTCAAATCAAAGCTTTCTAATAACTCGACTTTTGAGAAGAATGTATCATGGCGGGGACAGAAGGTGAGGGAGAGGTGGGTGAGCCTAAGCGGGATGAGGAGGCGAGTGTTTTAAATAATGAAAGAAAAAAAGTGCTTTGGAATCGAGAAACCCCAACCTAGATGGCTTGCAAAACAAAAGGTGCCCAAAAGGCATTTGCTTCTTGTATAAAATATGTACAATAATGACAACAATGTTGAAGCAATGATGAAGTCGAACAGATATTCTAAACTTGTATGACTGTGCTGTGCCTGCCTGTAAATCCCAACCATTCTT
Organism: Erpetoichthys calabaricus; assembly: GCF_900747795.2. Lineage (NCBI taxonomy): Eukaryota > Metazoa > Chordata > Cladistia > Polypteriformes > Polypteridae > Erpetoichthys > Erpetoichthys calabaricus. Next base: position 136,808,997 of record NC_041403.2, read on the forward strand.
TTCAAACCAATGTATATATTGTAATTGACGGCTGGGACTATTACCCAGCATGAAGGAGCTTGCATGGGGCAGTACCTCCTCCGGGACAACAGTGAGCAATCACCCTGCCTTGCTACGGTGCCATGGGTTTGGAGCATGGAAGCTCAACCTTGCTGGAACCTATGGCCACCACCAGGGAGTGCATGGTGAATGGGTGAGCCCTCCTCTGCAGGGCTGCCCCCACACCCGGAAGTACACCTGGGTGCAATATAACAGGAGCTGCCTCTCTCCAATTGGACAGCCAGAATCGGGAGGGAGTGGACAATGCTTGCGAGAGGAGTGGTGGTGGAAGAGGGAGAGAGAAGAGAAGAGATATATATATTGTGACATGTGACGTGTGAGTCTCTGTCTTGCACCCCAAAACACGAGGCTGAGTCTCAGTACTTTAGCAAAACTAGCGTTATTCACCTTGAAACAGGAACAGCACTTTTTTATTGTAGCGGGATCTACCACTCTCCTATATACAGACACAGCAATCAGGCAGGGTTTAGGCCAGGTTAGTGGCCAAGTAATACTGTTATTTAAATTTATAATGTTCCTTGCATCACCCATTGACGACAGTGTTTATAGCGTGAACACAGTTGGCTCGGATTTGCTTTTGCGGCAAGCCGCTGCAGTGCTGGGAGCCTGTGGTTGCCCTGGCAACAGATAAGCTCGCTAGTGCTTTGGGGCACTCTTTGGCATGTCTTCCTGTTGGGGGGAGTCCAAAAAAAGGTTAGAAACCTTACATCTCCCCACTCAGCTTTGTCCATACCGGTGTGCGCAAAGCGACCGTCCAAGCCGGGCTCAGCCAGGCGGGGAGAGAATGTCAGCATTGGTGTGTGCAGGATGGTGGTGAACATCAAAAGCAAAAGCCTGCAAACTGATAAACCACCGAGTGAGCTGGGCGTTCGTACCTGAACTGCCTGTAATACCCTGCGAGCCTGAGGAAGGCACAAACCTGCCTCTGTGTTTCAGGACAGGGATATGCAAGCACCTGCCCTACCTTGTCCATTTTAGGCTTCAGTAGTACCCTTCCCTATGGAATATCCCAGATAGTGGGTTTCCGACATACCTAGCTTGCACTTCTTAGGTTTGGCCGTCAACCCTACCAGCCATAAACTGTCAAGCACCACCTGAAGGTGGAAAAGATGAGACTCCCAGTCATTACTAAAAACAACCACATCATAAAGATACGCACCCACATACATGGAATGGGGACGCAGGATCTGGTCCATCATTCGCTGAAACTTCAGCGGTGAACCATGGAGACCAAAACGGAGAGCCATAAATTGCCGTAAAACCTGTCCGGAATGGCGAACGCAGTCTTCTCACAACTAGACTCCTCCAAGAGAACCTGTCCAATAACCCTTCTTGAGGTCAAGGGTGGAGATATATGAAGTCTGCCCAAGCTTTTCCAACAGCTCATCCACACGTGGCATCAGGTATGCATTAAAGTTGGATACCTTATTCAAACGCCTAAACTCAATACAGAACCGAACAGTTGGACTTTGAGACAAGTACAATAGACTTGCTATTCACTTTTGCTTGGCTGAATAACGCCTAATTGGAGTATCTATTGGACTTCCACTTGTATCACTTTCCTTGTTGCCTCTGGTAGGCAATACAGGGGGACCTGTATAGTAACACCGGGTGGAGTGACAATCTTGTGTTCAGTAATCGTGATCCAGCCAGATGTTGAGTTCCCCTCAATCAGTAATAGCAATTCCGCTTTCTGGGTGTCAGTTACAGTAAATCATCCCTAATAGCAACCTTAGTCTGGGGGATCGCTACAGCTGTGACCAGGACTTTGCGACGGTCGTGCCACTCCTTTAAAAGATTAACATGCAAAATCTCTATGGGTTTTCACTGGGGACATACACTGTTCTATCACTGCAGGCCCTTGCCATTTGGCCTGAACTTTATATGGATCGGATGGGATCAACTCCACCATGAGATCCCCCTTCTTAAACTCGCAGAGTTTACTTGTCTTGTCATAATTACGTTTTTGTGTCTCCTGCTTGTGCTGCTGATGTTCCACAGCAATAGAGGGCAATCTGCTCTTGCAGCGAAATGACTTGGTCGACAAACCTCTCCCCAGGGGGTGTCTCACAAGTCCTGAAAAATGTTCAACGCCCCACACAGTCGTCGGCCAAATAATAGTTTGAAAGGGCTCATCCCAATGGATGCTTGTGGGGCTTCCCGGACAGCAAACAGGAGGAAAGGTACAACTGTATCCTAGGAAGCTGGATCATCATGGGCTATCCGCCGAATCATCTGTTTTAGGGTTTTATTAAATCGTTCAGTCAGGCCATTCGTCTGCAGATAATAATAATAATAATAATAATAATAATAATAATACATTTTATTTATATAGCGCCTTTTCCATGCTCAAAGTGCTGACGAACTGTGGAGTGTAACTGCTTAATTCCAAAACTTTCGCATAGTTGCATAGATGCAAGATGTAAAGGGTGTGCCCTGATCAGTGAGAATCTCACAAGAGATACCAATAAGTATGAACATATCCGAGAGTGCTTTTGCAGTCCGCCCGTTGCAACACCGGTACCTCTGGGTATCTTGTGGCATAATCAATTAACATGAGCATATACTGAAAGCCACTTTTACTCCTGGGAAGTAGGCCAACAATATCGAATCCCACCCTCTCACAGGGGAAAGTTAAAATAGGCATCAGTACATGTGTGCCCTGGTGGGTCTGTGTGCAGAAACTATTTGACAGTCGGGACAGGATTTACAAAATCACTCCACATCTCAGCCCATATTCACCCAATAAAAGCATTTGAAAATGCGTTCCTTTGTCTTTTCCATGCCGAGGTGACCCACCAAAATGTGACTGTGAGAAATTTTTAAAACCTTCTCCCTACGCTCACTTGGTACTACCAACTGCTAGATACATCCATCATCCATGCAATCAGAAATCACCCGATACAGAACACCATCCTTAAGTAAAAAATGTGGTGTTTTAAAATTCGGATCCTCTCTCTCCAGATAGTAAGAGTGATTTGTGATGTGGGCTTGTCTGAATGCAAAATCCAAGTTTTTATCGGCTCATTGTAGGCGAGCAAACTCCACCTGGATGGCAGTCTCTGCTTCCTCCGTATTCGATGCAGCATTACACTCACCTCTCACTGCTACTTCGTTTTCGTCTAGGTCCATATTGAGTGTCCGGTCTGTGGATGCTGTTGGTGTATGCGATGGAGTGGAAAAGTTTGCCAGGTGTCCTGGGTCTTCACTTAAGGATTCATCCCCCAGCTCGCTGGATAACTCCGGTTCAATTTCAAACACGTTTCTTTGACTGACATTGACTGCGGTGAGCCCCTGTCTATCCATTATGGTGGTAGGAGCTCTGCAGGTGGCCAAGTAGAGGGCACTACTTTTTCCTATTAAGAGGGGCCAAAATGAGGTGACTGATATAGCAGTCCAAACCTTAAAGTTCTTCCCTTTAAATTTCAGAGGGAGTACTATAGTCTCGTATGTTTTAATGTCCCAATGGACGCAGCGGATGTTTACTTTGTCTGTGGTCTTATAAGAGGTCAGTCACGGCAGACTACACAGAGGTCGCTACCAGAGTCCAACAGTGCCAAGAATTCCCGTCCAGCCAACAGAATAGAGACCTTAAAATTGTCCTCATTAACATCTTGGGGGAAACTTGTGAGCCGCATATCTGGTCATTGTTTGCGCATGTGGGATGTGACGCTCCTGAGCCAGATGTTCCAGTTGATCACTGTGAAAGCAGCTGCGTTTAGTCCACAATATAGCGTACACACTCTGGCGTCTTCTGCCCGTGGTGTTGGCAACCCTGAAGGTCTGTGCCAGTTGGATCGAAATTGGGGTCAAGCCTGGATAGCCCCATTGTTTCCAGGTGGCTTGTGCACCCTCTAGTGTGCGGATTAGATCCAGCAGCGAGTGGATGTCGTTCCGTGGCATTTCATCACAAAGGCTCTCGTCTATCTCGGACAGGACTGTATCAATAGTGAGCTTCTTCACAATGTGCTTGAAAGGATCTCTGTGGATCCAGCTTTGAATCAGGTCTGCTAAGCCCTGGATCAATCCTCGTACAGGGCGATCCGGATCAATATGCCACAGCCAAAACTGGTGCCCCTTGACCAGCGAGCTAACAGTCGTGTGGAGGAGGATCTGTTACTTCAGGCAGTCATAATCATCAAGCCTTTTGGGAGGGAGATTCCGATATATATATATATATATATATATATATATATTGTGGCACCTGGCTGGGGTTCATGCCCGGCCGGGATGCCCAGGAGGACCGACTGCCCTGGTTGCTTTGGGGGCCACGGGTACAGAGCTTGGAAGCTCTACCCTGTAGGGGCCCGTGGCCACAGCCAGGGGGCGCCCCAATGCTTTGGGGACCCTGGACCTCAACGCTTCCGCCACACCGGAAGTGCTGGGGGGAAGAAAAGAGGGGACACCCGGAATGCTTCCAGGTATGCAGCTGGCACTTCCGCCACACTGGGGTGTGCCGGTGGAAGACTGCCAGGGAGCACCTGGAGCACATCCGGGTGTGTATAAAAGGGGCCGCCTCCCTTCAGACGGAGACAAGAGTCGGGTGGAAGTTGGATGATGTCGGGAGGAAGGCAAGGAGGCGGCCTGAAGAGAGAAAAGGCATTGTTGTGTGGCCAGGACTTTGGGGTCTGTGGGGTTTGTGAGCATAATAACTTTGTAAATATATATAATAAACGTGTGTTGGGTGACATGAGCATGTCTGCCTGTCTGTGTCCGGGCCTGTCTCCACAATATATATATATTTACTGTGGCGAACTTCCTCTTCTATATATGGTTCTGAAGAACAAGTATGGACTGAACAGTACCTCCCCCGGGACGCTAGATAGCAGAGTGGTGCCTCGGATTCCCGCAGGGCTCCATGGGAGATGGAGTTCTCTACAACCCTGTTGGGCTCAGAGGGTGCCGCCAGAAGGCGCTGCAGTGGTTCCTAAGCCCATGTGGGTGGTTCTTCTGCCATACCTCGAAGTGCAGCCGGAAATAGGTCATCAAACACCTGGAGCACTTCCGGTAGGATTATAAAAGGAGCCAGCAGCCACCATTCTGGGAGGAGGGAGACAAAGCTTGCCAGAGAGGAGTGGAGGAGAAGAAGAGAAAATTTATTATAAGTAGTGTGTGCTATTGTGCTTATTGGGACTGTGTTGTACCTGTGGGAATGGGGAAGGCGTTGCCCACAGGCGAAGAAAAGAATAAAAAACTTGTGTTTTTATAAGCGTGCCTCTAGTATCTGTCTGTGTCGGGTTGGGTGGCTGGCACACCCCCTAGTGGTCTTGTTACAACACAAACACACATGTTATATATATACTAGGGGGCTTACCCTCTGCTCGCTTCGCTCGCCAACCCCCCTTGCCTGCACTACGCACTTCGTGTCTCTGCTGCTCATGTTGTGAAGAATGGGGCTGAACGCACCCCAATGAGATGTGGTCGCTCCTCCAAAACCCCCTCTTGCCATTTTAATAAACAGTCAACAAACTTAATTCAGATGGACAGTGCTTTCTTCCTCTGATTTTATGGAAAATTTAGTTAATGTTTAATCTTTTACAATGTATTACTAGCATATACTTAAATGAAGTTGTAGCATTGAATTAATAAAACATATGAAAGGACAATCTGATTTATTAATTCACTTAGTATTATAGATAATTTAGTGTAAGACTAGAAAAGTACCTTCACATGGTACTTTAAACAGATGAGTGAAAAAAAAAGAAATGCCTTTTGGATTGATTAAATCACCAACCCTCCCTTCAATTCCTTGAATTTCTTAATACTGTACTTGCAGTGAAAATTTTCCAGCAACCTTTGAGCTTTGAACCCTCTGGCATATCATGTTTAGCCACTAAGAACTCAGAGTTCACAGAGTCGGGTATTTGCTTCACTTGCATTTCTCCTGTCAGCCAGAAAATGTAATCGATGCAAGTTTCAGTTCAAGCTAATAAGAAAAATGAAATTCATGACAGTGGCAAAGCGGTAATCACTGCTTCCTAAAATGTTTACCACAAGGGATCTGCATTATTTTCAAGTCTTCTAGAGGAATGTTTAGTAGACAGATGAGACAATAAAAAATAAAATAAATTATTTAATGCTTCATGAACCCCTGTAATGTCTAGTACAAAAAAAAAAAAAAAACAACAACAATAAAAAAAAACACAATATTCTATTCTTGTTGCAACTTTTAAGGATAGTAGTGTTAAGATTTGGGAATGCTTTGCTGTTATCACCTAAAGAAACAACTTCAGGTTTTTATTACAGAATACAAAACTAATTGCCCATCAGTTGAAGCTCATGCACAATTGTAGATAAAAGAGCAAGCATGTAACATGATAGCTCAAAAAGACATTCAAAGGTTTGGATGAAAAAGTCAAAGACTACACCGAAATCTGTAGAAAACATATGAAAGATGTCAATGTTGTTAACATTCACACATATAACAGTGTTAAAACTCAGCAGAACATAACAATCAATAAAATCAACAGAATAAAACTAACATGCAAAAAGCATAAAATTCAATTGTTAACGTGTGGAGTGGAAGGCCAATCTAATTTAATGTACATCTTTGTGGTATTAGAATCCAGCATTTCCCTAATAACAGAGCTGCCACACGGATCATGCATACTATATTTGTGCCTCTGTTCGGGTTTGTGAATGTTATGTTATTTTCCTAACAAGCGCATGTGGCTGGTTATATAATGTATTATCTTTAGATGAATGAAGTATAGAATTAGGCTTTACTTTTACCGTGTAATAGAATGAAATAATGGTGTCTGCAGGACTCATACTTGCCTATTAGCAGGACTTGTGTAATAATCTTAAATGTTAAATGACATTTTCTTAACTCCACAGAAGTTTGAAGGGTACTTACTGAAGTTATGTGCAATCTTGGGGTTAAGCAAAATGTTTATATTTGCCGCTGATTCCATTCCAACGTTGACTCCTGTATCTTGAATACAGAACTGCTCATATACTTTGGACTCATTTATTTTTATTTTAGAGGTGTCACTTTGTGTCCAAAATGTTTTAACAAGCTGCAAAGGGAATTAGAAAAATTGCTTTAGCTAAAATTAATAATTTTTGTTATTTTTTTTATTTTAATACGTTTATTTATTAATGAAATGAAAAGGTATACAATCTCTTTCAATTACTGAGTTATGTTACCATGTTATAATCTGAAATAGATCATTTCTATATGCTCAAATGATTTTCACTCAAGGAAAAGGCTTGGAAACAACTATGTACCAGGAGACCTGCAGATAGGCACAATATGGCCAAAGGTACTATATGTGGACACCCCTTCACATTACTAAATTCAACAGTTTCAGCCTCACCCATTGTTAACATGTACATAAAATCAAGCACATAGCCATACCATCTAATTGGAAAAAAACTGACTGTAGACTGACTGAAGACTTCAACAACTTTGTAGTACACTACTTTTTCCACAAGTCAATATGCAAAACTTCTGTACTGCAAGATCTGCCCTGGTCAACTGTAAGTGCTGTTTTTGTGAAGTGGAAGTGCTGAGGAGCAGCAACATCTCAGCCATGAAATGGTGGACCACATACACTCAGAGAGCAGGGCCGGTGAGTGCTGAAGCCTATAGCCTATTAAATTCACCTATTCTCTGTGAAGTCACTGACAACAAAGTTCCGAACTGCCTCTGGAAGAAACATCAGCACAAGAACTGTTCATCAGGAGCTTTATGAAATGGGCTTACGTGCCTGAGCTACTGTACACATGTCTAAGATCACTATTCAGAAGCATTAGCTGGAGTGGTACAGAGTAGTGTTTCTCAACCATCTTGGTGTCATAACCCACTTTTTCCCATTTAAGTGGCTTTGAAACCCACTGAGGGGAAGGGTCTCAATTGATCAATCAGGCATGATCATCAGAGCAGAGACCCACTGCACAATCTACTTGCAACCCACTTCCATTATATGAACAACAGCAACTCGCACCCCACCAACACCAGCCCACTCCACTCAGTGATTAATAAACACTGGTGTAGACTATGCCGCCATTGGAAACTAGAGCAGTGGAAGTGATTTCTCTGGAGTGATGAATCACACGTCACTATATGATTGCTTGATGGATGAAACTGGGTTTGGTGGATGCAGGGAGAATGCTGCCTACTGTACTGCATAGTGCTAGCTGTAAAATTTGGTTGAGGATGGATAATGGTCTGAGGGTGTTTGTAATGTTTAGGCTAGGCCCCCTAGTTCCAGTGAAGGGTGTGATTAATGGTATAGCATACAAAGACATTTTAGACAATTGTGCGCTTCTAACTTTGTTGCAACAATTTTGGGAAGTTTCTTTCCCGTGCTAGTATGACCATGCCCCCGTGCATAAAGCCAGGTCCATAAAGACATGAAGGAACTCAAGTGCCCTGCACAGAGCCCTGACCGCAACCCTACTGAACACCTTTGGGATTATCTGGAGTACAGATTGCGAGCCTGGTCTTCTTGTCTAACATCAGTACTTGACTCCACAAATGCTCTTTATGCTTCTTGAGCACAACTTCCCACAGACTTGCTTCAATGTCTTGTGGAAAGCCTTCCCAGAAGAGTGGAGGATGTTATACCTGCAAAGGAGGTGCCATCTCCATATTAATGCCCATGCTTTTGGAAAAGAATGTACAACAAGATCATATACAGTAGGTGTGATGGCCAGGTGTTCACAAACATTTGGCCATGTAGTTTACAAACAGGCATTAACTCAACATTTGCTTCAATAGTTAAAACTCCATTGTCACTAAAGAAGCAAAGATTTAACCGAGAATGTGAGGATCACTCCACAATGTGTCGTAATAATGACAAAATTCATTGTAATTTTTAACTACTTAAATAATGTCTGATATTACAATTAAATCCAACCTAAACAATAACTATTAGTTTTTACTCAGCTACAGCTTACTGCAAGAAAATTCATTCATGATATGCATGTTCCCTTCAAATACTGAGCTGTGGATTTCTGCCTTGGTTTCATTATTTGGCTTGATAGGATTTCACTTGCATTGGAATAGTACCGAGAGTGATCAGTGTGCACTGTGAATGGCTCTCAGTATAAAATGAGAGAATAACAAAAGTCATAATATTCTAAATGTATTTGTTACTCATGTACACAAACAGAGAGTAGAAAACAAGAGATTGATAAATGCACAGTGTGACAGGTAATGCCATTCTAGATAAAACTCAAAAAGAACCTCCTCTGTGGCATAGCCATTCCAGTGTGTAAGCAATAACCATTTTATATTTTATTTTGCCTATAATACTTAGTCTTAGTTCACGTTAACATGAATAAATCTGAAAATCCTGCTTTTTTTAAGTTTTCTGCTGTTACTACTGTAGCTATTTTCAGATAATTTTCTAAAATTTTATCATCAGCATTAAATTAGATTGAAATGTCAAAAACATACAAAATCTTTCTTATTGGCCAATACATGTTTCATCAGCCAAAAGCACCATATGTTTTTAGGGCAAAACCGAAGTAAATCAAATTGAAAAAACAAATTGAAATAAAGGACTTCATTGTGGCAGGGAAAGTGTAATTAGGCAATATAGAATGGTGGTCTGTAGGATGAAGTTGGAGATCAAGAAGAGGAGGAGAGTGAGGGCAGAGACAAGGATCAAATGGTGGAAGTTGAAAAAGGAAGACTGCAAGGTTGAGCTCAGAGAGATGGTGAGACAGGCACTGGGTGGCAGTGAAGAGTTACTAGACAGCTGGGCAACTACAGAAGAAGTAGCAAGGATGACAGCAAGAAGGGTGCTTGGCATATGGACATATGGACAGAGGAAAGAGGAAAAGGAAACTTAGTGGTGGAATGGGGAAATACAGGAGAGTATACAGAGGAAGAGGATGGCGAAGAAGAAGTGGGATAGTCAGAGAGATGCAGAAAGTAGACAAGAGTACAAGGAGATAAAGCGCAAGGTGAAGAGAGAGGTGGCGAAGGCTAACGAAGAGCGTATGATGAGTTGTATGAGTGGTTGGACACTAAGCAGGGAGAAAAGGACCTGTACCAATTGGCTAGAAAGAGGGACCAAGCTGGGAAAGATGTGCAGCCAGTTAGGGTGATAAAGGATAAAGATAGACTCGCAAGCGAGGAGAGTGTGTTGAGCAAAAGGAAAGAGTACTTTGAAAGGCTGATGAATGAAGAGAATCAGAGAGACAGAAGGTTGGATGATGTGGAGATAGTGAATCAGGAAGTGCAATGGATTAGCAAGGAGGAAGTAAGGACAGCTATGAAGAGGATGAAGAATGGAAAGGCTGTTCGTCCAGATGACATACCTGTGGAAGAATGGAGATGTTTAGGAGAGATGGCAGTGAAGTTTTTAACCAGATTGTTTAATTGAATCTTGGAATGTGAGAGGATGCCTGAGGAGTGGAGAAGAAGTGTACTGGTACAGATTTTTAAGAATAAGGGGGAAGCTGTAGTAACTACAGGGGGATATAATTGATGAGCCACAGCACAAAGTTATGGGAAAGAGTAGTGTAATCTAGATTAAGAAGGGAGGTGATGATTAGTGAGCAGCAGTATGGTTTTATGCCAGGTAAGAGCACCACAGATTCGATGTTTACTCTGAGGGTGTTGATGGAGAAGTATAGAGAAAGCCAGAAGGAATTGCATTGCGTCTTTGTGGACCTAGAGAAGCATATGACAGGGTGCCTCCAGAGGAGCTGTGGTATTGTATGAGGAAGTCGGGAGTGACAGAGAAGTACGTAAGAGTTGTACAGGATATGTACGAGAGAAGTGTGAACGTGGTGAGGTCTGCGGCAGGAGTGATGGTTGCATTTAATGTGGAGATGGGATTGCATCAGGGATTAGCTCTGAGCCCTTTCTTATTTGCAATGGTGGTGGACAGGTTGACAGATGAGATTAGATAGGAGTCCCCATGGTATTTGCTGATGCCATTGTGATATATAGTGAGAGTAGAAAGCAAGTCAAGTAGACCCTGAACAGGTGAAAATGTGCTCTAGAGAGGAGAGGAATGAAGGCCAGTAGGAACAAGACAGAATACATGTGTGTGAATGAGAGGGAGATCAGTGGAATGGTGAGGATGAAAGGAGTAGAGTTGGCGAAGGTGGATGAGTTTAAATACTTGGGATCAACAGTACAGAGTAATGGGGATTGTGGAAGAGAATTTTAAAAAGAGAGTGCAGGCAGGGTGGAATAGGTTGTGAGTGTCAGGAGTAATTTGTGACAAGACGGTTATCAGCAAGAGTGAAAGGGAAGATCTATAGGACGGTAGTGTGACCAGCAATGAGATGGAGGTGGCAGAGTTAAAGATGATAAGATTTGGACTGAGTGTGATGAGGATGGACAGGATTAGAAATGAATACATTAGAAAGTCAACTCAGGTTGGATGTTAGAGAGACAAAGTCAGAGAGGCGAGATTGCATTGGTTTGGACATGTGCAAATGAGAGATGCAGGGTACATTGGGAGAAGGATGTTAAGGATAGAGCTGCCAGGCAAGAGGAAAAGAGGAAGGCTTAAGAGAAGGTTTATGGATGTGGCGAGATAGGACATGCAGGTGATGGGTGTAACAGAGCAAGATGTAGAGTACAGGAAGATATGGAAGAAGATGATCCGCTGTGGTAACCCCTAACAGGAGCAGCCGAAAGAGGAAGAAAAAGAAGAAGAATTGTGTAGACTGATGGTAAAGTGCAAATGCGTTCAAAGTTACAAAAGACTATAGGCCTGACAAAGTTTAAGAAAATGATTATAATAATTGCATTTATGTAACGCTTTTCTAGCTATTTGATGTGCTTTACATAGACAGTGGGAAGCCACTTGAACCACCACTAATGTACAACATCCACCTGGACGATGTGACAGCTGCCATTATTGTGCCAGTACATTCACCACACATTAGCTAAAGTGTGAGAGAGATAGCCCATTAGAGAAAGGGGTGATTAGGGGGCCGGAATGGACATGGCTGTGATGGGCTACTTAGCCAGGACATCTTTTTGAAAGATGCCCAGTTATCTTTTATGCCCACAGAGTGTCAGGACCTCAGTTTTACACCTCATTCAAAGGACTGATAAAGTGGATAAATTAAATAAAGAGAAGTATTTGAGAGCACAGAAGCTGTCAGCTGAGGCAGGGAAGTTAGGAAAAGATCTATGCATACAGTAAAGAAGAAATCACAAAGGAAAAACTGACAAGTCAGTGTCTGATCAAATGACAATCATGTCTGCCTTTTCAAAAAGCTTCATTCTTACCAGCCACATTGCTGATATCAAATTTATACACTTCTGTGAACATTTTCATTGCTAATAATAAAAAAAATAAAATGCTCTTTAAATGTGGATGGAAGGCAAAAAGGAAAAAGAATGCATTTTCAATGTTATCCATGTTAGTTTGGGCTAGGACTGAGTAGGCCCATTTTCATACCTTTGCTTATTTAACAGCCCAACACTGGGCCATTGCATAGTAAATTATTTGTAGTATTTTAAGAAGTCCTGATGCCTTATGTTGCTGTTTTGCGGTGGCATCCATAAGCAGCTTTTGCAGCCTTCATTCTGTTTTTCAAGTTTATATGCTTTTCTCCAATGGGTCTGTGTGAAGAATTATGCAAGATGCTATAATGTTTATAAAACTGTGCTATAACAAATCATCAAGACTACAAAGTTCCTGCTTTCTACGCAAAGTACTTGCACAGACTCGGCATGAAAACTTCACTTCAAATCCCAAGTAGCCTACTTATCTTAATGGTTAAATGTGCTTTACTCCAGAAGACTGACCACACCAAGTAAGATCATCTTCAGTTTTGAGGCACTTTACATTAACATGTACGGTAACCTGGTCAGTTGCCGTGGTTCTAGGGGCTTAATTTGAAGACTTCTTGGCGCATGTGTTTAAAACACCATATGATGTCAGAGCTGCTTTGTGTGAGGACGTAACAAAAACCTCTTTGGGAACTATGAGTAATTTGGTAACCAGGTAAGTGCTTAAATACAGTAAAGCAAGAGTACACCCTGCACACAGACAGCAAGTTTTGTACTTGAAAAGATGTCCATGTCCTCCATTCAAAATGTAATTCTCAAAGTGGAACAAGTTAGACTATGTTAACTGATATGAAAGGTGGACTATTTCACATTTTTTTATTTACTTCGTCTAAGAGTCAGTTATTACATTTTTGTTCATTAAATAGTTTTATAACAATGAGTCATATTCAAAAGTAATAGCGATAACAGAACGCAATTCCATATGTTAATAGACTACATTAAATGCGTGCTTTTTAACAGTACTTTACAACGGAGCACAAATAGGTTTGTGCTGGCTCAATGCCTTTCATACACAGCAGACTGCAATTCAAATGATGTGAAAATGCCATCAATTGATGTGTTAGCAGACGCGGGTCTGTGATTAACTGTGGTCAAATTTCTTAAATATAACATTTCTTGGAAGTATATCTAATAGAGTAGAATCCATTAATTAGTAATTGAAAAATATCAAATATAACACGACCAATGCTAGCATAAAATCAGCATCAATGTTACCCTAGGAAAGGAGAAAAGGAACTGAAATATGTTCCTCATCTAGCGGTTAATATTAAACACAATAATTTGTTAAAATTGCAGAAATAAGTAAAAACTTGGAAAGGAACTGATTTTTTGCATAATGGAATTTGAAAGGTACACACTGGGAAAGACAATCAGGGGCTTGCTGCAATAGTTCATGTATATTTGGAACTGAACGATCAAGGCAAGGGTTGGGCATCAGAGATCAGGGTCTTAAGCAACTGAAGTCTCCCATCTCTCAACACCACTGTTCATTCTTAAACCACTCCTATGTTAATATCAATTAGAACAGCTCCATGTTTCCTGTGTTATTAATTGATTCAAACACCATTTAGCTGCAGGTTGATAATGTGGGTTCTTTAGAATAATAACCTACAGACAATATTGTTCAATGCCATCTGTTTTGTTCCTACATAATTGCTACCCCTTTCATTTATTTCTAGAGATGTGACTTTTTTGTGCTCTATTAATTAATTTACCTAAAGCAGCAGGAGAAGGGTGCTGCTGTGTAAACTGTTTTCACATGCACTCTCTTCCCAGAGTTTGATTCACTTGCATTTAGCATCTGAGCAGCTGTCAGATGAGTAGAAGAGGAAGATGTACAAAATATACAAATACAAGCAACTGCAATTGAAGCAGTAAATTCCTATTTCAATCACACACAATGTTTCTCCATTTTAAGATGGACGAGTTCACAAATTTGCCATGCTTTTCAATGTGAAATTTTGAAATTGTAAAACTTCGCACAGGGCAATCTGTTTGAGATATCTAAGTGAAAACTGAACTGTCTCAACCAAGTTATTTGAAGAATATGTGCACCACATCTAAACAAAATTAGTCCTCATTTGGCAGTGTTGTTTAATGTAGACAGACGTGGGCTTTTGCAATAGTTGCATCATGCATTATATGCTAACACACCTAAAAAATAACTGTGAGCTGCTCTTAGAGACTATCCAAAGATGCCAGTAAAATATTCCATAGCAATGTCTGAATCAAACCATGTGAAGACAGTATGACATAAGTGAAAGTATTTTACAAAATAGGCATTAGGCAGATGCATTGAGAAACAGGAGAGAACACAGGTATGTTGAATTAGCTCACCTTGTCTTGTGACAGAAGGTCCCAGTGAAATGGCTTTGTTCTTTTTGATACTGGCTGGAAGGCCCTTTTCCCTGGAGGAGGAGGAGGAGGAGGTGGTGCTGCTGTAGTAACGGACAGAGGTACTGGTTTCATAGCCTCTGAAGAGTTACTCCCACTTACAATAAAACATTGAGAGGGTAACGGAAAAAGTATTGAAGATACTTGGTTAGGGAGAGACTGTGAATTGCGTAAAGCCTGGGTGTGCTTTGTGGGATGCCCTGAGGGAGACACTGGAGGTGATACTTCAGAATTTATGTCCTTTGAGAAGATCATCTTCTTTCGTTCCACCTGATTCTCACGCCTATTTTCCAGTGATGGTGCGTTCTCTATGGTAGAATACACAGCCTTACATTCAGATGTCAACTGATCCTGGGACTTGAGCTTCCAGTGAAGGCACTGCTTGTCAATGACTGCCACCCATTGATCCCTGTCCTTTTTGATGTCTTCAGTACTTTTGAATGCATTGGTAACTGGCACTCGAAACCTGAGACAGGAAAACTTGAGTTTAGGAAAACAACACTGCGAGTGGGGTAGAGCTAGGAAGTGGCTCATGTGCTGTGCTGTAGTCTACATGGACAAACTGAGTCTATATTATTGATATGTAAGGCTGCCTGAGCAACACATTTAAGTTGCCACTGTTACAAATGAAAGGTTGCATTTATTTAACAAAGTACCAGTAAAATTAAAGTCAATGTACCAAACACAACAGAAACAGGATTAAACATTGACTAACTAACCTCAAAACTGTTAATACCACCTATGTGGATTAACTACCTCCTGAAAAAAAAATCTTTACTGTTTCTAATAATAGTTCCAATAATGCCACCATTGCTTTTCATTTTTCTTCATGCAGGGGCACACAGCATGTTATTGATTGCCACTTACATGAAATACTATCAAGCTTTCATGCTGTCATGTTTAAATTTTGCTCAACACTGAAATAACTCACTCTTTTTTTTTTTAGACAGAACTTCAGCAAATTGGTAACATTTTCAAAGATAAGAACCATTCCAGAGCTCACCGATACTCATTCTTTTTTGTGTGCACAGAAAAAGTGTCACATCCATGTAACTTTTCAGCACTAGCATTTCCATCAGAGAAGTGGATCACAGTAGATATATATCTCTGATTACAGTCATTATCCTTGGAGAGCTGGTCAGTCTGACACAAAACAAGTTCTCCTTCATGCAACTCAGCACGATACCTGGAGCAAGAGACAAATAACAAAGAATTAGTCGCATGGTACAAGAAAGGAGGAATGATACAAAAGAACAGACAGCCTAATGAAAAGTGCTATTGTATGACTACCTAGTGTCACTGCCTGTTTTGTATCACAGCTCCTCTGTTACCTTTAATCCAGGTCTCTTCTTTGGTGACCTTATACAATTTGGTCAATGAATGAAAAAAATGAATATATTTGTAGGGGAGTTTGTATGGATAGGATTTCCATATTTATAAAGGTGTGTGTGCAAAGATGATGAAGACAATGATGTTTATATGCCATGCATATACTTCACTGTGCATAAATAAAGAATCAGGTATAGAAGTCTGCATTAATGTGTATGCATAAACTGTTTTACAACATGAATGATGGAGCTGTGAATAAATGTGTGTGCACAACCAGTATGCAGGATTTCACAGCCTCATTGCTAAAGCAGGGAAATGTATTTGTAAACAACTTGTTTTCCAGAGGCAGACTGTATTAACTTTATTATAGTTGGATGTCTGTTTTGAAATTCATGAGACTGACATTACTATGTACAACAAATGAATCTTTCTTACATATTTGGTGTGGGTCCCTCCACCTTTGGAGGCATTCTTGTAAATTGTTCTTGCTCTGAGGCTAAGGATCTATGCTGGTATCCCGAAGGTTGCTGGTTCGAATCCCCATCACTGCCAAAAGAGATCCTACTCTGCTAGGCCCTTGAGCAAGGCCCTTAACCTTCAATTGCTCCAGGGGCACTGTACAATGGCTGACCCTGTGCTCTGACCCCAAGGGGTATGTGAAAACTAACAAAATCCTAATACAAGAAAATGTATAAGGTGAAATAAAGAACAAAAAAATAATGTCTTCTGTGAGGTCCTTCAGTATGTCAGTTACAAGTCTTTAGAAA
Organism: Erpetoichthys calabaricus; assembly: GCF_900747795.2. Classification (NCBI taxonomy): domain Eukaryota; kingdom Metazoa; phylum Chordata; class Cladistia; order Polypteriformes; family Polypteridae; genus Erpetoichthys; species Erpetoichthys calabaricus. Next base: position 136,825,824 of record NC_041403.2, read on the forward strand.
TTTTTAATCAGTCACAATAATTTCAGTGAGTTTTATTAATTTCATGTCTGACCTTGTATGGTGCTTTACAGTATATGTTCTCAAAGTGCTTTCATGGGTATTCCTCTGCAAATTTCTTCCATTTTTAAAAGACATGCTTTCTGATTCACTGGTCACAAGGAATCCTGCCTTGCCCCTCTGGTAAATGCCTTGGTTGATGTGCTGTATATCAGTTTAGCACCTGGCTTACAACCAATATTAGCAAAGCAGGATTTGGCTCTCACACAACAGAGCATGGTGCCTGCTGGCACCAAAATTCTGTTCTCAATCCTGTCATCTTTCCTTGGTTCTCTCCTCTAGGCCTACAGGTGGAACACACTCCTCCTCATGGCTTTCTAAAACTCTATGTAGTCTATGCTTGGGACAGATAAAATTAAATCTACAAAGTCAAATGCTCGGGCTGACCTAGATAAGTATTCATCTCTTCTATCTTCCTTCTTTTCTGCTACTATCAACACTAAGATAAGTTTACTCCATCCTCCATGACTGTTGATGACTTTGCAACCTATTTGTCCTACCTCTTGGGCAGATCCTACCTTGTGTCCTGGGGAGGAAAGAAGTCAAGTGTGCACCGGGCAAGCACAGGGGTGGCTCAAGGAGCAGTGCTGGTTCCTCTCATCTTCTGTCTATACACCTGGTCACTAGGCCCCATCATCTAGTCCCAAAGTTCCTCTTTTCAGTGCTATGGTGATAATATGCAGCTGTACTCATCAATCACTTCATTCACAGTGTATCAGCTAGAATTTCTGCATGTCTCACTGATATTGTAACCTACATGAAGGCACATCATCTCCAGCTCAACCTGGCAATGATAGACTTTCTTGTTATCCCAATTCAACCATCTATTCAGCATCCCATTTCTGTTCAGCTCGGCAAACTATTGTTGACACCAACGAAATCTATATGCAAAATTAATGTGGTAATTGACAACCAATAGTCCTTCACTGACCATAATGCAACTGACTGACTCTACGGATTCACTCCGTACAATATGTGCAAGATCAAACCATAGCAGATGGAGAACGCAGCACAACATCTGGTCCAGGCTTTGGTCTCGTCATGTCTGGACTATTGCAACTCTCTGCTGGCAAGAGTGCTGGCATGTGTTAGCAAGCTGCTATAGATGATTCAAAATGCATGGGCATGTCGGGTGTGCAACCAACCAAGGTGGACACATGTCACTCCTCTTTTCAGGTCATTACATTAGCTACCTATGGAAGCATGCATTAATTTCAGATCCTTGATGCTTGCCTACAGTGTAGTCAGTGGGTCAGCATCTATGTATATGGAGACACTTCACATCCAATAAAGTCTGGTGATGAATGGCATCTGGTGGTGGCACTTCTGCATGGAATCAAATCTCAATCCAGACTCACCACATGTAGCTTCTAGCTGATGGAATTAGCTGCCCAGAATATCTGACCCAGTATATATGCTTAAGAAACATTTAAGGACTATCTTGTTCAGTAACTTTCTTTGTAAATGATAATGACTTTGTTAGGTTTTTGTAACCAAGAAGGTGTACCTAACTTGTATTTTTGTTCTGAGCTGTTCACATGTTGTGGTCAATTTTTTAAACTTGTCCTGTACCACATGTTCCTAGATAGTCTCCCCACTGATGTTTACTCAGTTATGTTGATCTCTTTTGTAATTTACTTTGGATAAAAGTATCTACCAAGTAAGTAAATGAAAATGTAAACAATGCCAAGGTGATGCATTACTTCAACACATACTTATACTATATAAAAATAAAAGAAACTGAAGAATCCCATACCTCGCCCATCTGATAGATGCCAGTCCACCTTTTTCTAGATCAAGCAGTCCATCACATATAAATCCTGTTCTGGTTGGCACCTCATAAATGGGCTCATTTTCTTTCTCAGGCATGGAGTATATATTATCAAATATGATTTTATTTATGAGTTCTATGATCTAAATAAATAAGAAATAAAATAAAGAAATTGAGATGCATCATATTTCAATGCAACAATTCCAAAACTAAGCACACTGAGGTTTTATAGTTACACCAAAAAATCTGTGGATCAAGTAAGTACAGCTTACATAGGCAGCAATGTTATAGATCTTCATAGCAGGCACAACTGAACAGTTAGTGGAACAAGTGCAATTCACAAAAATTTCAGCAAAGTACAATACAGGGATTAGCAGCTCAGTGGTTCAGTGTGAACAGGCTGCTCTGCCTCAAAGCTTTAGAAGTCTGGCCAGTCCCATCGCTGTCAGTAAATAATAACAATAATGTTTTATTTATGTAGTGCCTTTCATACACTCAAGGACACTTTACAATTCAATAAACACATTAACAAGACAATAGAAATTACATACAAATAAATTAATAATACTCATTGAAGAGATGTGTTTTTAACAGGATTTTGAAATGAGTAATAGATTTTTCCTCATGAATGTTGAGAGGACAAGCATTCCAAATTTTAGCGTCTATCACACTGAAAGCTCTGCCATCCATAGTTACTAACCTGTACTTAGGTACAGTGAGTAAGTTAGCGTCCAATGATCTTAATGCATGGGCAGGAGTGTAAGGAAGCAGAAGCTCAGACAGATAATGAGGGGCTAAACCATGAAGGGCTTTAAAGGTGAGAAGAATAATTTTATATTTGATTCTTGAAAAGACTGGTAACCAATGCAAATCATAAAGGACAGGAGTGATGTGAGCAGATTTTTTAGTGTGTATAAGTAAATGAGCAACAGAATTCTGAACATATTGTAATCTATTGATACTAGGGGGCTCCGCCCCCTGCTCGCTTCGCTCGCCAACCCCTGGTGTTGGGAATGACAAAGAGCGTGATGTATGAATGAGATATAGAATAGTGTGAAGGTGTAGATGATGCAAATAGAAAGCAAACAATAAAGTGTGTGGCACAGTGTAAAGGTTTATTGTAAAATTTCTTTGTACACGCCGTTTAAGTGTAAAAGGTAATTCCAGGTCAGAACTTGTAATGTCAATGAAGATGGTTATTGTTGTGATCAGAGTCAAGTTTGTCAGAGCTTAGAAAGAGTTGTGTCTCTCCAGGAAGTAATGGAATGACTTGGGTATTTATGTTTTCCACATTAATATTTTTTGGATATAATATAGTGCGTTGTGTTAAAAGGGGCATTTGGTCTAATGAGATTGCTGTTCCAAATCTGTCTGTAACTAAGTCGTCGCAGATAAAGGCTTGAGGAATTGTAATAATATGTGGGTGAAGTCCATCTGTATTGGTGAGTGTACCATCTCCCAGTTGTAATAAGCAATTGTTATGATCTGGTTCTGGACATCGTATGTTTTGTACTAACTGTATCTTTTGAAAGCAATGCCAATTGTCTGCGTATTTTAAGGTGCACTGAACAATAGCTGAGCGCATGGCATGTGGAAGAATAGCTAAGCACTGTCTAAAATCTCCTCCTAATAAAAGTACCTTTCCTCCAAAGCGAATATTATTATTCATAAACGTTTGTAGAAGTTTATGAATGGTGTTGAGTAAGTGACTGGATGCCATTGTACATTCATCAATAATTAACATTTTTGCAAGACGGATGTCACGTGCAGTGCCACCGTTAATGTTCATAGTGGATACCGATTTGTAGGATCTAATGCAGTTGATAAAGATTTCACTTTCAGGTACATCGTTAGTTAGAAGCTTCTGTAGATATTCAGGATATGAATGTAAAGGAGGCAGTCTAATTTGACCCTTTTGACAACAACGTGTAAATGTATTACTTGTATTGCCAGTTGTTTCTTCAGGGAAGTGAACTGAATGACAATGATTGCAAATGACATTCATTAATCCGAATGAATATTCCTGGTGTATGTTTTGCTTGTGCCGTTTGAGAGGCGCGTTGTTGCATGTGTAGTATTTGGGACGTGTTGTTTTGGAGCTGTAATCGATTTGCCTGTGCTGTGTGAGAAGCCCGTTGTAGCCTTCCTTGCCGTTAACGTATGTCTGAGACGGGAGGTGTTTCGTTTTGAATCCGTGCCTGTTGCGATGCAGCACTTTGATTGATAGATTGCGTCATGTGGATCTAGGATGTAGATTTGTGCATATTTGCGTTGTTGATTTGTTTCAGGGTGCACTGTTCCAATGCGATGCAGTATTTGTGCACATATGCGAAAGCAGTATGGGCCATTGCCTTTTGGTGGCCTGATATTTACTCCGGTAGATGCAAAAGCAAATGAACTATTGTAGGATCTAATGCAGTTCATAAAGTTTTTACTTTTAGGTACATCATTAGTTAGAAGCTTTAGTTGAGCTTTGCGTTTTTGGAGCCGAGACATTTTTTCTTCTAGAAATATGGATAAGTAATAAGGAGTATTGCACTCACTGTTAATATGGAGCCTTTTCTGCGGTTGAACGGTTAATAGTGCCTTATTGTAATGAGATCCACCTATGCTGCATAGTGTGAATTGTGTTTGGTCCCGTTATCCGAGCGGTATCGTTTTGTACCTGTGATCGTGAATTCATGACTTGTTTGTTCTTGAGCGTGAGAAATATGGATAAGTAATAAGGAGGATCGCACTCACTGTTAATATGGAGCCTTTTCTGCGGTTGAACGGTTAATAGTGCCTCATTGTAATGAGATCTACCTATGCTGCATATTGTGAACGTGTTGAGATGACGTATGTTTAACACGGACGGTTCATTTAGAAATGGGGCTTTGTGTGTCATTTGTTATTTATGTTACTGTGGTCGTGGGTCTGAATCGTCGTTTTTGTGTACGTTTCGTGTGCTATGTCCGTAGTCTGTCCCGTTTCGTGTCCAATGGGCTTTGTGTGGTGCTCGCGGCTTCTTTTTTTTTGTGTGCTTGTGGCTTGTTGAATCCTCCTCTTTGTGTGCGTCCCGTTTCGTGTGCAATGGGATTCAATCCTCCTCTTTGTGTGTGTCCCGTCCGTTGCTTGTGTGTGTGTGTGTGGGGCGGGGGGGGGTTTGCGTGCTCTTTTTTTTTGTGTGCCAGGGGCTTGTTGAATCGTCCTCTTTGTGTGTGTCCCGTCAGTTGCTTGTGTGTGTGTGTGTGTGGGGGGGGGGGGGGGGGGGGGGGGTGGTGGGTGTTGCTCGTGCGGCGCTGTGTGCGTCGCCTGCGTTTGACTCCTTTTTTCTGTGCTCACTCCTTTTTTCTGTGGTCTTGGCCGCCTCTCGTGGCGCCTCATTTCTTGGGGCGCCTGCGCAGTACGTCTTTTTGCGGCTACGGCCCATGGCCGGATGTCCCTGCGTCCATCCGGTTTAGCATTCTCGGTTAGTAATATGGATACTTAGTTGGTAGGCCATAAAACAATGGATTGCAATAGTCCAGATGAGCAGTGATGTAAGCATGAATGATTGTTTCAGTATTGTTCACACTGAGGTAAAAATGCAGATGAGCAATGTTGCAAAGATGAAAAAAGCTGTCTGTACTATTGAGATAATGTGTGGTTGAGAAGTAAGAAGCTAATCAAGGATGACACGCAAATTATGGCCTGGTGCTGAGGGTTCATCCAGGATCCCATCGACGTCAATTTTTAGTCCACGAAGGGTAGAAGGACAGATTTGATAGAAACTAATAAGACTTCTGTTTTATCAGAACTGAGTTGTAAAAAATTATCTGTCATCCAATGATTGATTTCCTGAATGCAGTCAGTCAGTTGAAGATGTTGCAGTTGCATCAACACTTACATAAAGTTGTGTGTCATTGGCATAGCAGTGGAAGCTTAAACCATATCGACGAATAATCTCACCTAATGGGAGCATATAGATGTTAAAGAGGATTGGACCCTGAACTGACCCTTGAGGGATACCTTGTGTGAGTGAGTAGTGGCAGATTTGTATTCCATAATGAAGACGTAATACTGGCGATCACTGAGGTATGGTGTGAACCAAGAAAGAGCAGCACCAGAGATACCAATAGCTGAAAGTCGGGACAGTAAAATGTCATGGTTATGTGCATCAAATGCTGGACTTAAGTCAAGCAGAACTAGAATAGTGGCCATCCCAGAATCTGTGGTTATAAGTAAGTCATTGCTTACCTTAAGTAAAGCAGTTTCAGTGCTATGTACTGTAGGGCTCTGAATCCAGATTGAAAAGGCTCAAGGCAGTAAGAAATTAAAGTTTTCCCTAGGTCTGCATGGACTGATCTCAGGGCACTCCTGTTTTCTTAAACCAATATAAAGACATTCAGGTTAGGCATATTGCCATCTCTAACCTGGCCTTGTGAGAGTGAATGCAGTTGTGCAGCCAGTGATGGAACAGTGTTCCATCCATGATCGATTTACATCATTTAGTTAATTTGGCTGAAACAAGTTTTGGCCCCCTGCAACCTTGTAAATTGTCACAGGTAAAGAAAATGGATTAATAGAATTAAAGGGATCTTTGAATGCCTAATTAGCTTTCCCTTCAATACTCTGCGAAAGCATGTTGCTTTTCATTTTAACCATATGTCTCAATCAGGGATGAAAATAATTGATGCTAGCTGAACCAACAGATGGAAAGGAAGCAAAAACACATCTGCTGGTGCCAGGCTCATGTAAAAATATAAATATTCAGATTTTCTGTAGCATGCATACCAGGTCTTTAAGAATCTGCTACAATCACAAAGAAGAAAAATGGTGGGATATGTCTGCTTCTAACTGAGATGAAAACCTAGGTTCATATGATACAATTTACTTTGCAAATTAAAAATCCAAAGCTAGGTGGATCATTTGAAATTTCAAACACATCTGATGTTTAATGTGTCCAAAGATTATACAATGCAATGTCCTTTTCAAATTAAGTCTAAGTTAAATTAAACACTTTTGCTTTGCTTTCTAGGTTGGCCTTGGGTCAGATGTACTCAGTCATTGAAGCTAATTTAATTTTTTTTTTATTTTAAATATCAAACCCTACAGAGACATGCTGCTTTATATTATTTTCTTTATACATCTTTTCCTAGGATGCTGATCTAGGAAATAAAGAGCCATGATTATTTGGTAGAATAAATAATGACTAAGGGAATCCGTTATATGTTGTTGCCCAACCAAGGTTAGATTTATCTAAACTTAAGACATGACGAAGACAAAGTAACTATTCACATGACCATACATCCAAACATTTAAAGTTCAATATCTAGTCCTTCAAATAGGTGCTATTACATGAACTTGAACAAACGTTGTTATCATTTAATTTCTGCTCACAGGGGAGCGCACGTCTGCATGTCTAGCATGCATTAACCCGAAATTTGTTTGTGAAGCTTAATGACTAAAACAACTGGCTATGATGTAATGTTCTCTCCTGCTTCACACTCCGCATTATCATTGTCTGTCTAGCTGTGTACTTCCTAGTCACTTTTCTTAATAAACACTCTATGTATTACTTAGTATATCATCACACTGCAGATAATGTCTTCCAAATGGCATTAGATGTGCTTTTCTAAAACAATGAATCAAGTATGTGGTTCGAATATTTACATTAAAGCAATTCAACCAGTTATCCGTCTGTGTCATAAAATGCTAATGTCTGTGTGTGTGTGCATGTGTGTCCAGTCCCTAACAGCAATCTAATTGGTCTGTTTCACTGTGGTTACTCAGTCAAATGTGATCCATATAGGAAGTGCCAGAGAAGGAAAGACACAGGTGGATCATTTAGCCTTCAAACACGGGAAGTATTTGCAAAAATACAAATGATGTTTTCACAGATAGATAATCAGGGCCTGTCCACTATTAGTGGCAGTCAAAAAGCAGACAGGAAGCAAGCAAGTAGCAAGACATTTTAAGATACATGAGGATACCAAAGAAAGGTGTAGGGTGAACTCAGAGGGTACACATGTAAGGCAAGAGATATCAAATGTCAGATATTTTTAAATGTATTCTATTATCCGTCTTTTACAGTTAACATAGCTACAGTGGTGTGAAAAACTATTTGCCCCCTTCCTGATTTCTTATTCTTTTGCATGTTTGTCACACAAAATGTTTCTGATCATCAAACACATTTAACCATTAGTCAAATATAACACAAGTAAACACAAAATGCAGTTTTTAAATGATGGTTTTTATTATTTAGGGAGAAAAAAAATCCAAACCTACATGGCCATGTGTGAAAAAGTAATTGCCCCCTTGTTAAAAAATAACCTAACTGTGGTGTATCACACCTGAGTTCAATTTCCGTAGCCACCCCCAGGCCTGATTACTGCCACACCTGTTTCAATCAAGAAATCACTTAAATAGGAGCTGCCTGACACAGAGAAGTAGACCAAAAGCACCTCAAAAGCTAGACATCATGCCAAGATCCAAAGAAATTCAGGAACAAATGAGAACAGAAGTAATTGAGATCTATCAGTCTGGTAAAGGTTATAAAGCCATTTCTAAAGCTTTGGGACTCCAGCGAACCACAGTGAGAGCCATTATCCACAAATGGCAAAAACATGGAACAGCGGTGAACCTTCCCAGGAGTGGCCGGCCGACCAAAATTACCCCAAGAGCGCAGAGACGACTCATCCGAGAGGTCACAAAAGACCCCAGGACAACGTCTAAAGAACTGCAGGCCTCACTTGCCTCAATTAAGGTCAGTGTTCACGACTCCACCATAAGAAAGAGACTGGGCAAAAATGGCCTGCATGGCAGATTTCCAAGACGCAAACCACTGTTAAGCAAAAAGAACATTAGGGCTTGTCTCAATTTTGCTAAGAAACATCTCAATGATTGCCAAGACTTTTGGGAAAATACCTTGTGGACTGATGAGACAAAAGTTGAACTTTTTGGAAGGCAAATGTCCCATTACATCTGGCGTAAAAGGAACACAGCATTTCAGAAAAAGAACATCATACCAACAGTAAAATATGGTGGTGGTAGTGTGATGGTCTGGGGTTGTTTTGCTGCTTCAGGACCTGGAAGGCTTGCTGTGATAGATGGAACCATGAATTCTACTGTCTACCAAAAAATCCTGAAGGAGAATGTCTGGCCATCTGTTCGTCAACTCAAGCTGAAGCGATCTTGGGTGCTGCAACAGGACAATGACCCAAAACACACCAGCAAATCCACCTCTGAATGGCTGAAGAAAAACAAAATGAAGACTTTGGAGTGGCCTAGTCAAAGTCCTGACCTGAATCCAATTGAGATGCTATGGCATGACCTTAAAAAGGCAGTTCATGCTAGAAAACCCTCAAATAAAGCTGAATTACAACAATTTTGCAAAGATGAGTGGGCCAAAATTCCTCCAGAATGCTGTATAAGACTCATTACAAGTTATCGCAAACGCTTGATTGCAGTTATTGCTGCTAAAGGTGGCCCAACCAGTTATTAGGTTCAGGGGGCAATTACTTTTTCACACAGGGCCATGTAGGTTTGGATTTTTTTTTCTCCCTAAATAATAAAAACCACCATTTACAAACTGCATTTTGTGTTTACTTGTGTTATATTTGACTAATGGTTAAATGTGTTTGATGATCAGAAACATTTTGTGTGACAAACATGCAAAAGAATAAGAAATCAGGAAGGGGGCAAATAGTTTTTCACACCACTGTAGTTACTTCATAATTAACCACAGATCGCCACAACAAGTTGCTCTGCACAGCACTCAAGAATACTGGTCAATGCAACACAGATAACAAGGTGTCATATAGCATAATTCAGTTTTACTTTCAAAGTCTTGATGTGAGAGGAGGACACTTCAAGTATATCTTTTGAGAGTGATGTGTGCCACTGTGAAAGTCAAACTTAAAAAAAAATCAAGGCACTACTAACATTATTTTTTGCAAACTGCTGATTATATTTTGGGAAGTATGGTGGCGCAATTTTTTAAATTCAGTCTTTTTTGAACCATGAATGAAATTGCTAATTTTTTGAAGAAGACCAGTCATGTCCACATGGCATTACTACATCTCTATTCCTGCAGTTAATAGATGCTGTCAAACATGAGTATCCCCAGACAAGCTCAACTGAGGCAAGCAATAGCATTCTGGCATGAGGTGGGCTACTGTCACTAATGGTATCCTGTCCTTTGTCTACAGCCCAGAGAAGATACCCATTGGGGACACTCCCCCCATCTGTTCGTTAAAAGCCAGAGAAGCCTAATAGAGAGACAGAGCAGAGAGTGTGAAAGCCGTCAAGACTGACCTTTTTAGTTGTGCACTTAATCCCCTGTTTTTGCATGTTTAGTTTAGTATATGTAAAACTTGGTTAGCGGGATGATACCCCAACATTTCTCCCTGCTCCTGACTGCTTCCTCGCCTCTGGTCACATTATTTATGAGATGTTTATTTCTTCTGTCAAATGAGCACTGATATCAGTGTTGTTATTTAGAAAATCTGCACTATGGCGCTTAGAAGTGCTGCCCACAAGAATAATCACAGAACATGGAGAACATTGTGCAGCTCCCTGGGCCAGAGATTTATGGATTTACAGTAGATTAAGAAAGTATTTACTTTATGTACTTTCTGTGTTGTGTTGTAGATTTAATTTTAAATGGATAAATTTGACATTTTTGCCCATCAAGCTTCCCTCAATAACCTGTAATGACCAAGTGAAAACATGTTTTCAGAAAGGTTTGCAAATTTAGTGCACTGTAAATGCATTAATATATAATTAATTGTGTTAATACTATTATCAACTAGATTTATCATGGGAAAATGGGCTATTAGAAAGCATATCAATGATCCAATTGAACAAAATTCAAACAATGAAATGTTTGGCAGAAATAGAAACAGCACTCCAAAAATAAAGCAAATGTGGAGCTCTGAGAGACCATAACAGTAAGAACGTGATTGGAGGACTATTGTCAGATTTTATCATGGTTGGTTGATCTGTTGATGAATTATTCAAGACAGTCACACATAAACACACAGTGAGCCAAACATCATGTTGGAAATGTTCAAATAAAATTCTGAGGTACTTAAAATGCATAATTTCTTTGAAAACTCAAAGCAGAATTTTCCACCCAAAACTTCATAATGAGAAAGAAAAAAAGCATCTGGTGTTTTTTGGCAGATACTGTTATGATGTTTCCAGAAAAGAAAACATCAAAAAGAGATTAGGGCTGAGCAACATGAACACATTTATAGATTCTATGTCATTCGATATGTATAATAATTATTATTATATTCATTCCTGATGTTCAGTTTTAAGTATGAATGCTATAGTATTTTGAACCAAGGAGAAATCAAAACGGCTTATTATTGTGCTGAAATATACATTGTCAAATAACATTATCAGAATTGAATATTACTAAGTATAAATAAGTAAATGGTGGCGCAGTGGTAGTGCTGCTGCCTTGCAGTTAGGAGACCCAGGTTCACTTCCCAGGTCCTCCCTGCGTGGAGTTTGCATGTTCTCCCCGTGTCTGCGTGGGTTTCCTCCGGGTGCTCCAGTTTCCTCCCACAGTCCAAAGACATGCAGGTTAGGTGGATTGGCGATTCCAAATTGGCCCTAGTGTGTGGTTTGTGTGTGTCCTGCGGTGGGTTGGCACCCTGCCCAGGATTGGTTCCTGCCTTGTGCCCTGTGTTGGATGGGATTGGCTCCAGCAGATCCCCGTGACCCTGTGTTTGGATTCAGCGGGTTGGACAATGGATGGATAAATAAAAAGTTAGATTTTTGAAGACCTTTTGGCAATTGCTGTAACATCCAGCATTTGAATAAATGCAAATATGTTACAACGCATGAATCAAACTTCAAGGCAACACTTCCTTTCTCATCTTAAACAGGAATAAAACAAAATCATTTAAATTATGTCTCTTTTCAAAAGTTTAAACGTGCTCCTCCATGACAATTCAGAGATGACAGTTTGAGAGAGGGATAAGGAGAAGCAAGAAATCAGTTTATCAACCGAGAGAAGCCCGTGCAGGCTTTTTGAGAAGGCGGAGCACCGCGCAAGAGGCAGATTATGCGACAGAGCCGGCCAGAAGGGAAAGGAGAAATGTTGTGAAGGTAGTCTGTCTATGTTTCCTAGGGGTTTTCCCAGGGGTGTCTGTATCTTTTGGGGGTACGATTAGCTTCGCAGCTCACAATATAAATTATAATAGAGCATGTTAGCCTCATACTTTATAGTGAACAGCAAAGTTATTTTTCATTGACAGGTTTTTAGCTAGAGTGATGTAGTACTGTGCAAGACATCAGCATTACACTCTGCATTACAGTGCTCAGAAGCAGTATCTGCATGGCTAAGGCCAGGCACCTCCATTGGCTCAGGCTGATAAGATACAGCTTCTTAGAGCCGCTGTCTTCCAGACATTGCAGGTTCGTGCCTGGCCATTGCTAGTTACCACAGTGCAAATCTGTGAACTGAAATGGCTTATTGTGTGAATCTATGGCAATATACTTGGCATAGTCTATAGCCTTTGGACTGTGGTGGGAGTGGAGAGTGGTGCAGTGCTGTGCTGCACAGTGGGGGCTGAGTAGATAGCTCCAAAAATGTCACCAGAAAGTGCTCAGCTCACAGTGTTCAGAAACAGTAACTACCTGGCCAAGACTGGGAGTCTTCTTTAGCTCAGGCTGACAAGAAACTGCTTCTGAGAGCTGTTGTAATCCAGACGTTGTGGGGATACCAGCTGGCTACCAACAATTACTACAGCACAAATCTGTGAGCTGAGATGGCTTGTTGTGTGAGTCCACAGCATTTCACTTGGCGTAGTCGGCAGCCTTTGCACTGTGGTGGGGATGGAGTGTGTTGCTGTGCTGCGCTGGACAGTGAGAGCGGAGTATACAGCTCAGCTGATGTCACCAGAAGTGCTCTGCTCAGTTTTTAGAAAAAGTGGTGCTCGGCCAAGGCTGGGAGTCTCCTTTAGCTCAGGCTGATAAGAAACGGTTTCTGAGAGCTATTGTAATCCAGACATTGTGGGGTTGAGGGCTGGCTACCTCCATTAACAACACAAATCTGAAAACTGAGATGGTTTCTGGTGTGAATCTAGGAAATGCACTTGACATAGTTGGCAGCCTTTGCACTCAAGGTGCGAGTCTACAGCAATACAGCTAGAAATCCTAGCCTGCCTACTGTCTCTGGCTTTGTAATGCTCTGTGCCAGGATACAGTGCTGCCACCTGCTTTGAAATAATGATCTGTGGGATCCAGTAGCAGGGAGGAACAGGCACTGTTTGCCCAGAAAGATCATCTGTAAATCTTACACTGGGTTTGGCAATATAGACAAAAATAGTTTACATGAGAAAAATAAATATTTTTTGGAAGATAGTCGTATTTATCTCAATATATAATAAACAAAAGGCTGAAGTAGTCTACAATAGAAAAATGAGTTTTCAATTAAAACAAACCAAAAATTAATGCACAAAGAATCAAAAGAATTCACAAAGCAAAAAAAATGAAAATGACTGAATAAAAAATTAACATGATATTCATGTGCTTTCTTATTTAGCCATAATATTTACACTTACCTAAAATTGCCTGTAAACAAATTGATTTCAATGTAGTGAAACATTTTTTTAAAAATGCATTACCAAAATATATAATATATACTACTAGATGTGTAAGCCCGTGCTGTAAAAAGCCTGGGCTCCTAGAAACTTGAAATTCGTTTTGCGAATGTGCTCACCGCCCTTGTCTATCAGCAGCTAAGCGAGTGTCTCTCTCCTCAATGGTTTTGTTTGGCTGATATGCTTGCCTCACTTCTTTATTAGCTGCTAAGTGAGTTTGTCCTTCATCGGCGGTTTCACTTTGGTAACCTTCTTTTTGTCACTTTCTTTCAGCTTCATGCTGTAGCCTCGCACTTCCGGGCCGGACAGACAGACACACACATTTCCACGTGTAGATGTTTTATATAAGATTTTCAACGCTGTACTGTTTTTTTCACTGTTCCTCATGACAAAAACCCAGAACGTGAATTTGCATGGCAATTACTTACCTGATACACTAAATCACTTACATTATCCTTAGGTGAAAGAGACTAAATGTTTTCAAAAGGGGGACACCTTGTGCAACACAGTATAACTTTGCAGTGCTATGGGATATGACATCTAAACCCGGCAAAAAAGAAACTTGATTCCAGGGTTGTGCATTTTAAAATGTCTTGGTTAAGTAGTGTAAAATTGAGTATTTTGGAGAAAAATCCCTAAAGCATCAAAGTATTTTTTTGTGTTTTATTAGTTGACATTTCTGTAAACAAATATTTTTTTTTATCAATAAAACACTTTCTTTTAAAAATGTGAAGTGTTGTATGTACTACTGTTCAGCCATTTGCAGCTACTTTATTACAATAAAGGTGTAATAACCATTTAGATTTGGTTATGTCATTTAGGCACAATAATGGCAAAAACGTCTTAGTGCAGGGGTGGGCAAATTCATTCCTGGAGGGCCGCAGTGGCTGCGGGTTTTTGTTCCAACCCAGTTGCTTAATTAGAAAACAATCCTTGCCAATAATTACATTTCATGGCTTGTTAGTGCTTTAACTCTGCTATGTCAAGTCATTCTCATATTCTAGATTTTTTTTTCCATTCTAAGGATATCATCCAAATACTTTGAAGTGTAAAACGGATGGGTAATTCTCAGTCCTTCACTTTTTTCTCTTCTCTTTCCTTCCAAGTATTTAATTAAACCAAATAGTGCACGATAAATACACACAGGTGTAAAGGGTAACAAGCAAAATGGATAACTGCTGGTTTCTTTTGTCATTTGCATCTTATTGCTAATAAGGAGCAATTAAAAACCGAGAATGCAGCTGTTTAAGACTTAAATAAGCAATAAGGGTTCATAATCTTAATGAGGGAGATAACTAAAATGAAGCAGAAGTGTTTCTAGAGCAATAAGTGCTTCTTATTAAGCAATTGGGTTGGAACAAAAACCTGCAGCCACTGAGGCCCTCCAGGAATGAATTTGCCCACCCCTGTCTTAGTGCATAAAGGGTTAAGAGGACACCGCTGTAAAAGTACAAACTAAAATGACATTTACGATTAATTCACCCGTCAATTTTTTAACATAATAAACGAAAAATGTATGGATTTAATGTCAGGATATGTGATCACATGACATTTTTCTGAATTTCCGCAGCTCCTGATTGACATTTAAATGCATCATAGAGTGAGACACGAAGACAGTACTCAAGTGGTCTAGCAGGCAGGATGAATTTCTCCCAACACAAGCAGAAGTGGGTTTAAAAAAGCTTTACTTGCATGCAGCTCTTGCTGTCAATGAGTTGTACAGTATTTGGTAATTATCATTATCATATTATCACACTTCACTGTGCTAAAGTATGTTGATATCAGAAAGCATGTATTCTCTACTTTCTTATAATATCATTAAAGGAATGAAAAGGAATATATTTCCCCCCATATGCTGGATCTGTTATATATTTTAAATAATTTTTGTATTTAATTTTTATATTTTTGTGCCAAATATACAGCAGCTTTCAGCTTCTTTTCCCTCTGTAATTATTTTAAATGTGGCCCAAGGACGAACACTTTAACATTCTGGAATGCAGACAACCAGGTTTATAACAGGGTGGACTGAGTTCATCTCAGTACTTTCACATTTCAGAACATCAAAACAAGAGCAATTTGCATTCATCTCAGATGTGAAATTATTAAACTCTAGAAAAAACAAATTCACCACAGTATCACATGTGAATCTAAAAGATACAGGATGATTTGATTACTTATCCTTTGCTTTTTTTATTCCCATCATTTTCCTATCAACTAAGGCAATAATCAGCTTGCATCTTAAATAAAATAAAGACCACCACACACAGTCTGTCAATTTTAAGTAAATGTTCATTATTCTTAATCAAGAATTAAAAAGATAAAAAAGTGGATTAGACAGAATAAAACAAAGCAATAACACATAAATAGAAGTGTCCTCCATGCCAGTGCTAACTATTCAAAAAATATTGTCTAGTGCCAAGCCACAAATCATTTACTTAATCCTCATCACTGTACCAATCTAAAGAGCAGAATTTGGAAATAAAAAGGCCAGCTCACTGCAGCCATAAAAGAGACACCCCAGATGGACTAGTATTTCAGAGTCTAGCTCATTTGTGAGGGTAGGGTGATCTTGAATCTTTAACAGAAGTTATAGGAAGTTATTGGAAGCAAAGGCCTCACACAATGGTTTACAATAAACCTACATTAATCTGTACCTCTGCCCTCAGCTTAGTCACAAGCTGTATTTCTTGCATTTACCTTTTAATTGGTGTCTAATGTTTGAAATTCATTTGTATTCGCCGTTGTTTATTTGATCATCTGGGTTTTTCCTTCTATTGTACTCTTTTGAATATCTCAGTAGTGCTTTGAACATGGGAAACATGCTATTTAAACAAGGTGGATTATTAACAATAAACTCTGGGTAATGGCTAAGAAAGCTGGTACAAGTGACAGAAGAGAGAACTCTGTACAAGTTGTTGATCTCCCTGGCCACATTAGAGCAAATAGGCTGATGATCTAGGAGGATCTCAAACCATCTTCTTCAGAGAGTAGTCAGTTAAGGAATCACTGAATGCCTCCCACAAGAAGGGTACCTGGCACATTTAATTAGGAGGGGACTCACATCACTGATGTCTTAGTTTTTCAAGGGCGCCTAAGAATACACCAGGCGAATGCTATTGCCTGGAAGATACTCTGTCATCCTAGGTAAGGACAAGAAAATGAAGAATGGGAAAGGTCAACAAAAGCATTTTTTAAGTCAAGCTTACCTTTGCTTTGTCTTCCAACGAAGAAGCTTCCAGCTCGTAATCTTGACGGCCTTGGAAACAAATGGTAAACTTTGTTCCGTGCCCATCCTCTGCAGATTTGATCTGAGAGAAGGGTAACTGTCTCTTTACAGTTCCCTTCTCAATGCTGCAAACCACTTTCTGTTTAAAATCAATCTAAAAGAGAAGCCATTATTTTAGAGAGGGAAAAGAGAACATTATCGATAAATGGAATCAGGAAAGGCTTCTGTTGCACAGCCTCTCGGACTCCACCTGTTATTTGCTTATAAATTGTAGAGATGCTATACAAGAAATGTTAGGCACTTGTCAACAACGATACAAAGAGATATGGTTCAGAGAACCATATCTTGGCCATGAATTAATGCAGAGGTCATTTTCAATATCCACATACTTCTAGATGATCACTGAACTAAAAAGCCTGAGGAGGCAGTACAACAACAGCACTCTTACATGGATTGGCATCTCTGTTTTCAACTGTAAGATGTCCGCTGGAAATTGTAATTATAACATGGGGGAAAAACGTACAGCGGCCCTGAATGGCAAAATGCAAAAAAAAGTTAAATCAGTGTATAGAGTTAAAACAAAGACAATTTGGTAGAGCCAGTTTTTGAAGTTTCATCCACTACTTTTTTGAATGATCATTTCATGCACCCACATTTTGATGTTTATTTTATGCAGTCATTTTTTTGATAATATAATGCAGTCACATTTTACATGTTGATTTCAGGTGCAACTTTTTTTTTATTTTAAATACTTTTGATGTTCCACATCCTCACTATTTGGCATTAGTCTTAGGTAGAATGATGTACAGCACAAAAAGCTGCAGCATTTTAGGCACTAGTCAAGTCAATAAACAAAGCAAATAAAATAACTTTTAATTAAATGAATAGACATAGAGCATATAGTATGTTTCATTGTTAAAGGTGCCTCAAGGAATGTATACTAAAGGAAGCCAATAAATTTAATTTAGTGGAGATCTGGGCAAGTGAAGTGATTTATTGACAGACTAGGATCTGATCCTGCATTCATTCTTGGGCCTTGAATTAACCCGGCCACACTACTTGCCAATAGCAATTAAACTACTGTAAACTACTAAGTTTATTGCTTTTCTAAACTATCTATTTTTAGAAAGGCACGACAATAGAGCATATATAGATCTTTTTTTGTAAATCTAACAGAGCCTAGAGTCTTCTTTCAGTGCACATGTATGAATATTTTCTCTACAGTGTCATCAACACACATTTAACTTACCTGCAATATGCGTTTCTGCCATATGTATCTGTTGTACTTGTAGATGCTGAAATTATACTGAGACACGTTCCCACCCTGCAATGGAAATAAAATTAGACAAAGTTATAGAATAGATGGCATATATAAGAGGGCCGTCTGCTCAATCAGATCCAAATGGCATCCTCTACCGCTCAACTTGCCAGGATGTACTGAGGAGACTGAAGTTTGAATTATAGTGTACATAAAGTCTTGCACATTAAAAAGAGTCTATAAGATTCAAGATACAATTCACAAACAAAAACACAAACATTTTACTCTGAGATACACATGCACTAACATGGATTCTACAATAAAATAAAGGGAAAGCCAGAAAAACAAAATAAACACCACACAAGCAATAAAAATGCAAAGGACCAGTAGAAATCCACTCAAGTTAACTGTGCAGAAAATGATTAATTATGTGTTGTGGCATGAACTCTACAGAGATGAGAATTCAACAGAAGTATTAACATTCTTCCACAAAAAGGATCAGTTCAAACCTCACTGATGGAGACAGACAATGCTATCACAGATGTCATTTCAGATCCTGCCATAAATCTTCATATTGGTTCAATTATTGAGCCTTAGACATGTCATTCGGTTAAGTTCTCTGTCATGTTCATCCAGCTACTGGCATCAGATCATTGTGACACCCTCTGACATCATTATCATCTGACAAAAGGCAGCACTATTCATTTATTCATTTATTTTCCACTTCTGGCAGTAATATTAATTTAAATGTTAGGTAAACTGAGAGCCTTGAAACAACCCACTACCAAGAAGACATATATTGGCCGTGCACAGCCTAAACTGAAATAGCAACATTTCATTTTTTATAACAAAACACCTTTGAGATGAAAGAGAGCAAGCAGTGTTACAGAAAGAACATCCAGACTACACACACTGAAAGACTTGAACACAATATTTTGAGTCTGTCCACTTTATTGTTAGATTTTGCTGGCTAGCCAACAACAGAAAAACTATTTTTGACATACCAGCTCCTCACACCAAGATACTGTGCTTTGAAACAGGGGCTTCTATCCCACAAAGTAGAACGTGCACAGGTAATGATTCCTTTTTTACATTTAGCAGTGTCAGACGCTAACTGTTGGGTGAAGATAAAACTGACAAGCAGTCCTGTTCTGATCAGCACAGTGTTTTGTGTTCAGAGCAGTTCTGGTATTGATCTGCCTTCTTTTTTTCAAAGTTACTGTGGTTACCTTTAAGGGAGCAAATAGTACAGGATTCTCCATATATCTTTGCAGACTTGCACTACACAGCGTTGACTGGGAAAAGCACAAGCCAGAACTGCAAACATGCAATAAAAAATAAAAAATGGCAGCCCTCATTTGATTTACAAGATAAAGGGGTTTAGCCTTCAGCTGGAAAGCTCAGGTTCAACACATGCACACATACCCAAGGTTAAACCTAAACCACTGCAGAACTAATACTGCTAGACTCATTCAGCTGGCAATTGGCATGCTGCTCCCAGAGTAAAGGCACTTTCACATACTACACAAAATTATTTTCCCTCTATAAGAAAAAATGGAAAACAATGCTAATTCATTAAATGAACTACTAATTTACTAAAGTAAAGCTTATTAGTTATTTTGATCAGCATCTGTGGAGCTGTGTTCAACACTTTAAACATATAAAAAAGCTTTGAATTAAAATCTATCAAATCAAGAACTGGCAAGAGGGAGGCCTAATTCGTGCAGTTGAAAGATTTACCACATCAAGTGGGAGAAAGACATGCTTTAGGATG
This sequence comes from Erpetoichthys calabaricus, assembly GCF_900747795.2. NCBI lineage: Eukaryota > Metazoa > Chordata > Cladistia > Polypteriformes > Polypteridae > Erpetoichthys > Erpetoichthys calabaricus. The sequence goes on from NC_041403.2 coordinate 136,845,489, forward strand.
GTTTAGGGTTGACATATTTTGACAACAAAATAAAATCAGGGGAGGGTGGTGTGTACTATCTGCAGTGGTACTGGATCAAATAAAAATGGCATCAATTTTTCAATAATGGATTGCAGGCACCAACATGTAACTTTGCCAGGTGGCTTGGTATCAGAATTGATTTGGAAAATCAGGCAATAGTCTATACAATAAGATAGTTGCCTCCCCTCTTTTATAATAAGTGCTATCATGACCAAATTAATTGAGACATTCACTTTTCTAGGAGACAGAGCAGCATTTAACATCTAAAACAGGGATTGAGACAAATATAGGATAATTCTTAGAGGGAGACGAGCAGTGCCCATTTACCTTCCCATGCCTACAGAATTAATTTAAAGCCTACTTAAATTTGGCAACTGAAAATGGGGACTACACTGTCTAGAATGTCTAGAAAAGAAACACAAGCAGGAGGAGAAGTATTAGTCAGTCAGTCAGTCATTCTCTAACCCACTACATCCTAACACAGGGGTATGCTGGAGCCAATCATAGCCAGCACAGGGCACAAGGCAGGAACAAACCCCAGACAGGGTACCAGCTCACCACAGGACACACACACACACCCACCAAGCACAATTTAAGATTGCCAATGCACCTAACCTGCAGCACTACCATGGACCCACCGTACCACCCAAGAAGTATTAATATTTTAGAAAATATTTCAGAATAAAATTTTAAAAAAAGCAAGATGCATGGAAAAGAGCATGCAACATATTTTGTGCACACAATTTGTTCAACTGCCACCCATTTACACTGATAACTCATTTTTGTTGCACAAATTACAATAGAAGCAGGTGTTTGAAAGCAAAGTCAAACTATAAACTAATTAACAATTGTGACAGATAGGGGGCGCTATCGCTCCCTTGAACCCTCGGACCAGACGCCAGACACCAGATAAAAGTCCAAAATGAATTTATCATAATAATAAATGTGTACAAAGCACCCGCCACCTCCACTATACTTAATAAACAATCAACAATCAATAATACAATCCTCCAATCCTCCCAGCAGCTCAGTCACCCTTCCTGCCAACTCGGCTCGATCTGCTGGGGTTACCCATAGTCCTTTTATACTTCTTGACCCAGAAGTGTTTCTGTCCCTCAGTCCATGTGACTTTATAACACTTCCGGGTCGGGTAAAAACTCCTTTTCTTCAGCCCGGAAGCACGCCATTGTCTCTGTCCCCTCAACTGGGAAGTACTTCCAGGATCCCCTGGTGGCCCCCATGGTATCCACCAGGGCTGTGCATTAAAACTCCAATGTCCATGAGGCCCTGCTGGAATTCGGGGCATCTCCATGTTGCAGGGAGGGCTCCATCTGGCGGCCTGGGGGTATTGGCCGGGATAAACTGCCGGCCATATATCACACAATGTCTTTTGTTTACTCATAACTTGCAACTTGTTAGCGCTGCCATTGAGGATTTGTTGGAACCAAATTTCTCAGCAAAAAGAAGTAAAAGTCAAAACAGGACAACCCCTTTCAAATTCAAAAAGAGGGCTGCAAAACTTGTTCAAAACTGATATGCCACATAAGCCCATTAAACAAATTAATTCTGGTAGACATGTATGTATATAACTTATATAAGTATGAAAAAGTCATGAAATTTGCACCATGAACCACTACGTGAAAACCTATTATGAATAAGTTTCAAGGAGACTTTAGGGGTGAATAGAAATAGGACCAACTGAAATGCTAATATAGTAATCCCTCGCTACTTCGCGGTTCACTTTTCGCAGATTCACGACTTCGCGGATTTTATATATAAGCATATCTAAATATATAACGCGGATTTTTCGCTGCTTCGCGGGCTTCTGAGGACAATGGGTCTTTTTACTTCTGGTACTTGCTTCCTCAGTTGGTTTGCCCAGTTGATTTCATACAAGAGATGTTATTGGCGGATGGCTGAGAAGCTACCCAATCAGAGCACGCAGTTAAGTTCCTGTGTGCTGCTGATTGGCTCAGCGACGGAGTGCTGCATTAACCAGGAAGTCTCATCTCACTCATTCAGCATTAACGTGCTACTGCTTCAGGGGCCGTGTCCAAGCGCCAACAGAAGATGCAAATGATTGCAGAAAAGGTAAAAGTTTTGGATATGTTGAAGGAAGGGAACAGCTACACCGCTGCAGGACACCATTACAGCATCAATGAGTCCATGATTCTTTTTATTTAAAAAGGAGGAAAAGCATATAAGATCTACAACCGCAGTGTCCTTTAACCAGGGCGCAAAACGAGTTGCAAGTGGACGTGATAAGGCAGTAGTCTGGATGGAATCTGCTTTAGGAATCTTTGCAATAAGGTCAACGACGTCATTACTGCCTACAAGCTGCTACGTGTACTTCGCTATACAGTAAGTGTAAACTTATCTACCGATTTCATATTGCTTAGCAGTTGTCCCTGTTATTAATAGAGTAAAGGGTGGGTTGTAAACAATACAGGGAGGGTTTAAAAACGTCCAAATACACGTTAAATAATTAAATAAATATGGTGTCCCTACTTCGCGGAAATTCAGTTATCGCGGTCGGCCTTGGAACCTATCTCCCGCGATAAGTGAGGGATTACTGTATGTCACACAATCATCGGGGAGAAATAAGATCACTATTAAAAGAAGGAAAGAAAGTTAAAAAAAAAGTGACATTATCAGACAAAAAGACTCACTGATTTCAGCCTTCTTGCAATAAAATTATATTTGTCAGTGTCGTCAGTAAAGGAGAGCCATAGTTATATTGCTTAATTTGTTCAAATTCCAGAAAACTGGAGAAGCTAAAATTGGATATTGGAAATTGTTGAATGCATAAACATGGTATGGAAACAGAACATTTTAATAATTCATTAAGGTTACTATTCCATACTCTTGATATCTAAAGAAAATATTGATATCTTTGCCTTTTCGCCATATTAGGCTTATAGGGATTCTTAAACTGATGATGTGCAGCAATGAAGCTAACATACAGAAATTAAAGAGTTTACCTAGACAACAACCTAGACTAAAGCAAAATGGTAAGATTCACATTTGACAAATGCTTCTATTACACTACAAAAATGCAGTGTTGTGGCTGCCATCCTGTGTCAATCTATTTCACATTTCGTTAAGCAGCATCAAGCATAGATTAACATTTCTTTAATGAAAAACACTGAAAATCTAGTACAAACATTTTATACAAATTGCAGTAGTTCTTCTTTTAAGAAGTCTAATTCTCTTGAAATTTGACCAGTTCGCAGAATGTGAGCCTGTTTCATTCCAAACATTGAAAGAAGTAACATGACTTTTCAGACATTTTTCAGTAAAAGCTTTTAAGTGGAACTATGCCTTTTTGACTCAGCACTGAAGGGAACAAGCTGAAGATGACAATGATCCTATTCTCAAATGTGGTATAAACTGAACAAACCAGAATATCATGTTCCTAATGCTATTATGAATATATGTATTAAAAGAATTGACAGAGCTGTGTTGATTTCTTCTGTGAAGTGCATCAATCACAGTCAAATGTTTCCAATTCACTAAAGCCAAAATAACGAAACTCCAATCAAAGTGAAATTATTTATTTTTCAACAGAACTGCAAGAAATAATGTCATCATTTCAATGCCCCACTATTAATTTTGCAGAAAAAGGACAAGATCACTGTAACAGCTGGTTTCCTGAGGATGATTAGAAAAGGTGGTCTTTTTTGAACAGACACCAGGACTACTTCAGAAAATGTACATTTACAAAACTTCTCATTTGGCAAACACAACTAGAAATATTGCCAGTAAACAAATAACACCTTCAACATGCAAGTGTCACACCACAGCATTATTCTTAGTGAATATGCCTGAAATGTAGTCATTCATTGCACAACTGGTAAGCGTTTGGTGATTAGACATTCAATGTGCAGCACTTGAACTCATAGTAAGGGGCTTTGGAAAAGTTTTGTTCACCTTTGTTGCCAAGTTTCGGTCAGAAAGAAAATTCAACAGTCAGCTAAAGACCACTTGAAATCCTCATCTATCAGTTCATCATAAGCATTAGGCGGGACAAGGGTGGTAATATATTCAATACAGAAGAACCAGACGTATTTGCCAGGTTAATCAACACTGCACCAGATAATTTGAAGCCCTATGTGTTTCAGTGATTTGTGCTCACTTATGGGTCTAAGTGCACATTACACGGTAAGATAGTCTGAGTGACTCAATGCCTTAATTACGACAGATGGCTTAATGACTACAGTCTGGTTGTCTTGACAACACAAAATGGATGTCTTCACAACAGGAACTACAGTAGCCATCCTAATCTGTGACTTTTGCATGCTTAAGTTAAAAAAAATCATAAAAATATAAGCAAACTATAGCATCCTGGAAACAAACTTGGCCCAAGATGCAATTTTGTTGTTCTGTTTGCCAAGAAGCCATCTTACATCTATTTTTGAATAAAAGACAATAGCTGTAGACACTCCTCTTCTTGTCTGAGCACACTCTATGGCTGCTGCAGGCAGTTTTATTCATTAGACGTTTAGTAAATTGGTTTACTTTGTCTGCAATCAAGTGGTCATCAGCAGGCGCAGTGGCCTTCACCTTGCAATCATTGATTAACTGAAGGCCTTTTCCAACACTGCAGCTTCTTATCTTGTATCATTTTGCTTCAACAGTCATATATGGCTCTTATTACTGCATATTGGAATTCAGACTTTAGCTGCAGCTCTCTTCACACAGGACAGCCATAATACCCACCAGACACTTTGAACTGCTGTGTCACTTGTAAAAAGTATCATAAACTATACCCTTGCATCTGGTCCCTTTGGTAAATTCAATTTTAAACAATAAGCCTCTTGCCAGTCTAAAAATCATGTTTACTGCTTTTGTAGGAAATGTCCAGCCACCTATGGTATGTAGGTGAAGCAGGGAGTTGGCTAGCAGACCATTTCAGGGAACATGCTTGCACCATTTTAAATCAAAGATCTTACAAAGCCTATTGTAGAACACTTGATCAAAGCCAGACTTGTCTCTCTGTGTTCTTTCACAGGGCTTCACAGACACTACTGAAAGAAAAACAGAAGTAGTAAAGCTCAATTCTCCGCCTGGGATCACATATTTCTCTAGGTCTCAATAACCAACTAACCTTTAAATCTCTCCTTTCACCTTCTCTAATGGCAGCTTTTCTTACCTACTCTCACCTTTTCTCCTCTCTTCTCCCCTGCTTTGTTCCCTCTGTCCCTCCTATGTATGTTACCTCCTCTTCCCTTTTCAGTTGCAAATCTGATGAAAGCTATACAGCCAAAATGTTATGTTTTTTACTTTCATTTCTTTCCAGTGTGAAAATAACCTTTAACATTTTTTTTAATTAGCTGAATCTGTTTCTTTTGATGTATATCTTTTCTTCACCCCCACACCATTCATTTTGTTGAACCAGAACTTGCTGTTTTATATAAGAACTCATTTTGGTGGGATACACATTCTTTTACAAACATTAATATAAAAAGTCATCAATAAGGTCACAGTTGGTATCTTCATCAGGTGTCACACATCAAGCCAGCAGGGATCAATCCACTTGTGATTTACAGCTTAGCAACTCAACCACATTACTTGCTTAATATTCTGTCTGCCCATAATTATTTAATAAAAAAGCATGAAATTCATTTCCCAGCTTAATTCTATTCTTAGGAACATAATATATTTAACAACTCATTGAGCAATCTTTTATGACATTACCTACCACTTTGAACTGACTGAAGGTTGAAATGGTTAATATTTTACACATAAAGAGGAACTTTGGTAATGGACAAAACTGACTTCTTGTCAGCATGACATGTTTCTACCACACAAATGAAAACAAGTTTAAATTTCATTTCCTCATTGCATGTCACAATGCTTTGTGTTAGTAATTGTTTATGAAAATGCACACAAATGTCAGTTATGATTTTTTTTAATGACTGCACTGTAGTACCACCCCAAAATACTGCAGCTGTGAAGTCAAAATGGCTGTAATTGCCATACGGATCTACATTTTATCCAACCTGACTAATCCAGTGCAGAGTCACAGTGGCTAGAGCCCATTCTCGAACCACTGAGTACAAGATGGGAACTAACCTTGTATGGGGTGCACAGCCATTACAGGTCACCAATTAATCTAAAGTGCATATTTGAGATGTGGGGGGACATGTGGAGTATCCTGAGCAAAACCTCATGCAGACATAGGGTGAACACATAAACTTTACAGAGTTACAAGCCGGGACTCCAGAGCTGTGAAGGAGGCAGCAATATTAATCGATGTGCCACCATGCCCATTGTGAAAGGTGGTCCTTAGAGCTTAAGCTTAGGCAAATTGTAACATGACATGGAAAACAAAATGAGCATGGCAAAGAGTTACATTTTTTTATTTCTGTGTATATACTGTACATTTTAATCTTTTAGAGAAATAAAACTTTTTCTTCCATAAGATAATTTCATACTTCACACAGTGACTATGAAAAGAGTTCACCCCCTTGGAAGTTTTCACATTTTACTTTTATAGAACACTGAACCCCAGTGCATTTCATTTGGCTTCTTTTACACTCCACAACAGAAAAAGACTCACTAACATCACAGTGAAAACAATATCTTTGCAAGTTGCCTAAATGAATTGCACATATAAAATACAAACTAACTGTGTGGGTATTAACTCCTTCTAGTCAGTATTTAGTAGATGCAACTTTGGTAGCCATGACAGGTTTCTGTCAGCTTTACAAATCTGGACACTGACATTTTTTTCCCTTTCTTCCATGCAAAACTGCTCAGGCTTTATCAGACTGCATGGGAATCAAGTTCAAGTCCACAAACTCTCAACTGAATTGAGATCTGAACTGTGACTTGGCCACTCCAGGACGCTAACCTTGGCATTTTGAATCTATTCCCTTGTAGCTTTGGCTTTATGCTTTGGATTGTTGTCCTGCTGGAAAACACATTTTCTCCCAAGGCGCAGGTTTGTTGCAAGCTGTATCTGGTTTTTCCCCCAGGATTTCCCCATTTTTTGGTGCCTTCATTTACCTCTTTACCCTCGCTAGACTTTCAGGGCCTGCTACAGAGAAACATCTCCACAGCATGCTGCTGCCACAACCATGCCTCACTGTGGGGATGGTGTTCAGAGTTCAAACAGGGTGTTTAGTCTTATGGATAAAATGCTCAATTCGGGTCTCCTGAAACCAGTGCACCTTCTTCCTCCTGACTTCTCCCACATGCCTTCTAGCACTTTTTGTTTAAACAGTGACTTCCTCTTTGAGAATTTCCCATAAAATTGTGACTGGTGAAGCAGCTGGGTAGCAGTTGTTCTTGGCACAATCTCAACTCAGAGTCCTCCTAGGTCTCTTGGTGACCTCGCTTCTTGCACAATCACCCAGTTTTTGTGGCTGGGGTGTCATACAGCTGTGCCATACTCTTTCCATTTCTTAATGACTGATTTAACTGATTCCAATAGACGGTCAGCCACTTGATTCATTCCTGCTTCATCCCCTGACATGTGCTTTTTAATCACATTTTCACACAGCTGCTTTGAGTGTTCCTTTCTCTTCATTGTGTAGGTTAGAACAGCAGTTCTCAAACTTGGTCCTGAGGACCCACAGTGGCTGCAGGTTTTTGGTCCAACCAATCTGTCATAATAATTGATGCTAACATTTTTCTCTTCTTTAATTCTGCATTTAGGACAACACATTAACATGATTTCTCCATTTATAAGACAATTAGAAATATTTCAGTTTTAGTTATAGCTTCTCAAGTGTTTAACTCTTTTTCATACTATTTTCCCCTTTTATTATGTCATTTTCTCCCTTCATTGTATTCTAATAATGACAATTAACAAGCAGAGCAGATGCCAAGCCAAACCACACTGAATGATGAAAGGCAGCAAAGACTTCAGCGCTAAACTCACTCATTAGTATGTGTGGCACCCGGCTGGGGTTCATGCCCGGCTGGGATGCCCAGGAGGACTGGAGGAGGGCTTGTGCCTCCTCCAGAACACGAGGGGGCACCCGCCCTGGTTGCTTTGGGGCGCCCCGATGCCTTGGGAGCCCTGGACCTCAGCACTTCTGCCACACCCAGAAGTGCTGGGTGGAAGAGGATTGGGGACACCCGGAGGACTTCCAGATACACCGCCAGAGCTTCCGCCACACAGGGGTGTGGCTACAGAAGCTCCTCAGGATGCACCTGGAGTCCATCCGGGGTGTATAAAAGGGGCCGCCTCCCTCCATTCATTGGCAAGAGTCGGGTGGAAGAAGGACGGAGCTCAGAGGAGAGGAGTGGAGGCGGACCAGAGACTAGAAGGCATTGTGTTGTGTGGCCAAGGACTTAACGGGTGATTGGTGCTGCGGCACTGGGTTTGTGCACTGTAAATATGAATAATAAACGTGTGTGTGGTGAAACGAACATGTCTACCTGTCTGTGTCCGGGCTGTTCCTCACATATGTAATGGATTAAACAGCCAGAAAAGCAGAATGAAAATCAGGATCCTCATATAACTGCTTAGCACATTATAGTAAAAATGTATTATGCTTAGTACATTTTAATAAAAAATTACCATACATAGTTTTTTAATTGGGCGGCACGGTGGCACAGTGGTAGCGCTGCTGCCTCGCAGTAAGGAGATGTGGGTTCGCTTCCCAGGTCCTCCCTGCGTGGGTTTCCTCCGGTTGCTCTGGTTTTCTCCCACAGTCTAAGGACATGCAGGTTAGGTGGATTGGCGATTCTAAATTGTCCCTAGTGTGTGTGTGTGTGTGTGTGCCCTGCGGTGGGCTGGCACCCTGCCTGGGATTGCTTCCTGCCTTGTGCCCTTTGTTGGCTGGGATTGGCTCCAGCATACCCCCATGACCCTGTGTTTGGATTCAGTGGGTTGGAAAATGGATGGATGGAGTTTTTTAATTTCTACATTGACCCCAAAACACAGAAACTGGGAAATAAAAGCTCACTTCATTAGGCTAGGAATCCAAATTAAAAAAGAATTTGGTTGGGACAAAAACCTGCAGCTACAATGGGTCCGCAGGACTGAGTTTTGGAATCACTGGGCTAGACCATGATACAGCCTGGACCTTCTTGACAGCATTCATTTAAAAGGCAAATTAAATTCACTGTGATTCAATGGTGTATATAAAGCAAATGTGAAAACTTCCTAGGGGTGAATATTTTTTGGCAGATACCATATTCAAATGTTAAATGAGACCACTGCATTTTACTTTATACAGATAATATTCATCTACCAAATGTAGTTAATTCAAGATGCTACTGCCCCATTGGGAGATACTTGAACCTGTGATTTTATGATTTCAGAATTCTTACTGCTGGGCTTTTGGAGTTATCTGAGAAACGTTAGACACTGAATGGCTATAGGTGTGGGGGCGTTAGCGTAGGTGCAGAATAAAGGCATAATGCTGTGAACACCTGAACCTATAATCAATAAAAAAGAAAAGAGAAAACACTATTGCAAGCTGCACTTCTGGTCATTAGTAATAGTGTGGGAGCAAAACATGACAAACACATCAAATAAACCTTTTAGCAAAATAAATAATTTATTTATTATAGTGTTTAAAAAATGCTTCTTTAGTATAAAAAACACTTTGATTATTATGTTTACCTTAGAAAAACATTTGAATAAAAACCTACATGCAAGCTGAAGAAGAGGGAAGCTCAGGGACAAAGACACATACGAGTTTGCTTCACCATCAAACCCGTTCCCATGACCATTCAAGTGCTGGTCCTCACCTTGCTGCGATCTGCGAGGTCACATTGGCTTTTCTTTGCAAACTCTAGAGCCTCCTGGATGGACAACTCTCCCCTCTTTACTTTCTTAAGAATAGAGAGCTGTTCTTCATTGCTTAACTAAAAAGAAAAAAAAAGTATTAGGCACTAAAGGGTTCAGAGCACCAAACAGTTTTGTGTTATTAAGCCCTACACCAGAAAAGGACCTATAATCAAATAGATCTCTGGAAACAACATTTGGGAACAGGACAAAGCAGAAACAATGCCCAAATGAAGCCATATGCATGTGTCCTTAGCTGAAAGGTGACTGTCCTTTGCACGGAAATGGTTTTGTTTAAGTTCTGGAAGGAAATGTAAATCCACTCAGAGCAAGATAAGCCTTTAGTGCCTAATAAGTAAACTCTTCACAAAAAAAATCATTTGATTCATTCTGCTTATTTTCTTCCTTTATGCTCTTACCTGTACAAGATGGCCTATGATAATTTGTACGGTTTAATTAACTTCAGCAAAAGAGGCAGTTTTCAGTCTTTCTTGAATGTGCTTATTAAGGGACCGTCATGTAAAAATACTTTCTATGACTATTACACTCTAAACACCAATCATTGTCCATTAGTCACTTTCCTGTTTTTTTTTTCAAAACTAAATAGAAGCAGACTCTAATCAAGAGAACAAATCATTAAAAAAAGAGCCCGTTTCTAGGAAATTCAACATGTGCCATGAATATTTAGACCTACAAATATGATAGAAAACTCAGACTCTTAAATGAGAAAGAAATTCTGATTAAAAGCATAACTACCAATGCGAGTGTGGTTCAAATGAATAAACCAGCTTTCTGGACATTCATACTGTTGGCCGTATAGCAAGCAAGCTTAAAAAGGTATAGATTTGTGTCGTTTTCCTCAATTAGAAGGCTAGCACATTGGCAGAAAACAATGAAAAAAATGTTAGTGGAGTAGAATTTATACATTTACAAGGCAGACACTTTTATGCAAAGTGGCTTACAAAAAAGGTCAACATAATTCAGTAGACATCATTCTTCGGGACTGTTTGGGAACAAGTGCTACAGGACATGGTTACAAAACTGATCAATTAATGAAGGGTACAGAACAAAAACACAAGCGAAAATATATGTCTCCTTAGTTACAAGAGCCTGTCAAAGCTATTATCATGACAGTGTGGCTTTATAAAACAAAAAGCAGGTATGCTGTGACAGACACAACTCTTTTGAGTAGATGTCAGGTTGAACAGCCTTAGTATTCTCAGAGATTATTAAAGTACACGCTTACAAATAAAGGTGCCAGAGTGATTATGAAGAGCGATGCCATAGTGGAACCATTTTTGGTTTTCAAAAGACCCATCCACATGAAGGTTCCAGAAAGAATCTTTATTTATATAGATTCATACAGTGGCATAGCTAGGGGCGGGCAGAGGGGGCGGTCTGCAACAGGTGGCACATTTTTAGGGGCGGCATTATTAGCCAAAAGGTTCAGTATAATTCGTGTGTAAGCAGCTGGGTTCGGAAAGATATCACTCATGAATGAAAAAAGTAAAATTCTCAGATTTTTATCCACAAATGCTTCAAAAATCATTTTCAGACTGTCCTTCTGTGACGGCATCAGGCACAGCAGTTGAAATTTATGAGGCAATAACAAAAATAAACAAACATTACATTGATAATAATTTCTAGGAAGATAAACAACTAATTTACAATTTATAATTTCATTTCGTTATCAATCCGAATGCGTTCTTGCTCTGCGCAGAAAAAATCCCCACCTACCACTTGTACACTTCACTGCTTCTAAACTAATAATTAGAACACGGCTTATCAGTGCATCTATACTACTGTATATTCTTGTCTAGTTGATGCTTATAAATAATTATATGTGAAAAATTATTGCTGTTTCTCTATATATGAATAAATCTATTTAAAATGTATCTTAATTTTTCTCTATACGTCATTTTAATTTTATATTTAAATAGGTTAACATATTCAAATATGTTGGAGGCTGGCTAATTAAAGCACCGATCTGCCCTGATCACTGGATCCACAACAGGCTCCACATAGTAAATACTCATGAACAGATGGTAACAGATTTATGAAATACCAGTAAGTCATGATTTTAAAAGGATTCTTGTTGCATACAATAACACAGTCCAAGTCCAAGTTTTCTAAGTAGCCTACCGTTCATCAAAGCACAAAGAACCAACTTCATATCCCAAGAGCCCTTCCCAAGATGAAATGGTGCTTTGTCAAGCAATAGTTCTACAAGGAACCATATAACCCAGAAAAGAACCGTAAAATGACATTAAAGAACAGTTATGTTTAACAGCGTAAAATAGGCAATTGGAATATATTTCATTCAAATTATTAGCAAAACAATCAGACACCATGGCTGTTTCAGTTTTTAATAAACTAATATCTCTGAAGGCTTCGGAATACAACACTGCTGAATTTTAATAAAAGAGAAAAACCAAAACCTCTCTAGGTGAATTGCAACACATATCAACCAACCAATCTATAGAAATCTATCTATCTATCTATCTATCTATCTATCTATCTATCTATCTATCTATCTATCTATCTATCTATCTATCTATCTATCTATCTATCTATCTATCTATCTATCTATCTATCTGACAAAATCATTCTTTCAATTCTTTTCATTATAGACTCTATTAAGCTCTGGGTACAAGACAGAGACAACCTTTGGATAGGATGCCAATCTATCAGTGGGCACATTCATTCATACATATGGCGCAGTTTAACTAGTTTCTGTAACTAGGCCCAAACATACAGTAGATGTGTTAACGGTGTGAGAGGAGACCTAGGTACCCATATAAATGTAGTTACTAATTATTAATTCTCATGCATAAATCTAACTTAGAAACTTGAATACTCATCTCAGAAACTGTGACACAGCTGCACTAAGTACTGAAAGGTCCCATGGCAAAACAGCTACATTTAAAAGCCACTCTCTTCTTAACAAGCAATACAAAAGAGACAGGAACTGCAATAATCAGACAAGCAAACCTATTATTTAAATGCTTGCTATCTGTTAGTCAAGGACAAACATGTACTGAATGGAAAACATAAAAAATATCAACACACACCGACTTTGCTACAAAATTTGACATCTTAACACTTGCTTGACTATTTCTAAAGGAGATGATCTCTTGTTGGCTTTGGCCTCACCTTAGACTGAAGGGCTACACTGGGGCATTCAGACTTGCCCTTTTGCGCACACCACAATGCATCCTGGACAGTTAGCTCTCCACGTTTCACCTTGTTCAGAATAGAGAGTTGCTCTTCATTGGTCAGCTAAGGATAAAATTGCAAATTTATGAGACATGGGGTACTTCATACTTTAGAATATAATACTACTTATTGTTCCTGGAACAAAGAATCATTTTCCAATGCAGAAAAAAACAAAATAAACAAAAATAAGGCAGGTTTTGTGCAAACCAAACCAAATTTATTTGTCACATACAAATATACATACAGTACAAAATGTAGCAAAATGTTTAGCTGCTAAACTCTAAATCTGTGCATTAGAAGAAGAATATAAAAGGAAAATAAAAAATAATCAAATGATTTTATAAATGTCAATAAAAGTCATTATATTAAATGACAGCAAAAGTATGTGTTATAATAAAATTATGAAGATATGTGAAATATAAGTAAACAATACATACAGCACATACATACATACATACATACATACAAACATACATACATAAATATTTATAGCTAGGGATCCACAAAGGGAGAAAATGTGTCACATAGCTTAAAAGAGTTTTTTTATTCCTAAGCTTTCAACAACCTACCAGGTGTCATCATCAGAGGAAAATGATTAAACATTCAGGAATCAAAGGCAATATATAGCAGTTGAAGGGTAAGGGTGGGGGGGGCGGTTGTAAGGGGGTTACAGGTGGATTAGTAAGTTGGGGTTCGGAAGGTGTTGGTCATAAAGTCTTTTTTATTATTTAGATGTTCTTCTTTTTAAGCTTGCATATGCTGAGTTCAAGTCCAAAGATCTATTACTGTAATGGCATTTTCATTAGAGAGCCAAGACTCAGCCAGCTCTCCAGCACTCTTGCCATTGGCCCAGAATTTTACTTTCACAGTGTCCCAGTTAAACAGGTGTCCGGTGAAACTTGTATGTGCATAAATTGGAGACTGTGAGTCTTTAGTTCTGAGAACATTGCCATGTTCCTGTATATGAGTTGTGAGTCTTTTAGACGTTTGTCCCATGCATACCACTGGGCATGCACTGCACGGAATGCTGTAAACTGCATTTCTTGTCTCTGTGGTCGATTTTTTGGTTTTGGCATTGAAAAGAACAGTCATTTTCTCCCTTTGTGGATCTCTAGCTACAAAAATGCAAACTGTATCACAGACCTTTGCTTCCATACATAAATAATTAAATAAATAGTGTAATAACTCAAATAATTTAATATGAGAGAATTAACAATAGGGTATCATTTGTAGAGCCCTCATTTAGGATGTGAATGAACTGTGGAAAGAAACTCCTCCTCGGTCTCTCTGACCAGGGGCCTCATGTATAACGCCGTGCGTAGAACTCACACTATAACATGGCGTAAGCACAAAAGCGGGATTGTGCGTACGCACAGAAAAATCCAGATGCAGGAATCTGTGCGCACGCATACTTTCACGTTCTTCTACTACATAAATCCCGATTTGCGTGAAAAGTAACGCACGTGCACGCGCCTTCTGTCCCGCCCCAACTCCTCCCAGAATTACGCCTCTTTGAATATGCAAATCAATATAAATAGCCTTCTGTGAAAAGACAATGGGAAAAGCACGGAAGAAAATATAAGAATTTCAGCAAATACCAAGTGGAGGCAAAGGAAAAAACGTACTATTTGTTGGTTTAAACAGTGGTATAATCAACAAAAGGAAGCTGATCGAGTGACAGAGTGTCGGAGAAACTCGAAGGCTCAACTTCACAAAGTCGCACAGTGCCCGAAATAAAAAAGAAATCACATATCAAAGTCGCCGTGAAAAGGCAAGTCGTAGCCCACCGTCTGAATGTCATATGAAAGCTTATTAGGGTACAGACAAAAAAAAGGCACACAGTGGGGAAAAAAGCACGAAATGTCAACTTTAATCTCGAAATTTCCACTTTAATCACGTAGTTTATTTTGCCATTAAAGTAGAACATCATAAACTTCATCTTAAAATCGTTTAATTTACTAGTTTCTCAAATCCCATTGTAACTAAAGTGGCATGTTAAATGCTTTGTTCTGTATTTGATCTTCTATGTGCTCTATGTGTATGAATCACTACCTGCTTTTTTAAACGGGCTTTCTCTTTCTCCGACAGGACACATAATCCATTACATTCGTGATATTACAGCTCTCTGAATAATTAAAATACTGAGATGTATACGTGATATCTTTTTCATGATGATAGGAATGAAAGCATGTTATTAAACATGGGAACACGGTGGCGCAGTGCTTGTTCATGTCTCACGCAAGAGGCTTGCTGCGCCATGCGCAACCTTCAATGAAATAATTTATCACAGCAGTACTGTCTCTTTCAAACGCACTAACCTCCAATTCCTGTCCTTACTTTTCTTTCTCCCAAAAACTCAATCGCCACACAATAAGCTATGTAATAGACGTGAAGCCATCTGTAAGCTTAGAACTTCGATTCTTCAAAACTTTTAAGGAACATTGAAATATCTTAGTAGTACGTGTTTAATTATTATATCCGTCTATCTTTCCAGTGTCGCGTCAGCACCAGCAAGAATACAGCGCAAGGCAGGAACAATCCCTGAACTAGCTAGTGCTGCGGCACCGTGTCCTCACATGTTTAATTATTAACAATACAGATTATTTAAATGAAGTTAAAGTTTTTATCTGTATAATATAATCAACATGTTTTGCTGCATTTCGTCTTAGAAATGAATACCGTCATCACATGTAAATACGCGCTTTATAAAGTGGCGCAGGTTGTGCAATATTATAACTGTAGTGCAAGTTTACAGTGGGGTAATTGTACTTATAAGTACAAACAGTTCTACAAGGAGCACTTGATGGACTGATTTAGTGCCTTTAGAGTTCTTGGGATGAAACTGTTTCTAAACCGCGAAGTCCGTACAGGGACTAAAGCGTTTGCTGTGGCTCAGACAGCATCTGCTTCATGCTGTGTACCGATAATTCTCTTTCCAATCAGCTGCTGCTGTGATTTCCCACTCAGATACAGTGATATAAATACTCCGAGTGGTGCAGTGAGAGTAATATGGAAAAAGATGATCTGCTGTGGCAACCCTTAACGGGATCAGCTGAAAGAAGATGCAGTGAGAGTTACAACGCTAAAGCAGTTATGGTATTTGGAATACTATGGCTATTCCCTGGACCATTATATTGCTACAGGTTAATTACAATCAGATGCATTACACTAATAAACAATATGCAGTTAATTTCAGTGTATTTATAAAGCCGCGCCAGGAATGTGGATTTAAGAAAGAAAGGGTGACCACACAGGAACAGTAGCACTGCTTTGACACTGGGTGCCGCCAGTCTGCAAAACCGGGCGGATAAATTGCGTACGCCAAGGAATGAGTTACCGTGGAAATGTGCGTGGCTTTACGCCAAGTTTAGGTTTTATACATCGTGATTTGAGCGTGGAAAGGTTCGTACGCAACATTTCTGTGCGTACGCACCATTTATACATGAGGCCCCTGGTCTTCAGGCAGCATTGCCATTTCTCTGACCACAGTACAAAGAAGAGGTCATTGCTGGGATGGCTGGTGTCATGCAGAATTTTCTTTGTCCTGGTCTGACATTGCTTGGTATAGATGTCCTAGAAGTTTGGGAGTGCACACCCAGTGACGTTTTCAGCTGACTGTACTACTCTTTGCAGAGTCTTGTGGTCCTGCTGTGTTCTGTTTACAAACCAGGCAGTCACACTTTTCATCAAGATACTTTGCTGGTGGAGGTGTAGAAGTTCTTTTCTAACTGGGAAAGCAGCTTAAAATCCCTGAGGCATCTGATGCGATTAAGATGTTGTCATGTCTTCTTCACCTAGGTGTCGATGTGTGTTTGGGCTAGGTCAGGTCCTCTGTGATGTTGACACTGAGGTACCAAAAACTGCCCATCCTCTACACCTGAGTGTTGTTAATACAGTGGGGTTGATAGTGCATCTGCTGTTTTCTCCCAAAGTCCACAGTCAGCACCTCTGTCTTGCTGACATTCAGGTTAGATTGTTGTTCTGACATCAGTGTGATGGACTCCCAATTTATCCTGCTCACTGCTGTTAGAGATCAGGGCTACCACAACTGTGTCATCATCAGACTTGACCATGATGTTAGAGTCATCTGCAGCCATACAGTCATATGTGTAGAGGGAATACAGTTGAGGCCTCATAACCCAGCATTTTGGAGCCGTTCTGTTGAGGGTAAGGGATGATGAAGTGCGGCCACCCACTCAAACCATCTGAGATCTGCTTGTCAAAAAGTTAAAAACAAATGTGCATATTAAAGTGACTAGGTGCCGATCCCTGGGCTTGGTGATGAGGTTAGAGAAGTTTATTGTGTTCAATGCTGAAGTATAATCAATAAACCGCATTTGTACATTATTCCCCCTTCTTTTTTCCAGGTGGGCCAGTACTGTATGAAAGATCAAGGTGACGACATCCACTGTGGAGCTACTGTAGCGATATGTAAACTGTAATGGATCCAGGTCTTTTGGCAGTGAAGAGCACATGTAATTCTTGGCTAGCCTCTCGAAACACTTCATTGCTATAGGTGTTAGCACAATGGGATGGTAGTCTTTCAGGCAGGTTGAATTTGACTTTTTAGGTATTAATACCAATGTACACAACAAAATAATTTACTTTTCTGCCTTTAATTAAATTCTATGATACACATATTTTAAACAAAAACATATCCCCCTCCATTAATGAAGTTGCTTGATCTAGTGCAGAGGATTAAGGTATTCAAGAAAAAAAAAATTGTAGGAGGATTAAAGAAGCATGGAGAGCAAATGCAACACTCAGGACACCAATAACACTGCACAACAATTTTTTTGAAAAGTCTTGCTGAAAAGATTTTGCTGTTTGTGACAGGTACCTATTGGTTATGCACAAATATATTGGGTTTACTGCATCACGTAGGAACTCTGAGAAACAGACATTTATATGTTTACTGACAATAACGTATTTAGTCACGTTAATGTTTCGCATAAGCTATTAAATTCAACAGAATTACAATTTCCTGATTTTCTTTTGTATTCAATGTCTAGTGCATCACGTTGCAGTGTCCAACAGTAGTCAGCAAGCATTGACGGATTCCAGTTGTCCTGAAATCGTTTCTCCATTGTAGTAATGTCCTGGTGAAACCTTTCACCGTGTTCGTCACTGACAGCACCAAGTTTTGTGGGGAAGAAGTCCAAGTGTGAGTTGAGGAAATGAATCTTGAGTAACATGTTGCACTTCATTGTCTTGTATGCTTTGAGAAGTTTGTCTACCAGCTGAATGTAGTTTGGGGTTTTGTAAGTGCCCATAAAAATTATCAACACCGTCTTTGAAGGCTTTCCAGGCAATTTTTTCCAGCCCAACTAACAGATCTTCAAACTGCTTGTCACTCATAACATGTCTGATCTGAAGGCCAACAAAAATGCCCTCTTTGATCTTGGTGTCAGTTATTCTTGGGAACATCTGTCTTAAATAACGAAAACCTTCGCCTTCCTTGTTCAGTGCTTTCACAAAATTCTTCATGAGTCCTAGTTTTATATGAAGAGCAGGCAAAAATATCTTTGCCGGGTTGACAAGCGATTCATGTGCCACATTTTTCTGTCCTGGAACTAACTTTTTACGGAGTGGCCAGTTCTGTCGAGAATAGTGCGACTATTGGCACGGCTGTCCCATTCACAGATGAAACAACAGTACTTTGTATAGCCGAGCTGCAGTCCTAGTAACAGAGCAACAACTTTAAGATCTCCACAGATATTCCAGTTGTACCTGCTATACTGGACGTGCTTCAGCAACAGTTCTGTATTCTCATACGTTTCTTTCATGTGTGCTGCATAGCCAACAGGTACTGAAGGAAAAATATTGCCATTGTGTAGCAGAACAGCTTTCATGCTTAACATTGACGAATCAATGAAGAAACGCCACCCTTCCGGGTTGTGATCACAACCCAAGGCCGTTTCTTCATTGATTCGTCAATGCTTAACATTGACGAATCAATGAAGAAACGCCACCCTTCCGGGTTGTGATCACAACCCAAGGCCGAGAACAATCCTTCAATGTTGCAACAGAAACAGAGACTGACGACTTGTGCAAAAAATGTGGTTATATCATGATGTCGGCCTTGAAACACAGAAATTTTCGTGACAGCAAACACCATTCCTGCAGTCTCAAACCCAGCAGCTCGGCTTTTGCTTTTGAGTGATCCAAATCTCTGACCAAATCGTTCAATTAGGACTGTGTTATGAGATGTGGATCGCCTGATGAGCACTGTTCAAAATCCAGGTCAAAGTCACTGTCAGTACCCTGCATTGCAGTTTCTTCATCTGGTTCGTCTAAGGTCCAATCCTCTAGTGGTTTTGGAATTGGAAGACTGTTGTCATGTGGCACGGGTCTCATTGCTGAAGGCAGATTAGGACATTCAATTGACTTCTTGTTTTTGGCAGAGAAACCAGACACATTAGTCAAACAGAAGTAACAGTCCATCACATGGTCTTTCTGTTCTCGCCATATCATCGGAACAGCAAACGGCATCGTCTTTCGAGTGCCTCTGAGCCAGGCTCTCAGACTGACAGCACATGTTGCACAGCAAATGTGAGGCGCCCATTCCTTGTCTTGATCACCAATTTTGTAGCTGAAATACAGATGATAAGGTTTCTTCACAAGAGCAGTCATCCAACGTCTCTGAGGTGCAAGTGTATATTCGCCACAGATATAGCAGAATGTATTGCGGCTGTTACGACATTGACGAGAGATATCACCCAAAACTAAAAAATCTATAGCATCAAGCTTACTTACTGTTATATTGCTACAGATACTATACTTTACTATACTGATACTATACATACACACTGACTATCTACAGTACATTAACCAAATGAGCAGGATTGGTGTATGAAAGCCACCTTTATAGCATGCTGAGACAGCGCCTAGCTCATTCAGACCCGCCCAGGCATGCCCAGGATGTCAACTTCCACAGAACAGTTTCCAACCGGGCCTGATCCCATGCCTAGACATGCCCAGGCTGCACAAACCATTGTTGATAAGTCACTTACGGGAGCGAAAAGGTTTGGATACAAATATAAGAAAAGATCATGACAAAACTGAAACAGTACGTGATGGGTAAATCTTGATGTGATATTCGTGATCAGCACCCAAAAATCTATAAGAAGCACCCAACAGTGTTCAAGAAGCAAAAACTATGAAGCTGGATCAAGACAACATGCCACCCACAGAATCACTATAGTGGATTCCTCTTTCGTAGTCAGCTAAATAAAGAACTTAAGTAACATGGAAAAAACATCAATTGAATGATATTTATATTTTCAATTACCCAAATTTTCCCATACTTGTTTAGTGTGAAAATGAGCTGGAACTTATTTGGACATTAAGGCAAAGCCTTATCCTGAAGGAATATCAATGTATCTCAATGTGAAAACTCTGACAAGTGTGGACGATGGCTTGCTCAGAAGATGATTGTGCCAAACCAGCTAAAGTAAACTAACACACACTAAGGCATGAATGTGACACTAATCACCAAGAACATGTGGACATAGTTGGAAACTTGTTGATTTTGCACTAATGTTAGAAAGCTTTTCTTCATGATAAGACACATGGACTAAGTAACCAAGTAGTGTGGTAGAGTGTAGGTTGCTGAGAACCTTCAAACCTAAACTTGATGTTATTTTGGATAATCTAAAGGAAAAGGATGGATGAGCTTATTGGGCTGAATGGCCTGTTCTCTTCACAATTTTTCTAATGTTCTAATGTTCTAACCACCTCCAGAGCTGGAATCGCTTGTCATTATCCTGACAAGAAAAAAATAGTAAGACAAAAGCACTATTGTGGACATGAAATAGCAGTAACTGTAGATGATGGACCCACAGAGATGTTCAGGACAAGGAATAACTGTGAGTAAAATTAGCAACTAACAGAGCAAGTGTCAGTAGAAATTGTAGTGTACAAATGAAGGCAACAGAAACGTGCAAAATGAAGGCAAAGAATCATAGTTTAGAGTTTGATGAACTAGAAATTTGGAGTTTGAACTACTGTCAAGAGATGACATAAATGCAAGGGCTATTTAAAAAAAAACGAGCCATTGACAACAGATGAATAATAAACTGAAAGTTTCAAAAGTAGCTTAGAAACAAGGAAACAAAATAAAATGATGCTTTTACTTCAGCAATATATTAATTTAAGAAAATCTTTGTAACATCATGGCCTAGGCCTTGACCTGAAAATTTCAGGGATAGTGCTTTGATCAAACACAGCTTGATTAAATCAGTTAACAAGAGTTCTAATTATAGAAATATACAAAAAAAATGATACAATGTATGTGTGATTAGTAATTAGCTTTAGATAAAAATGTCAGCAAAATGTTTTAAGTTTAACTAATAAATAACAACAAAAATAACCATTAGAAATAATTGCTGTAATTTGTACAGGTCAAAAATCCTAGACACCATAGTTAATTGCCATTAATTAGGTTGCTGTTTCATCTCACTAATAACTACTAAAGATAGTACCAAATCCAGCATCATCAATTAGTGTACAAGTATTCTTTGGCCCCAAACCAAATGTGCATATTGTGCAGCCTTTAACAGGTGAAGAGAAAATAAAACCAAAGACAAACCATAATTAAATTGCCAACATAGTTGTCCCCTTCATATTTTACATGTTTATGTCTGATATAACCAAGGTGTGTTTGCAATGGAAAAACTCTTGAACCTAAGCTATCAGCATGGTGTTGGTTCTGCTGCTGGTGAAAAAGAGGCATTGTCAACCTATAAGCATGAGTATAGCAGGCAGTGCTTGATTATTACATACAAAGCCACCTTGTTTTTGCCAGGTGCTTCATGGGATTTCTACTCCCACTTCTGGCCCAGACAGAACACTGACACAAGCTAATTGATGCCCATACGATATACTGATGACAGACCCTTTAAAATGACATCTCTCCAGATACAAAAAGCAAAGATATTTAAAGGCTAATATCAGCAGCACCATATTTTCTGAAGTTGACTGGACTGAATCCATAATTAAGTTTTTGGCTAAAGTCTTACAGCTGGATGCCCTTCCTGACACTCAAGTCAGGTCAGGTTTAGGAGCATTCATACAGCACATTGCTGCATCCACCCACCCTAGGCAGACACACGGCCCAGTCCTACTGTCCGGAAATGACTATCTATCTACTGCAGCCAGGTGTTACGTGGGTGTCCCCTTGGCCTGGTCCTGCTGCTCGGGTTCTCAATAAAGATAATCCTGTGAGTCAGATCACCCTCATTTGTGATTCCATGAGGAACTGCTCATTTGACACAAAGTCAAACCAGTGGTACCCAAGGATTCTCCAAAGAAACACAGTACCGAAGGAGTCTAGTTTTCATCTCGGGTCACAGCATAGCATCCAGGACTTGCAACCATATAGCAAAGCAGGAAGCACTAGGACTCTAAAGACTTGGACCTTTGTCCTTTTGAAAAGATATTGGGAGTGCCACACACCCTTTCCAGCAACCTCATGACCCCCAATGCTCTTCCAATCCATCTAGTGACTTCATAGGAAGTGTCACCTGAGAGATGAATGTCGCTGCCGAGGTAAGTAAATCTCTCAACGAGGTCGACACTTTTTCCTCAGACAGACACACTGCCTATGGTTGTGTTCAAGATGTCATTAAAGGCTAGGATGTTGTTTTTTATCCAGGACACTCAAAACACAAACACTGAGTCTCTTCACTCAGTCTCTCAAGAACCCCTATCAGAGCCTCCATTGACTCAGTGAAGATCAGAGCATCGTTGGCAAAGTCAAGATCATTGAATCTTTCTTCACTAACAGATGCCCCAAAGCCACTAGTCCCCACGACTCTCCCCAACACTCAGTCCATGCAAGCATTGAACAGAGTAGGAGCAAGAACACACCCCCAGTGAACTCCAAATCAACTGGGAAAAATCTAAAATTCTGCCTCCACTCTGCACAACATTCACTGTATCAGTGTACAGGCTGTCCATAACATCCAGCAACTTCAGGGAGATCCCGTGAAGTCTCAGGATGTCCCACAGGACAGCTCAATCAAATGAGTCTAATGCCTTACAAAAATCAACAAATGCTGCAATGAAATTCTGCCAATATTTGTGTTTGTGCTGAACAAGAACCTTCAGTGCCAGGATGCAGTCAACAGTAGACTTCTTAGCCGTAAAACCAGACTGGTACAGTTGCTGATAGGTGAGCAAATGATCATGGATCATACTGAGGATGACCCTAGCAAGGACCTTACCTATAACTGGGAGCAGTGTTATCCCCCTGTAGTCACAGTAATCCAAGTGATCACCCTTCCATTTCCAGATAGGGATGACAAGTCCCAGTCAGTTGGGATGAGGCTCATCTCCTAAATGGAAGAAGATTGCTTACCACCATCCTGAAGAAGTTCACCCCAGATAGCACAGATCCCTGCAGCCTTCCCTATCCTCAGCTAGTTCACACTGGTGCAATCTCAGTGAGATTGGGTGGTTAACAGCTAACTAGAGCATCAGCCACAAGAACCATGGACCAAGAGAGGTCCAGCGTCGTAGCTGGAGGATCAGCTTTAAACAGCTGCTCAAAGTGTATCACAGCTGCAGTATCATCTGTAAGGACCGTTCCATCATCCACCCTTACTTCAACTCTCCAAGGAACAGATTCGGATGTACGTAATACTTTGATTCCTCTATAAGCGGGACGTGGGTCAATAGACCATAGATGGTGTGACACTTGCTCACAGATTCCTCTAACAAACGCCAATTTATCTGACCTCAGAGCCCTCGCAGCTGTCCTTCTCAGTTCCCGGTATAGACTGGAGTTGCCATCAAGCTGTGTACCCTGCAAGAGAAATATCTCCTTCTGGGAAAATTGGCAGTACCATCACAACCCTCAGCAACCTTCAGGGTCTTGCCATGGAAGGTCTCCCACATGACATTAGGATCAGTAGTTGCACCCAGGTTTGCAAGGTCCTCACACAAACTATGTACAAACTCATTAGAAACAGACTGATCCTGGAGTCTGGCCAAGTCCAGCCTCATTCTCCCAGTAAGTGGTAGCCTATTGGACCTAAGCTGGATCTTCAGAGTAGCAACAACAAGTTACCCATGACCAAAGGAGTGTCACCTCCTGGACAACCATCAATCACTAAAGTTGCAAATACAATGTCTCCCGCACCGAGACATCACTCACTGTGGTTGAAGCATATGTACACTGAGACAACAGACAAGGCACATAGAAAGGGCCTTAACACTAGAATCCCTGAAGCCTATGAAAAAACTTGTAATCCGGGCCACCTTAAATTCCTTCGCACCTCTCCATTAATGTCTTTTGTTTTGCAAATGTGTCGATCAGCACAAGCAGCAAGCAAGCAAGCAGTAGGCAAAAGAGTGATGGGAATGGAAATACAGGGGAAGAGAAAGCAAGGGAGGCCAACGCAGAGGTGAATAGACAAAGCAAAAGAAAATCTGATGGAAAAGGGTTTGAGTGGCATGGAGGTACAGGACCAAGCTATATGGAGAAGGTTGATCAAACACATCGACCCCACATAGAAGTGGGAAAAGATGAAAAGGAAAAAGAAAATGATCTCAGCAGCTTCATATTTCAATAAGTGGAGAGGACTGTACCTACAAAATACTGCTTTTTTCTAAGCCTTGTGCTTCACAGAAAATATCAAATATTTCCCAAGGAAAAGGATATCACCTTAATCTCTCTAATTTATAAGTGTTTTTTGGTAAGATTATTTCTAAGAGTAATCTACTTTTAGGTTGTCTGATTGTTGCATGTAAATTATTCTGAAAATATTTCTTATAATCCAATTTCAGTCATAGTTGTTAAGTACATAGCAGTTTGATAATCCCAGTGCAGCAAGCTAGGACTGACACTCAGTAATATTCTAAAAGTAACCAATTTCAAAAACATTACTGCATGTTAGCATCCCCAGATTGCACCGTTGATTATGGTGCAGCATGAGACACAAACTACTTCTGCCTGGATGTAAATGTCTATATATATAAAAAAAAATCATTGCAGAGATACAATAACCTCTTCTGTGAAACAAATTACAAAAGTAACAGACAGTTCTGCATTCTGGAAGCATTTCAAATAATGAGGATGATAACCAAGACACATTCTATCAGCCTTTATTCAGTATTTCTTTTAGGAAGAACACAATCCAAAAGCAATTCACTTGCTACAACTCATCACAGTATGCAGTGTCTTTTAGTATTAGGTGAGGTGACTGGAGCAGAGTTATATACAAGGAGTTATATAGGAGGAGAGGGGAAGGTTAACCCATCACACCCACTGCCATAACACATTTTACCTTTTTTATTCAAATTCTTTTTTCTGGGTGTCATCTTTTATCTTATCAAAGACTTCATTGAGAACACCTTTCACAATTAAGGCCTCCTTTACTAAGTAAAGAGCCAACAAAGTATGTTAATATATGACCAAGTTCAGTCTTCTGTGGTATTCATCTGCAATCTCTGTCAGAGTACGCTTCTTTCAGTTGAGATATGATAGTTTTATTTTTTGCAGTTATGTATCATTATGAGACGTAAATGCTAAGTTCTGGAACTATTAAGCCATTCCAAAGTCAACATAATGTGAAATAACTGCAGATACAAGGTTAAATGTGTATGTGTTGTACAGTAGCCAAGCACATCAACTTGTAAATGTGAGGCTATCATTATGCCTGTGCATATTTTATCTTTGTTATAATTGAACGGAGATTTCTTTAGTATAGCCTATTAAATAAAAGTTAACAAGAGAAACAGAAAGACCTATGCCTATGAACTGAAAAACTAATTTCACTTCAAGGTCATCTGCTTGGAAGGTTACTGTAGGAAAACGCATTGCAGATCCATCATTACTGTAATAAACTGGTAGCTTCCAGTAAATCAAACTAGAATACATTATACTGTATGCTTACTAGTCTGGCAATGCTAAATATATTTGCTACGTAAGTGCACTGCATTTAAGCATAGAGCATTATATACAGTAAGTTGTCATGCTTGCACACTAGAGGAACACCTTCCTGACTCACTTAAGGCATTCAGTACCACCCTGGGAGGAGTGGGGGCACAGTTGCTAACAGTCTTGTCTCCTTTTTCCCCTGCAGCCTCAAGAAACCACCCCTTGAGGGTAATGGAGCCAAAGAAGCCCTGCCCCTTTCCAGTTTGTCTGATATAAAAGGGAGACGCTCCAAGAAGGTGACGCCTCATTTGGACCTGACCTTGTTGAAGTGAGAGTCTCTGTGAACACCAATTTAAAAGGCAACTGCTTTTGTCAGTATAGCTCCATCGTGTGTGTGCTTTATTTGAAGTTTTTCCTTTTGTTTCAATTAAACTGGGTTTTGCCTGGTTGGTTCAGCCCACAACATGGGAAGTCAAACTATTAAGCTTAAGTCTCCATCTTTCTTTAATCAGCTCTTACTCAGTCATTGTGCACAAGCAGGTGTTAATTTTTCATATAAGAAACAAAACAAGAAAAGGAAAGTATTTTATCAATACAGTAACAGCAAGTGTGAAATTTATATTTGCTATGCACATTAACTCTATTTAAAAGCAGCACAGAAAAAGTAATGGCACACTATACAATACACTACAAAAAAATGTATTTATTTGAAAACATTTAAAGAATTCACTTTTCCCATTTCAATGTCATAGGAAACTGGAGTCTATCCCAGCAGCACCAGGCACAAAGCAAGGCAGGCAGGCAGGCACGACACATACATTAACCACTGGGAAAATACAAAACTGACAATTAATCCATCTGGTACTTTTCTGGAAAATGTGAAGAAATGCATGTTACGTGAGGAAATCCCATGGGCAGAGAGAATATTTAAACTTCAAATGGACCATCAGTGTGCCAGCAATCAAATCCTGATCTATAAAGCTAATTTCTTTTAAAATTTTAGTGCGATGGCATGGAATCATAATTCTTCATCAACATTTATTCTCTGGTAACTAATCAAATGTGAAATCTTCTTATATAATATGCTACCGTGGCTGTCAGTTTGTCTGTCCAGGATTTTAAATCACCTGTAGCTCGCAAACCGTTTGAACTATTGACCTGAAATACACATATACTACGTGATGTCTACTATCTGCTTTCAGGGTGATGATTGACCTCCAAGGTTACTTCTCTTTTTATTTTAGTGTAGAATTAGCTCTCTGCAGCGGCCAGCAGGGTGGCTGTGCGGCGCATGTGCACGGGTGCTCTTTTCATCCCTACCACCTACGCCATCACTTCCCCTACCTCTTCATATTTTAAATCATTCTTGAGGAAAACTGAAGACTTAAATGCCAGCTTAAGTGAAAAATTAAGGAAAACGTACTAAGTAATTGCAACACAAACACTTACTTAATCAGTTTTAACGCGAAAAGATGCTGACGAAAGAAGAGAAGAAGCGGGCTGCTAGGGTGGAGAAAAGAAGAGCTGCTCAGGAAGCATTAAACGCATCAACCTCTGAGCAAATGAATGGTAAATGTACAGAGAAAGAGGATGAAAACTAGGAATGCTCAAGTCAAGTGTATTCACTGCACTTTATCGTGTAGTGCGGCGTTACTGGTAAATGAATAATTTTTTAAAAATTTTTGAAAAGGCTGGAGTACCTAATAGTAGAGTCCTATGCCCAACTATTGACTTTGTAACATTAAGCCTCGCATGAGACAATTTACTCAACATACTTCATTGCTTATGAGTACATCTTGTGAAATTAGTATTTAAGTATTCATTATTTGATGAACAAAATTTCCCAATAACATTTAAATTCCAATTAGACAATCAGTGCTCCAGCAATCAAACCTTGGTCTTTGTAATCAAACCATGCTAATCAATCAGCAAATTCAGAGTGAAATAAAAAGTGTAATTCAGACAGTGGTAATCGCTATGTTACCCTATACTGAATACATTATTTTAAGAAAGTGAAATAATTTTCAAAACACTTGTATGGTTAAACAATTTTCAAAAGACTTCTCCCAATAGGCAATATGTTTATGTGTAAAAATTAAAAAGGCAAATGTTACACTGTAATTGTGAACAGGGCTATCGACTTGGTACACAAAACCTTCAACTCCAGCTCCTCAATTTATGGCACCACTGACTCCAACTCAGACTCTTCAATTTATGGTACCACCAACTCTGAATTAGACTCCTCAATTTATGGTAGCACTGATTACAAATCAGATTCCTTAATTTATTTTACCTCCAACTACAACTCTGACTCCTCAATTTATAGTACCACCAGTGATTATGACTCCAACTCAAACTCTTCAATTTATTGCACCACCGATTACAACCCCGACTTCTCAATTTATAGTGCCACTGACTATGACTCAGCTTTTCAATTTATGGTACCACCAACTCCAGCCTGCCTTGACTCCTCAATTTATGGTACCACCAGCTACGACTCTGACTCCTTAATCTATAGTACCACTGACTGTAATTAGACAAATGCATTTACTATGTTGACTGAAAGCACACAACATACAAGGTACAAGTCATGTCATCACTGCCAAGTACATCTTTTAAGTGTTTTGCATGAAAACCCTGCAAGTGGTAGGTGCATCGTTTTCGGAACAAGTTCAGCTCCTGATTTTTGCATCACATTCCTTTTCACCATCATCTTCTACAACACACTGACACAGACAACATTTCCCATCTGTTGTGACTGTAAAGTGCTCAAAAACAGATGATTTTGTTAAAACTCTTTTTGCCTTTGTGAATTTCAGTATAGGAATAAACTACGTTAAATATGTAATATTTTGAAATTTGCAAAAAACTAAAAATCAGTCTTCCATGTAAATTAAACTGTATCCTGGAAAGAAAAAATGTTTAGTTTATGTGAAAATTTAAAACATTACATTATAATGAAGTCGATCTATTTTTTTTATCAACTTCAACTCCAACTCCAGTAACTCAATCATTACTTCCAAATCCAACTACACAACTCCGGCTGCACAGCCCTGATTGTGAAGCACCTTTAATATACTGTCACACAGCCATAAATTGGGGGCATTCATCTGTACCACAGGTTATTTAAAGAGCAGAAGTCCCAGACGTCAGCATTCAGTAGTGATCAACCTACACAGGAAGAAAAAGCATTGGACAAGCAATGTCTGCAATTACTTTTTGTTAATGGGCCATTTTATTTTTATATACTCTGCCATATTAAATAGAGTTATATACTCTGCCATATTAAATAGAGTACCAGCAGGCCCACAACCCTTTATCATTTACCCCTTTTTTCTTATTATTACAATACAAACGTCAAACATTTACTGTACTACAGACTATTTTTAGAGTTTACCACAGTTCAAACCGGCATTTCTTTACTTTTAAACACAGTACAAGTTGTAACTACATTTAAATTTTTTGCGGCAAGATAACATTTGCACTTCTATAGGTAATTAGTTATGCTATTCTTTTACACTTACTGAATGCCCAAAGTAGCCAGGTTATCACATAAAAGGAAGGAACAAATTTCTGTAATTTGCACCATCAAATGTCTTGAAATACTAATTGTACAATTCTTTTTTGCTGTATAGTTCAAATTGTATTAGACAGGTTTCCATAGCAGCCTAGAGGTTTCCAAGCCCGATTATCAACACACTATGTGCGTCCCCTTCACAACACGGGGCCACCGTTCAGATTAGATTGTTAACACAATGATCCTGTTTGACAGGCTAATGATCCATACTGTGCTTCAAAAGGTCCCTCTTGAATGAGCAGTATATTTAAACTAATTTGTGAAAATGAGCTATTCAAAGTCTTTCACCCTATTTTAATAACTCTTTAATTTAAAGAAAAAGTGACGATGGAATATAGAAATCTGCACATGGCCCTTCTTTATTTAAATATGGTGCAGTGAAAAATCAGTTAATTGAATCAGATATAGACACTTTAGGGGCAAACAGTTACTTATCACAGACATGAACCACTCTCATCTGTTTCTCTGTCATTTTACTCAGTAATACACACCCCTGGCATTTTTGAACAAAGGAAACTGTTACTGAAAAGTTGCAGAGGAAGACATTGAAAACTAATATGAAAATATTAAGATAACAAACACTATTCAGTTAAATTCGATTTAGCTTATTTTTGTGTAGTGCTATTCACAGAGTGTTGTAAGATGTTCACAGGTGAAATACAATCACAAATTTTACAAATTACTAACTACATAATGTAGGCATATGAAGGTACAGATACAGTTAAAATATTTAGTAAAACTTAGCAATTTAAAACTGATTAGCTTAAAGAGATCCTATCAATATTTTTCCATCTATAATATCGTTGATCAGTTGATAATGGAAAACAAAAAAACACTCCAGTAAGCAGCATCACTACAGAAAACAAATCTCTGGGAGGGCCACAGTTAGTTATAACAGTGTAAGTCAAAGATGAAGTCAGAGACAATCACAGTGGTCCAGATGAAGAAATTATATGTGACAAAAATGATGCAAAGCAGCAATATGGGGGAAAAAGTAAAAAGACAGTCTGAGCAGTTCAATCCCAGGCAGATTTGGAAAAGTGACTGCCCCCCCAACAGTGAGTGCTGACACCTCTCTGGCAGATGAGCAAAATAATCTCTAGGTGTATTTTGATGTGATTGCCGCTGATGCCAGTCAGGAGTAGAACACATACAAGCCAGGAGAACTGCCCAGCAAGGAAAGAGCGCTCACTTCCTCAGAATATGATACAAGGGGAGCTTTCAGGAAAGTGAACATCAAGAAGACAGCAGGCCCACACAGCATTCCAGGACATGATTTTTAAGATCTGTGTTGATTGACTTGCACAAGTGCTTGTGGTAATGTTTAATATCTCCTTAACCCAGGGTGTTTTAACAATATGCTTTAAAAGATCCACCATTGTCCCCGTACCAAAGAAATCCAATCTAACCGGTCTGAAAGACGACTGTCCCAACGCCTAAAGAAATGAAGTGCTTTGAGAAGTTAGCAAGGAAAACATATGAACTTCACCATCAAAACAACTTGATCCATTACAGTTTGCACATGGCTCCCATAGATCCACAACAGCTGAAAGAAGGTTCTTTAGTCTAATGGACTCAAAAGTGAACTTTTTGGCCATAGCAATTAACACAATGCTTGAACAATGCACATTATTAAAAGCACACCATCCCCACCGTGACAGTAGTGGTGGTGGCAGTGTCATGCTGTGGAAATGTGGCTGGATATGAAAAAGGCTATTCAGCCATAATCCCCATGCAAACTAACGGGGTTTTTCTAGAGAAGAATGGGGAGACATTACATTGCCTAGATGTGCAAAGATAATAAAAACCTGTGCACACAGACTCAAGGCTATCAAATGTAACTACCAAAGGTGCACCCACAACTGGAATATTTGTAATTTATGTTGACCACGTTGCAGCACTCTGTTTTCATTTTGACATTAAACAGTGTTTTCCTGTTGATCAATTTCAAAAAAGCCAAATTAAATCCACTGAGATTCAATGTTGTGTAAAATAAAATGTTAAAACGTCTAAAGGGTGAATGTTTTTTAGAGGCATTGTACACAGTGATCCATTTGCTTTTTAATTAAATATTGTCAGTTATATGTATCAGGATGGGTTTTATGCCACATCTAACCTTTAATTTTCCAAGCATTTTGCCCAATGTTTGGAGGGGCAAGGGAAATGACGGATTTCGCCTGACTGAAGTGCTTTACTGTAATATAACGCATTTTCTTATTTAAAGTCTTTACATGTAGCAGCCAAACTTGAGAAGTGTTTGACATTTAGCATTTTCTTAAGATTTTATTTCTGTGTTTCTGGATACATTTGCCTCTGCCTTTACACGTGCTTGTGTTCTGCTTGTCTTTGGATTTACCTATGTTTTGATTTTTCATGAACTTTAACAACATTGTTCATTTTTACTTCATATCTCTGCCTTATGTCTGCGCCATTTCTTATTTTTCCAGATCTTCACCCCAACTTGGATTGGCTTTACCAACCACATTTAATAAGATGACATGTTGTATTGCAGTCCGACAGCTTGTTATTCAAAAGCCAGTGCTAAATGGCAACACAGAGGGTTTTTCCTCCTCTGTGAATGTTGCGAGCCACAGCGTGACTCACACACCGTCTTTTTAAAGGTCAAAAAGGACCACCATAATTTGTCCTGATTTCAGCCTTTACATCCAACAAAAGCTGAAATTTCACTAAGGATTTTAAGGCTACTGCATGAATACCACTTCTCTTTAAAGGGAAAGGTCGATTTAAAAGTAATTACTGGATAGAGCCTTGTGTAGTTACCTGCAGGTTGTTAACTTTTAAATTTGTTTTCCATTGTTGAAATAAGTACAATGCATTAAAAAATATATGCATGAATTACTTTTGTGATTTCTGTTTCAAATATCCATTTAGATCTGCTTAAACTCACAAACCTAAATGAATGAACATCATTCTTAGACACATATAATACAGAATATTTATTTTGTCTCAATAGTTAAACCTATAAAATACGAATTTTACATCAAAGTCTCTGTAAATATTGTAACGCAACAAACAGATGAGCAGACATAATAAAATTTACAATCAATTCATGCAGCGTGGGGTTGTGGGACCTGAGAATATCCCAGAAGCATTGGCACAAGATAGGACGCAACTCTGGGTGGGCTGACATTCCATGCCAGAGTATCCCCACAAATACACCTTGACTCCTCACTCACTCCTTGTGGTCCAGGTTCAGAGGTGAAAGTTTTTCAAAAGCTCAGTGTCCCTCAATGCATCTCTAAACACCTCAAGGCTCACATAAATCACATTGCATATATAATCTAATATACAGTATATAATATATTATATAACACTAATATATATAACACTGATCACTTTTATTTCTTTAATGTGTTTTCCAAGCCAAATTCCAAAATGTGAATCTAGAATTACAAATGGGTAGCCATCCCAGGAATGGACAGATCTGACTTAATATGGCAAAGGTTCCAAAATGTCATCTTGTTTTCTTATTTGTGCTTTAATCCCTACTCCCCTCCATTTTCTCACTTTCTTTCCTTGTTACACTTTTTCAAAAAGGTGAGCATTGGGGTTAATGAATGCATTTTATGGCTATGTATAACTTTTGCTTTGATAACCAGCAACACCACTGGTTATTAACTGTTAACATTTATAATTGAAGGTCACTATTTGACTGCATGCGCCGATCCACTATTTGCTTATTATAATTAAAAGACAAAATCTATCACATACTTCAAAAAGCACTCTGAATATAGGAGATGCAACACACTCGGAGCAAGGTTACAGCATGTAATTTCTCTACATTATGACAAACGCATGCATACAGAATAAAACTAACTGCTAAAAACATGCACCTAACAATCATGTTTATGAACTTGCATGGCCGCAGGCAGCATAAGGTGCAAACTGGGCACAATGGTCACAAGCCAGACCTTTCCTAGGCTGCTAAGTGGAGATGTGCATTTTATTAATAAAATTATTTGAATTTTAAACCCAGATTTATTCAAACTGAAACCAGTTACAATAGCTAATTAAGTAAACTCATGTGTCTCATTTAAATTGTAAGAAGAAACACAAACACTTGGAGAAAACCCATGTGGACAAATTCAGTGACAAATCCAATGTTCAATGCTAGGCACTGTGTCTGTGAGGTAGCAGAAGTACTATGTCATGTTACCACTAGGGTACCTCCAATGGCTGGGGTTCAAAGTCTTGTTTCATGTCCTTTTTGCTCATTGTTGTGTCATTTACTTATGTTAATGTTGCTTTTGTTTGAGCACGTGCAATATTCCTTGTATTTGATCTTGAATATATGCTGCCTCAGTTATGTTCCATGTGTTTTGTGGGTAATCCCCTAGGAGGTGGGGCCACCTGCCAATCACCACCAGAAACTGCCCTATTCCACCCTACATATTTGGAGGGTCTTCCACAGTTCCTCGCAGTTTATCTCATTTTGAATTCACTCTGAGAGTTTTTGAATTATTATGATGTTAGAACCTTTGTGCTCTGTTTTTATGCTTCATTTCTGGATTATTCTTTGGGACTCTGTTTGCCTGGATTGCCTTGTGTTTTTAGGCAATTCCATTTTGACTATTGTGCTCCATGGAGCTTTCGTTTCTCTAAGAGCATTTTGTGAAAATAAACTTCTTATTCTATAAAGATTCTTCAAAGCACTTTTTGTTACAAGCCAAGGTTGTTGATGGTGTCCCCATTCTCCCAAGTGGGCATTACTGGAAGAAGTTTTTTGGAATATTTTTTGAGACTTATGTGCTTTGGCACTGCTGTTTCATTACCGTATACACTCGCGTTTAAATTCTCCTGTGGATAGGTTGTGGCTTGATTTTACCGTATTATTTCTGGTATTTTATAATGTCAGTCGTATAAGTCAAATGCAGAAAACTCACGCTATTGGTACAAGGGATTATGACATTCTAATGTCCACCTGAGAGAGTAACCACGGAGCACACTGCCTTTTTCTCCTATGTATTGTGCCTACGTGACCACAAATTAATACCCGAACTATTCTGAAGCGACGTTTGCACTGTTTTGTGTTTTTTTGTATCTCACACACTCATACACACTTATCAAAAGAGCATCCCTTATCTACGATGGAGCATTCGATCAGAAGAAAATTTGACACTGGTTTTAAATTAAACGTCGTTGAAGTGGCGAAAGAAACTGGTAATTGCACTTGTGCAACAAAATTTAAAGTGTCTGAGAAACTGGTGCGAGATTGGAGGAGGCAAGAAGATGTACAAAAAATGTATTTTTGGACGGGCGTATTGGTCGGGGTCTGATTTTATGATCTGTTTTTCAGGTTTTAAGACCTGACTTATACGCAAGTATACACGGTGCATACTCACTGTGACACACTATTTAAATGTCTAAATGAATTATATAGTGTGCCCAGTCGAGACGCCCTGTGGATGGAAGGACCAAGGGAGAACACATCTTCACAGCAATACCTCCCCAGGAACACGAGAGGGCAACCCCCCTGGATTGCATCGGGACCACAGGCTTGGAGCTTGGAAGCTCAACCCTACTGGGACCCGTGGTCACTGCCAGGGGGTACCTGGACAGTCCCGGAGCCCTGGACTGTAGCACTTCTGCCACACCCGGAAGTGCTGCCAGAAAAGGATCCGGGTGCATCTGGGATACTTCCAGATGCAGTATAAAAGAGGCCGCCTCACTCCGTTCAGGAGCCAGAGTCAGGAGGAGGTGGACAAAGCTTGCGGAGTGAAGTAGAGGTGGCAGGAGAAAGAGAGAAGAAAAAGGACTGAGCAGTAATTGTGGTTGATTATGTACAGTGCTGTAGAGGCAACTTAAAGTAAAGAGTGTGTTGCTTAAGAACTTGTGACTCTGTGTCATCCTGTGTTCAGGTTATATGCAGTAATAGTTAAATCAAATTAATTTAGGAACATCTGAGGCATCAACTTGGAGGACTGTGTACAGTTTTGGTTTCCATTTTACAAAAAAGACGTAGAACAGCTAGAGAAAGTCCAGAGAAGAGGGACTAGACTGATTCCGGGACTAAAGAGATTGAATGAGATGAAGCCTTCAGTGTGAGCAAAAGAGGATTAAAAGATGACATAACTGAAGTGTTTAAAATTATGAAGGGAATTAGTAGAGTGGATCCCTGCTCATATTTTAAAATAAATTCTTCCACAAGAATACAGAACCACGGTTGGAAACTTTTCACACAAATGATAGAATATTTTTGTTCACATAGAGAACTACAGAAACATGGAATAAATGAAAAAGTTGTGCGGCAGAGAGTAAGACTTTAGGGATCTTCAGTTTCAACTTGATATTATTTTCAAGAATAAAGAATGAATAGAATGGGACAAGCATTTTGGGCAGAATGGCCCATTTTTGTTACAATTGTTCTAATTCTTTTGTATAAATTAAATACAGTGAGGGAGTAAGAGAATTATATGTGTTGCCTTACTCCTTCTATTTGGAAGTTGCATGTTGTACTGCTTTAATTCTGGGGACGTGAACTTCCTTCAGTAATAAATTAAACAATATCACTTTTATGGCAACAGTAAATTAATGGCCAGAGTGTGCCAAAACCTATCACTGCACCAGAATCCTGTTTGGGGTATAATTCTACCTCATATTCACTGTCCCCTGAAATGAGATCAAAACATATACAGTAATTTCTAAACTGTAAAATCAAAGTAAATATACTGTAGGTCAAAGTACAAACAATGTTGATTTCATGTGCATTATACGCCACTCTTAAAGCAGTACTCCAAGAAAATAAAAAAAAATCATATTCACATTGCTGTATGCTGCTATGGTAAAGTGAGGTCTGTGGTTGATTGGTATCTTTCTCTGCACTTTCGTCTTTGTGTGGGGTGTATGGTAGCATGGCGACAGGGGTTCCCGTGTGCAATGTTAGGAGTGGACAGCCCTTCACTTAGTGCACAGGTGCAGGAACGCCCGCGACCCTAATTGGCACCAGGACCTGCTGATTGCCACAGTTAAGAAGTGAAGCACGAGTGCGAGATTAAAAAAAAAGGAAAGACCAAAAAAAGAAAAGAAAAGGAGAATGGAGATTAAAGGAAAGAAGAAGAGAAATAGGAGCGTGAAAGAGTGAGCAGGTGTAATGAGAGGAAACAGGCGGATGGGAGTGGAGCCCCAGGAAGGAGCGTGGGCCAGCACTCAGAAGAGGGCTCAGGAGTCGTTCATAGCAGGAGCAACCATTAGGCTCAGAAGTGTGCGCTCGCCACGAGGAGACAACAGATCAGCGGCGGTGAGAGGACAGAGCATTCTTTTGCCCAGTGAAGCCTGGAAAGGCAGCGGTGGGCGCGGAGCACATCACGGCAACTCCCTGCAGACTCTGTAGAATTGGCAATGGGGACACAGGCCAGGAGAAGAAGATTGACTGCTCTTGCTGGGGGAGTTCTCCTTGGGCTGCAACATCCAAAAACAGCAAGCCAGAGAGCAGTCAGATTAGTAGTCAGATTTTTAAAGGGACACCAAAGGTCACTGGATTTAAAGACAGTTTCCTGCCTGAGTTTTAACCTCATTTTAATGGATTTATTTATTTGCATTCTTAACCTCCAATTGCACTTGTTTTTATGGATTTATTTATTTATGGAACATTTTAAGCACTGCACGTTTTGAACACTATTTTGATTTGCTTCTTTTAATAAAAGCATGGAGCTTGGTGGGTTTGTCCTTATCTGCTCAGCTCATCCAGGTCATGACTATCGAAACTGTCAGGTTCAAGAGGCTCCCAAAATGGAAGGGAGAGCATGGAGCCAACCCACATCATCACAGTAACGTAAATTGGTTAGCGAATCTAACCTGTATATCCTTCAGATAGAAGAAGAAAACTGGAGTACCCAGGAAAAAACATACACAGACACACAAATTCCACATAAATAGTGACCAGGTGTAGGATTCAAAACCAGGCTATATAAGTAAGGTACCAGCACCAGCAGGTGCTACAAATATATTATATGCAATCTTTACAAGCTTATTTGAGGTTAAACTAGACTAAGACAGAGCAAATCTGATGTTAGAGTATAATGAAAGCTGAAGGTTGAGACATATATGTTGTCAATAATCCTCTTCGATGATCTGTTCATTTTCATTATTATCTTTTGTACATGGTTCTTAGTGTAACAGTATTTTTCTTGGCTGCTCAACTTGTCTCTATTGCGTTAAGATATCCTTAGAGGCTTCCTTCACTAGCCTTGGACTGGTCAGAATGTGCAGGAACAATTTAGCCTTTCACCCTGAATTGTGAAAAATACTCTCTATTAGTGTATCTTGTATTGTTGCTACTATTTTCCACGTTATAAACACATTTATCTCTCTCTATATATTTTTCTTTCCATTCTCTGCTCCTCTGGGACATACTATGACTCACACTTCTGAATTAAAGATCTCCATGGACTCATGGTTTTCGTTCACAGCTATGTTCTGATTTAGACTATTGAGATTCTGGTATTAATCATAGTCTTGCACTTATTAAATTCAAGTAACAAAAACTGCTTCAACTGCTTGACCTTCTAAAAGTCTCCTCTGTCACATTCATTGTTTACCTCCTTGTACAATATTGAAATTTTGCTCCTTCGGACATCCATGTTTATTTGGATCTAAAACCAGACATACATACTAAAGCAGCAAATGATAGAAACTTGAAAATTGAATATTTTAGTATATAAAAGCTAATCGTTGTCCTCTTACAAAACTGTGCAATACTCATTTAGGTTCAAGTTCAAAATTTTTGATCATCCGTCTTTTAGTTTATTCTATTACACACACACTCGCACATTGACTACATGCTTTCTCACTCAGAATTTTAAATCCACTCCAACCAGCAAGTAGTCAATTTATAATTTACATAGCACATTATCACTTGGCCCTTTATTGAATAATTCAAGGTAAATAACTAGATAAATCTTTATATTAAACTTATAAGCCTCATAATTATGCTAAAATGAAAGTTATGACCAATGTATTCTGAGACTTTTTTAAGGTAATGAAGACAGATGTTCTAAGTTAAGGTAGTTATATTCAACTTACTGGTGATATCTTGCCAGTTAATTAGCACAAGAATTT
Organism: Erpetoichthys calabaricus; assembly: GCF_900747795.2. Lineage (NCBI taxonomy): Eukaryota > Metazoa > Chordata > Cladistia > Polypteriformes > Polypteridae > Erpetoichthys > Erpetoichthys calabaricus. The sequence continues at coordinate 136,884,012 of NC_041403.2, forward strand.
CACTGTACTTTGTACATGCAACAATAAGAACCCCAATAATCAACTGTATATATATATATATATATATATATATATATATATATATATAGTATAGTATTATATAGTATATAGTATAGTATATAGTATAGTATACAGTTTAAGTGTCGTTACACAGCTACCCATGTCCTTTAGAGCTAACTTTCTAAATACTTCTAATGGTATATAAAGTGTGATAATAGGTGCTATATTGCGCCCGACCCGGCACAGATTCACACTGAGGCACGTATATAAAGACTCTGTTTGCCTGGATTGCCTTGTGTTTTTAGGCAATTCCATTTTGAGTATTGTGCTCCATGGAGCTTTCGTTTCTCTAAGAGCATTTTGTGAAAATTAACTTTTTATTCTATAAAGATTCTTCAAAGCACTTTTTGTTACAAGCCAAGGATGTTGATGGTGTCCTCATTCTCCCAAGTGGGCATTACTGGAAGAGGTTTTTTGGAACATTTTTTGAGACGTATGTGCTTTGGCACTGCTGTTTCATTACTATATATACTCGCATTTAAATTCTCCCGTGGATAAGTCGTGGCTTGATTTTACAGTATAATTTCCGGTATTTTATAATGTTTAATAATAAGTCAAATGCGGAAAACTCACACTATTGGTACAAGGGATTTGATAAAATACTTTATTTTTCTTCAGCTGGAGGGCATGTCTTCCCTGTGAACCCCCCAGCCACAACACAGTCCCAAAAGCACTTAAAGTAAATCACAAAATCCTTTATTCTGGCACCATCACTCCTCCCTGGTAACCTCGTCCTCTTCCTCCCAATTCTGGTTCCAGAGTGGTGGTTGCTGGCCCTTTTTATAGCCCACCCGGAAGTGCTCCAGGTGCTTGATCACCTGTTTCTGATTGCACTTCCGGGCAGGGCTGTAGAGTTGTCCAGGCCGGCTCAGGGACCCATGCAACACCCCCTGGCGGCCACCCCAGATCCCAACAGGGCTCTGGAGAACTCCATCTCCCATGGAGCCCTGCGGGAAACTGAGACACCATCATCAGCCAGGGAGGTTGCCACCAAGCGTCCCGGTGGAGGTACTGAGACGCCCATGGTTGCTCCCCCGGAACATATGTAGAAGGGGCATCCCGGCCGAGCATGGAACCCGGCCTCCTGCCACAAAAGTTTTAAATAATTTAAAAACCTTTCTGTATTTTGGAATGCCTGTCCCCCATACTCCAATTCATAATCTTAGATCCTCTAATGGTTGTTTGCTTACTATTTCAAGAACTAAGCTCACAAGAAGTGATGAGGCAGCCTTTTGCTGCTATGTATCAATAATGCGGAATACTTTACCAACAGAGATATGCCAGGTTGATACTGTGGAACATTTTCAAAACTCCTAAAATCTTACTTTTTAAATTTGGCTTTTTCATACCTACAGTACATTTTAGTACTCTTTAAAGACATGCATAGAATTATCACATTCTTCTGAGGTGTGCAATTATTACTAATCTTTACTTTTCTCTGATTTCTTTTCTGTTTTTACTTTACTTTACTTTTACTATAGGGGAAGTATTGTAATCGTACAAAAATTCAATGTCGAGATTTTGATGAATCTCAACGTTTAGACCCCCCTGACATTCTCATATACAGTGATCCCTCGCTATATCGCGCTTCGCCTTTCGCAGCTTCACTCCATCGCGGATTTTATATGTAAGCATATTTAAATATATATCGCGGATTTTTCGCTGCTTCGCGGGTTTCTGCAGACAATGGGTCTTTTAATTTCTGGTACATGCTTCCTCAGTTGGTTTGCCCAGTTGATTTCATACAAGGGACGCTATTGGCAGATGGCTGAGAAGCTACCCAGCTTACTTTCTCTCTCTCTCTCTCTCTCTTGCGCTGACGTAGGGGGGTGTGAGCAGGGGGGCTGTGTGCAGCTGCTTCCTGAAGGACATGCTGTACGGTGCTTCGCATACTTAAAAGCTCAAAGGGCACGTATTGATTTTTGACTTTGGCTTTTAAGTATGCGAAGCACCGCCGGTACAAAGCTGTTGAAGGCGGCAGCTCACACCCCCTCTGTCAGGAGCAGGAAGAGAGAGAGAGAGAGCCACAGAAAAACAAAAAGCCCTATTGATTTTTTTTTTTTGACTGCTTGCTTTGCACTCCTTTGAAAAGGAAGATATGTTTGCATTCTTTTAATTGTGAGACTGAACTGTCATCTCTGCCTTGTCATGGAGCACAGTTTAAACTTTTGAAAAAGAGACAAATGTTTGTTTGCAGTGTTTGAATAACGTTCCTGTCTCTCTACAACCTCCTGTGTTTCTGCGCAAATCTGTGACCCAAGCATGACATTCTAAAAATAACCATATAAACATATGGTTTCTACTTCGCGGATTTTCCTATTTCGCGGGTGGCTCTGGAACGCAACCCCCGCGATGGAGGAGGGATTACTGTACTTAGTTTAGGGAAAATATTGGAATCCTCCAAAAATTCCATTTCGAGATTTTGATGAATCTTTACGTTTTAGACCTCCCAGAGTCCATAAATACCATTTTTGGAATTATATCTGTTTGTGTTTGTGTGTGTGTGTGTGTGTGTGTGTGCGTGTGTGTGTCTGTGCGTGCATGTGTGTGTGTGTATGTACAGTAAACATGATAACTTCAGAACACTTTCACTTAGGTCAACCAAATATTGCATAAAAAAATTAGGTACAAAACATAGATTTCTATCAACTTTTGGGCAATTTCTGCTAACCAGAAGTGGTACTTTACCTTTTATTCATGCAACTGCAGAGTATGATTTATTCAAATTTACTTTTATAATAATTGCTCAATATATTATTAATTTTATTTGATTTGTTGTTGACGGTTCTTTAATGTACACAATATAAAAATAAAATCATTGTCTTGCGGTTCACTCCTCAAATATCCATCTCCATATCTGAGTATACAAGAAAGTCTAGGGGAGACCACTCCTGATTTTTCTGGGGTTGTGTCTTGTGCCACCACCATCTGATCGAGGCAGTGTGCAGCCATCTGTGATGCTCGATTGAAGGAAAGTCACCAGCTGTTCATGAGACCCACTGTGTTGAATTTTCTGGGATGAAGCCTAGTCAAAATGAGGAACGACTTAAGAACATTTACGAATGTAGAATGCTCAGTTGGGGGCTGGGTGGTCTTTTGGCCTTGAAACCCCTGCAGATTTTGCTTTTTTCTCCTGCCTAACTGGAGTGTTTTTCTTTTTTTCTTTTTTGTTTTCCCAGCTGCCTGACCTTATCACCGGACACATCTTTAGAAGCTTAGAACACAATATATAAGGATTCTAATTTTCTACTGATTATATGTCTATTTTATATAAGGCCATATGGATTTATTTCTTGTTACTTCATTATCATTCTTTCCTAATTTAACTTGGCTTTTGTTTCTTGTAACTATTTCTTTGACATTTCATAAAGCACTTTGAGCTACATTCTATGTATGCAAATGTGCTATAGAAATAAATATTGTTGTTCACAGACATACAAGAGCAAAGAAATCTGTTTATATTTCTCAGCAGTCATCATTTGATCGATTTTAACCAAATGTCCTACAGTCATGGCTGAAAAGCAAACCCAGACACTGACAGCAATGCATTTTTCAACAACTTTTCCAGTAACATACTGCATCTTTATGAACCAAAATTTCACGTTTGGGCTCATTAGTCCATAAGGCCTTTTTAGCCACTGGCTGTCATTCCATGTTTTATGATCTTTCACATGCTGCAGACTCTCTTGCTTGGTGCCTTTCCTCAAGAATTCTTAGCTGCTACACATCCTAGAAGCCCATGTCTTTTAAGAATTCCTCAGATGGACACAGCATGTACTTACGTGACAGCTGACAGTGCTTGACGCTGAGCAAGAACTTTGCTGGAGCTGGATTTAACTCCCTGATGTTTCAAGTACTCAACATCAGATGAACACTGTTATTATGTCTTTGGCTTGGCCAGTTTCTTCAAATGTCTTTATGAACAATTAAATACCACATCCTGAAAATTCACTTTGGTGTTCTGTTGCTCATGAACTATAACCTTGTAGATACAAAACGATGACTTTATGTCTGTCAAAGTGTGCTAGTGTAGTCATTTCCAAATTTCTTCTTGGAATGATTAGAGTTCCATGCAGAGAGGTCTGGGAATGTAACTTGTGCTGTTCTACCCATCTCACAAGCTATCAAGACGTTTTTGAAAAAATACAAATTCTTGCAACTCTTCATCGTTTCAATGTTTATGTATATGCTGTATATTCAATCATTATATAGTGTTCACAAACCAATACATGCATTCCGCCAAGATAACTAGCAACCGATTCCTTTTTTTGTGGCCTAAGACTTTTGCCCAGTTCTGTATTTTTTTTTTTCAAAATATAAATCTCCTCCCTGAACACTTTCTGTCAATGGAAGGAAAGACTGTCTTGTCATTACAACAACAACAACAACTTTGACTCACCTATGGATCAAACTCTGCTTCTACTGAAACTCCCTGACAGTCCAATATCACATACTTTCCACTAGCAGGACTGTTGTGATGTAAGATTTTGCATATAACTTGATATTTTGTATGTCTTTATTTGTAATTTAGGCAAAGCAATGTAATTCAGTATTACATTAGTGAGTGTTTACCCCCCCCCCCCCCCACTTTAGGAATGGGTTTCTTTGAATTTTATGACAGAGTTGGGGGAGGATGTGCTTTAAACCAGTTTGGTGAGTGTTTCTCTGCTAAAGTCTTTCAACCCCGGCAAGGAAGCCAAGCTGCCATATGGTTTTGGGGGTTGGCAGGTGTTAAGATTGTCTTTGCCCCATTGGTCTGAAGCATGGCTGTTTGGAATTGGCTTCTATCAGAAGCTTTTAAGTACGATGATGTCCTATTGGCTGTAGGGGTTGGACAGAGAATCTATAAATCTGCTTGTTCAATCACATTCTCTCTCTCTTACTAACCTCTGATCATGAAGAAGTATATCTCTCTTACCAAACTGATGAAGACCATCACACCATGAACTGAAGGAGACAACACAATGGAGAGCACAACTCAGCAGCCTTATTGAGGCAGGCAATGCAGCCTGTTCTGAAGAAAGCTGAATGATGCTTTAACTAGAGACATTTTTAAATAACTACAAGTTTGTGTACCGCCTGAAACTACACATCACCATTTAATCAGGTTGTATGGTTGCCAATATTCAAATGTACTTTGCATATTGTTGTTATTTATGAATATTATCAATAATACATTATTTTATGTGTAACTTAACTCCTGCTTGTCTGTTTACTACACCTAATTGCCTGAGGTTATAGATATAGAAGGGAAGGTGGGGATAAGTTATCTATATGTATAAAATCCCTATGTGCGTCCAGGTGTCCGTGTGTGGGTGTCTTCTGATGAAGTGCGCATGCGTGGGGCACGGTGTGATGCGCGATATTACTGTCAGAGAAAGTTAGAGGCGTTTTACGGAAATACAAACCAGTATTACTGCGAGAGGAAATTAAAGGTACACAATACAGTGACGCATATTACAGCCACATACAAGCCAGTATTACTGTCAGAGGAGATTAAAGGCATATTACCGACGCGCACGCCTGTATTACCGCCAGAGAAAATTAAAGGTATATTACGGACGTACAAGCCAGCGGACGTACAAGACGGTATCCTTCAATAAGGGCACGCACAAAAAGGCGAGCCTCAAAAGGGCGACCTCAATTGGGCGCAGTTGTGGCGTAGCTACAATGGGGCAAGGGGTGCAATGCACCCGGGCCCCGGGCCTCGGGAGGGCCCATCAGGCCTCTTTTTTTTTTTTTGCGAGCGCACGAAGCGCGCAGGTTTGGGGGCCCATTCAATGATGATTGCACCCGGGCCCCTGTGAACCTTGCTACGCCGTTGGGGCGCAGCGAATATAGGCACGCGTAAATAAAGATCTGCACCATTGTTGCTCTTCACATATTCCAGAGCCATTTGAACTAAATTATCTACGATCGCCTTTATTTGCCGCGCTCAATTGAGGTCGCCCTTTTGAAGCTCGCCTTTTTTTACGAGCCCTTATTGAATAGAGCCATACAAGACAGTATTACTGTCACAGAAAATTAAAGACACACAATACACGGTGGCAGCCCACGAAGAACGGTCAGCTCAGCAAGTAAACAACAACAAAAGAAAGGCTGAAAGAAAGAAAAATACGACCAACAAAAAAAATGAGGTCAAAGTCCCTTGCTATTTAATAATATAGACTATTCCTACTAATGTTTATGCACTACTGTTCTAGCGCCCGTTATTGTAACGGGCTAAATGACTAGTATACTATAATACCTTATAAACAGTGGTAAGTCTGTGAGATTAGGCATTCTGACAAAGGCTACTTATTAATAATACAACAGGGGAAAGCAGAGCAACATATTACTCTACTAAGATAAAACACAGGACTAAATACTGCAATTGCTTATTTTGAACACCATTAAATCAAAGTGACAGCAGAACTGAAAAAGAGGACATGGGATGTGGTTAAAAACTCTCTGTACCCACAGCTCCCAGAAACAGACAGCTGAATGGTTACATTTCTCCAAAACTCAATAAGTAACTTAACTAAATTCTACTAGAATTTTGCTACAAAAAAAGATCATTTAAACAGCTTCTTTTAGCAAAATGATATTTTGTGAATAGCTGTGATGATGGTAATGTGCTGCTCATTTTAACAACAGTCCATGTAAGTGAGAAATAAACACACAAGGGACACAAATTACATTGAAAGCAGGTCTGTACAGATGTGGTCCTTGAGATAATTAAGCTCTAAATATCCCATCATGCTGTACACATATTCAAGTAACCCCAGTTGCTAATCACCATTGGTTCCATTGCTCGAACTACAGATCTCATTTTGACAAAGTGCTGTAATTTACTGCACATTGGCAGGAGCTTCAGTGACAAGGACCTGTCAGCTTTCTGATATTTCTAAAGGAACAGTGCATAGAGAGATGCTGGCATGAATGTCTGACAGAGAAATGTCATTATCTAGCTACAAGAACAGATGCTTGAACATTGATTTCAAAGAAAAATGGAACAGCAACTCAGTTGCTTCTACAAACATCTGTGTCAGAAACTCAGAGTGAACAATCCACTAAGAAACTCCCACAGAGGCATACAATGGCCAGTCTGTGGTACATATACCTTGTATTACAGTAATCCCTCGCTCTATCGCGCTTCGACTTTCGCGGCTTCACTCTATCGTGGATTTTATATGTAAGCATATTTAAATATATATGGCAGATTTTTTGCTGGTTCGCGGATTTCTGCGGACAATGGGTCTTTTAATTTCTGGTATATGCTTCCTCAGTTGGTTTGCCCAGTTGATTTCATACAAGGGACGCTATTGGCAGATGGCTGAGAAGCTACCCAACCAGAGCGCGTATTACGTATTAAATAAAACTCCTCAAATATATTGTGAGCATGGGGGCTGTTTGCACCCATAGAGGATACAGCCGCTCCTCAAAAAACGCTGAAACATTACCTTCATATTGCTCTCTTCCTTGCTGGGCTTATATATGGCTGATTTGTCAAGCGATATGCTTCCCGCACTGTGCTTCGCATACTTAAAAGATCAAACAGCACATATTGATTTTTGATTGTTTGCTTTTCTCTCTCTCTCTCTCTCTTGCTCTGACATTCTCTGCTCCTGACGGAGGGGATGTGAGCAGAGGGGCTGTTCGCACCCCTAGACGATACGGACGCTCATCTAACAATGCTGAAAGATTACCTTCACGTTGCTCTCTTCTGTGCAGCTGCTTTGTCAAGCGACATGCTTCCCGCACGGTGCTTCGCATACTTAAAAGCTCGAACGGCACGTATTGATTTTTGATTGTTTGTTTTTCTCTGTCTCTCTCACTCTCTCTCTCTGACATTCTCTGCTCCTGATGGAGGGGGTGTGAGCAGAGGGGCTGTTTGCACACTGGCCTAGAGGATACGGACGCTCCTCTAAAAAATGCTGAAAGACTACCTTCACATTGCTGCCTTCCTTGCAGCTGCTTTGTCCGGCGGTGCTTCGCATACTTAAAAGCCAATCAGCCGTATTGATTTGTTTGCTTTTCTCTCTCTCTCTGACATTCTCTGCTCCTGACGCGCACTCCTTTGAAGAGGAAGACATGTTTGCATTCTTTTAATTGTGAGACGGAACTGTCATCTCTGTATTGTCATGGAGCACAGTTTAAACTTTTGAAAAAGAGACAAATGTTTGTTTGCAGTGTTTGAATAAAATTCCTGTCTCTCTACAACCTCCTGAGTTTCTGTGCAAATCTGTGACCCAAGCATGACAATATAAAAATAACCATATAAACATATGGTTTCTACTTCGCGGATTTTCACCTTTCACGTGGGGTTCTAGAACGCAACCCCCGCGATCGAGGAGGGATTACTGTACACCTAAAAATGCACTTTTGTGTGTAAACTACTTATGAAGGACAGGGAGAACGTTTCTGATCAGAGAAGACTTTGTTCACCTGTTTCTGAATAAAACACTGGAGATTTTGAGGCAGAAGCCTTGACATCTTCCAGTTTTAAAAAATGATCCACACAAGATCTTGGGTAAACTTATCTGCCATGTAACCTAATGATACAAATGGACTGAGTTGTAACCTCTCATTTATATAATTCTTTAAGTTTGTCCTTAGGTGTGGAGCTCGTAAAAGGACATCTATTAAAACAAATATAAGTGGTTTGGGGTACATTCTTTGAACATGGATTCGATTCACTGATCTTCTAAAGAAGTACAATAAAAGACTAACCAAAAAATTGAACCTTTCAAACGATAACTTTCATTGTATGATGGAGCATTTTTGTTTCAATAATAGTGCAACCTTCCTGGATAACAACTTCTCCAATCCCAGAGTCACATGGATGGTAGCCCTCCTAGTCATCAGATCTTAAATCAACTGAGCACTTACTACATATCCTAGTGGTTAAAGTGGTTAAAATGACACAAAATATCATTGGAACAGCATACCCTGCACTAGAGGACATCTATAACATCAGAGTTCTCAGGAGGGCTCATAACATTATTAAGGACACAACCTACCCACAACATGAACTATTCATACTGCTACTGTCAAGGAGACACTATAAGAGAACAGCAGCTAGAACATCAAGGCTAAAAGACAGTTTTTTTCCATTATGCCATCAGGCTTGTAAATAAAATCCATCACTGTCCCTACCCTCTGCACTGCAGGCCCGCTCGTATATGGAGGATGAAAGGCCTTCCTTCTGGAGACCACATACCTGCAGACATTACACTGAATCATTTATTTATTTATTCAAACATACACTCTTACTTCTGTTTGCTTTTGCATTTCTTTTTCGTTTATTGCTGTGTATTCTTGTTTAATGCTAGAGGACTCATAGAATAAGATTTTCATTGTACTGAGCACATATGACAATAAAGGTGAAATTGATAGACTGCACTGGATACAAATATCCAAATGGAATCACTCATGGGCAAATGGTGTCACATCCCTTCGGTACAGTTGCAGACACCCTAGATTCTAAGAATTCACTTAAGTTAATCTGGGGCTTGTGGTGACCCAGTGCCCAGTGTGAGTATGCATTTCCATTATCTGTAGCTTGAGTCTGTCATTGTCATTTACTTCACAGCACATCAACATGGGCATTAAATAGATTTTCAATCAAATGTTCAATTATAAAAGAATGTTTAGAAAACTTTTTTGGCCTTCCTTTTCGGAAAATGTGACAAGCACTTTTTCATGGAAAATGCCTAACTCTTTGATTCTTAGCTGGAGTGCCATTTGTGTGGAGGTAGAATACACTGCAACTGCTGAGCTGCCAGGAATGTATGAATCTTCACATATTAACACAGCATAATAACATATTGCTATACAATTCTTCTGAGACATGAAAAGCAGGGAATAAGTGTGGTGTGGAGACATGTCCTCATTGAAACTTGCAGCTGAAACCAGCACAACGACGTATTGAAACAGCACAGTTATTGTAACAGGGAAAAGCTGAGAACGAAGGCATTTAAATAAGAGGACTTATCATCAGTTGTTAGCGCAAGAAGGGAGGGGGTTACTGTAGCTCCTTATTCTCCAGCTGTCTCCTTGTAAATAAAGACACATGCGCCAGTCCACATATCATTTTAAACATGGCGCTTTTGTTGGGTGCATGCACTGTGCTCAGGAATCTGGAAAAAGACAGCCAGGAAGGGAAAGGTCTTTTAAAGTTATTGAGTTTATGTTTATGTCCTCACAGGTGGCGCAATGGTAGTGCTGCTGCTTTGCAGTAAGGAGACTGTGGAATATTGTGGGTTCAATTCCCGGTTCCTCCCTGTGTGGATAGCGCTTTGAGTACTGAGAAAAGTGCTATATAAATGTAATGAATTATTATTATGTTGGCTTAATGATTTTTTTTTAGTTTGCTATTACTGAGATCGCAGACGTACAAAGCTGATATTGATTTTGGTGTTATTGTTTCGATTGGGTGGGGTTAGGTCTAGTTTGGTTGTGAGCCGTGTAGATCATTTTCCCTTTAAATGAGTACAGTTAGTTTTGTCCAGCGGCAGTGTAGTCTGAGAGAGAAATGACATTAGCTTTATAAGGTGTGGGGCATTGTCCACTAGGGGGTCAGTTAATTGACTTAGGATTAGAGAGGTGTTCATGAGCCATCAGTAACGCGTGAGTGGCTCTGTGTCTGGCTGCTTCCATGGACAGTAACAGTCTCCTATTAGTCAGTTAAGGCTCCTGCTAGTTCTGCAGTTTGAGGAGCTAAAGTATTTAAGACTGCTTCAGAGTCTTATTTCTAAAGTTTTTTTTCAGAGTGGGAAAACTGCTTTTGAGAATAAAGCCATATTTGTGTTTTTATTTTCTCTTTATTTTTCTTTGAACAACGTGTGTCCTTGCAGAAGTGTATGGATATTTCTTTTTCCTTTCTAAAAATTTTGGTGTGTGAGTGTGTGCACTGTATATATTCCTGCACCACTGATGCAATAAACATCTATTTTACTTTTATCCTTTCATCCTGCTGTAATGTTTTATTTGTCTCTGCCAGCAACAACTTCTGTGTCCTGGTTGGTCCTGAACTACTAGCAGACTACCTACTCCCATAGGCAGCGGGTGACAACAAGAAATATTAAAGGCTCTTAAAATTAAATAGCAAAAAATGTATTGGGATCTGGGCAGCACATTGGCATAGCGGTAGCACTGCTGCCTTGCAGTAGGGAGACAAGGTTTTCTCCCACTGTCTAAAGGCATACAGGTTAGGTGAACTGGTGACAATAAATTGGCCCTGGTGTATGTTTGGTGTATGAATGTGTATGCGTTCACCCTAAGATGGACTGGTGCATTATGCTAGCTGGGACAGGCTCCAGCATCCCTCATCTGGATTAAGCAGGTTTGAAAATGATATGATATGCTGGGATCAACTGGTAGTCGAGTGCAAGCAAATGGCAAGGCCAAATGACTTTTTATTGTAATTAAACTTTACATATATCTGCTAATAAGGAGACCCGGGTTCGCTTTCCAGGTCCTCCCTGTGTGGAGTTTGCATGTTCTCCCCATGTCTGCGTGGGTTTCCTCCGGGTGCTCCGGTTTCCTCCCACAGTCCAAAGACATGCAGGTTAGGTGCGTTGGTGATCCTAAATTGTCCGGGTGTTTGTGTGCGTGTGTGTGTGTGTGTGTGTGTCCTGCTCAGGATTTGTTCATGCCTTGCGCCCTGTGCTGGCTGGGATTGGCTCCAGCAGGCCCCCGTGACCCTGTGTTAGGATATAGTGGGTTGGACAATGACTAACTGACTGACTATATCTGCTAGCTATAAAGCATGAATGATGTCTATTGATTTAATTCCTATTACATCATATTTTAAATAAAATCTACACGTTTTTCACTAGACTCATGACTATAAGACTCATCACTATATTCTTTAGCTATTTTTCATTACGTTTTCAAAATATGTTTCATGTTTGCTATCATTTATATACATTTGATCATCATCCTTGACAATGTAGTAGCTCTGAGAAGGTGCATTAGCCTGAAGTTGAGTCATCAAGACATTGAGCTGGAATTCCAAAATGCAAACGAGCTGCTTCAGAGCTAGCTGCAGGGGAACCTATAAAAACAGAAAGGTTGCAAAGTCGCAAACAAAATTCTAACTGCAGTAATAGCTTTTCATCCTTTTAAGGATAGTAAGCCACTTACAAGAGCTATGTAAAGAGCAAAGAATCGATTTGGCACTCAGCACTGGTGCTACATTACATTGAGGTTTCCTGTTATTTCAATGAAGAACTGCTCTGCTTAAATTAAGAACTTGAAACCCCCATGTTATTTCTGTACTAACTGAGTAAATAGTGGCATGAAGAAAAAAGAGACTTAGTGCTGGCTTGTCACAGCCCCAGGAACCTGGATTTAATTCCAGGTCTGGTCATTGCTAGAGAGGAGTCTGCATACTTCTCACATACAGCATCTTCATAGGTCTTCTCCAGTTTCCTCCCACATTTGGACAGGTAGTTGTTTAGTGAGTAGCACATTGCTGTTTTTTGGAGAATGCATGTGCATAAATTGAGTATATTGAATTAATTAGTTTATGAGTAAGCATCACAGTGTACCTGTTCTTGTCGTACACCAGATGTTAAAAGAATGGCTTTTGGCTTCTTATGGACTTCTGGAGGAAGAAATATTTTCCATAAAAGGAAGGTTGTGCTCAGTCTGTTTGTTTCATATTATTAGGTAATTAACCAGACATCATCAGAAGACCTGATCTTCATTATTAACATTTAGTCTGCATGGGCAAGAGAGTGGCATTACATTTAATTTTTGAGGGGCATGGGATTAATGGATTATAATAAACATTTAATTTATTTCTTTTCAATGTTTCATTATTTGAAAAAGACGTTTTGTTTAATTTTGCTTCAAAGCTGTAAAACAGTATCATTTTGAATATTTTGAAGTTTTAACAATCCTAATATAATTAACTTATCAAGCCTAAATATACTGAGGATATTGACTAAGCTGATGGTCAGGACAAAGTTACTTTATATCAGTACCAGTCAAAGCTCTACGCAGGATGGATGGACATCGCCTCTCGTTGCCCATAGAGTTGGTTGAGACGTGTCACTCAGTTTCTGGAACGTGTGCCCCTTCAGTAGCACAGTGTTCCTTTGTGTTCATACCACAAATTTTAAGGAGCCTGTAACTCTAACAGTGCCCAAGCGGGTAATAGTGCCCAATCATTATCATCAGAGTTTGAGGACCGGCATTCCCATTTGTTGTCTGGAGTGTGTACCCCTTAACATTCATAAATGGTGCCCCTCAGATGACAATGCTCTAGGCAGCCTATAGGATTGACCAGCTCTGCTTATACGGCTCTTTAAAAAGTGAGCCATATATGTTTTGTATAATTCCACACCAGAATAACAGAACAAAAGGGAAGACTCCCCAAAATGATTAGAACTGCTTCTGAGCAGGTGTTCAAGTGTGCTCAGAAATGGCCCAAAGTTAGAATCTGCTCACTATCACCAGTAAATGGTGGGGCATTCTGTTATCTTGACATTTCACAAAATGGATGAATAGAAAGGCTTTAGAATAGCCCCAAGGAGCACACAAAAATAACTGATATCGACAGTGCAACTACAGTACATGGAATGTAAATAAAAGAAAATAATAACTTCCATCATTGCCAATTACATCGAGAAACATCTTTACCTTTAAGTACATTTATCTGTAAGTGATCCTTCTGCAAAATAACAGAGGAGAGTATAAACAAAATAAATAAGATGTATGTGATATCCATCCCAGATAGCAGCCGCAAGTGGGCCACATCTGGTTTAAAACTGGCACCTCTGGTTCACTTCTGGCAGCGGCATGATGGATATGGGCCACATGTGGCGCACAGTTGATGAATCCGCCAAATCAGCTTCCGGTACGGCATATGTGGGCCAGTACTGGGCCATTAGCATAGTTCTGCGATTGGATGCATGACTCAGAATAGGGCAGTGACGGGTCAAGGTGAGGTGTCTTTAAAATAAAATGCAATATTTACAGTTAGCATATGTCAATATATTTTTTTTTTCATTTCAAAATCGAAGATGGTGTGGTTAAGAGCCGGCTACAAAATGCGTGTAAATATCAGACTGACCACGGAGTTTTTTTATTTATTTATTTGAGAAATCTCGTTTCTTTGTGACAAGTACAAACAAAAACACATCTCAAGGATGAAATATCGTGAACTTTACAAACTTTCTCCAAATTTTAAACACTATAAACGGCGGACAGAATTTTCGACAAGTATCCAGCATCTGCCATGACTGCTTTCAGCCTTTTTGGGGATTCGAATTTTCTCAATCTGTGCTTAAAAAAAAAAAAGGTAATTTCTTTGATTGACATTGTGGCCAGCCATTGAGATAACTATCGGACTGCCTTCTGACGTTCACGTTAGCCAATGAGGGAACACCTTGAGTGACGAACAGTTGCCCGTTCAGTCAGACACTAAAGTTTGTAGTTGACTGATGGTGAAGCGGTAAGTTAATATTCGATTATTTAATATATTATGTGTTGGTTATTATCGTTCATGTTAAAATGTTTATATTATAAAAAACGTAACCAATTAATTGCATAGTATGCAAGGTGCTGTAACGTGCTTAAACTGTTATATAAGCCATTTTAAATTATTCGGTGGGCTTTTTTTTTTACTTAAATACTTATGATATTCAGATATTAAATATAATAAGCGGTGACGAAGGCAAGCAAGTAACGTTAAAATTCGGTATTTATTTTAGCACGTGATATATTAAGTTTTTAACCGCTTAGAAACACCGAGATTTTTCGCTGTTAGTGCGTTTAGTTAGCATGAGCGGAAGTGCAAACGTAAAAACCCGCGAATTTGAGTTTATTTTTACAGAGTAAAAGACGCACAATGTTGGAGGTGGCATCAGACTTAAACTTTGTTAAGGTATGTCTTGACAAATAATGAGTGCTCAATTGGAGCTTTTTACAATGTTCCAATCAGAACGGAGGCAACGTTTATCTCATAATGTAGTTTGTCACTGTATAAGCCTTGAATCGTAGCACTATGTATACGTTATATAAATAATATTTTCTTGTCCCTTTCTTTTCTTTTGCAGCATTGAACAGTAGTTGGGCATTGACAGGTATATTTTGGTATTTCATGGTAATATGGACAGGGCAAGATGGAATGTAAAACGCATTAATCTGAGAAAAAGGGCTATAAAGAGCGTGAATAAGTTGATAGATTCATTGGAGAATGAAAGGCAGGTTAGTGGTGGGATTGAAATCACTCACAGTGAAATACATGTGGATGAGATTCAAACTTCTCAGTTTGGTTGTTCTTGTGATGATTTGGAATCCAGTCAGTCAGAGAGTGACAGTGATGATAACTTTGATTGTGGGCAGAACGATTACCAGGACACCCTCCAGGCAAGTTTGAGAAATTGGGCTGTTCAGTTCAGTATCCCTTTAATTGCCTTATCTGCATTACTAACTATACTCAGAATTAATCATGCTTTTTTGCCAAAAGATGCAAGGTCCTTACTGAAAACTAAGACTGCTTACACAGTTGAAATGCTTGGTGGTGGTTCATTTCATTACTTTGGCATTAAACCTTCTCTGAGAGCTTTCTTTGAAAAGGTATGGTCAACTGTTCCAAGTGGACACACTTTTAATTTGCAACTTAATTTTGATGGGCTTCCTATTTTTAAGAGTTCTTCACTTCAGTTTTGGCCAGTTCTTGGAATTGTTAAGAATTATATCAAGATTCCAGTTTTGATTGCATTGTTCTGTGGATGTTCAAAACCAAACTCACTTTCTGAATACTTGAGTGCTCTAGTTAATGAGTTAAAAACAATTGGAAAAGGATTTCCTGTGAAAGGAAAAACATTTTTCATCACTTTATCTTCAGTTGTTTGCGATGCACCTGCTAGAGCCTTTATTAAGGGCATAAAATCACACACTGGATATCACAGTTGTGATAAGTGTGTACAAAAAGGAGTATATGTAAACCACCGTATGACATTTCCAGAAACCACTGCAAGTCTTCGAACAGGTGAATCATTTAAAACATTAGATGATGATGCACACCATGTAGAATCTTCACCTCTCTCAGAAATCATAGATATGATTAAGGGATTCCCGCATGATTACATGCACCTTGTATGCTTAGGAGTAATGAGGCGTCTCTTGGATTTGTGGATAGGAAGCAATGGCCCACTACAGTGCCGTGTTTCAGCCAGTCAAGTGTCGTTAATTTCTGATAAGTTGGTAGCATTACGTGGTTTCATGCCTAACGAGTTTGCAAGGAAGCCCCGTTCACTTTTTGAAAGACTACGGTGGAAAGCAACTGAGTTGAGACAATTCTTATTGTACACGGGTCCAGTTGTTTTGAGAGAGATATTGCACTCTGAGGTGTATCAAAATTTCATGCTGCTCTCTGTGGGTATATACATTTTAGCAAGTCCTGAGTACTGTTCAACTATGAATGATTTTGCTAACTCTCTGCTAGTGGCATTTGTCAAGCATTTTAGTGAGTTATATGGTCCTGAGTTTGTCAGCTATAATGTGCATGGGCTAACTCATTTAAGTCAAGATGTTAAAAAGTCCATGGTAGTTTGGATGTTATATCAGGTTTTCCATTTGAAAATTATCTAAGAAAGCTAAAGAAAATGGTTAGACGACCTCACTGTCCTTTAACACAGGTTATACGTAGGATTTCAGAGCTTGACTTCTTGCATTTAAATTCTGATTTTAGCATACACCCTCAAAAGAGGTTTAAAATGCAACATTCAGATGGTCCAGTTCCATTACACTTTGAGGTAGTACTCCAGTTTAAAGAGGTGGAGTTTAATGGATTTGTCATCAAAGTTTCTACAGGGGATTCCTGTATTAAAATTGACAATAAAATTGTCATAGTTCAAAATATAATTGTGCATGAAGACAGGGAATATGTTGTCTGTCAGGAATACCAACACAAGGCCATATTTTTTGAATATCCAATTGATTCTTCATGCCTGGGGATTTTTGTTGTGTCCAAGCTTTCCCCAAATCTTCAGTGTTTACCTATTGGTTCTGGCATGCTGAAATATGTCCGTTTGCCACTAGATGACAAATATCTTGTAATCCCCCTACTTCATATACAGTAAATACAGATTAATTGGTAGAGTATTTTTTTTTTGTTTGTTTGTTTCTTCCTTTCTGTTGTGTTACAGAGTTCATAAGTGCTTTTTTCTAATTAGTTTTTTAAACTCTCATCACCCCACCACTTGCATTCTTTATATTCTGGACTGATTTATGGTGGTGTGTGAAGTTGCTAGGTAAGCAAATTTGATTATTTCAACTGTACAAATGAAATCATGTTTAACTAATATAATTTACTGTATATATTAATCATATGTATTATTATTGTTACTTATATTTGATTAGTAATTGTAAGCATGCATGCATGTTGTAAGTGCATTTATCAAGGACTTTTATAAATGTTTTAAAAAAATCTTTGTTTTTAGTAATTTTTGTAGGCTATGTATCACATTGTGAATTTTTCGGAATGCAATGAAGTTGAGTTGGTGCCATCCAATTGGGTATCCAATGGAGTGTGTGCTTGGCCACCATATAAAACTGGAGATATCCATAAGGATATAATAAATAAAGAGCAGCGGAAAGAAAACTGGAAATCATTTAAGGTTGAAGTTATGTACACGACAGGTTTGTATTTATAATATTTGGTATAATTGTCATATCATGTCATCTTCCAGCCCACTATATCCAGAAAAGGGTCACGGGGGTCTGCTGGAGCCCATCCCAGCAGGGTGCAAGGCAGGAACAAACACTAGACAGGGTTCCAGTCCATCGCAGGGTGCACACGCATACACACACTAAGGCCAATTTAGGATCTCCAAATCACCTAACCTGCATGTCTTTGGGAGGAAACCGGAGCACCCGGAGGAAACCCATGCAGACACGGGGAGAACATGCAAACTCCACACAGGGAAGACCCAGGACAGGAACCCAGGTCTCCTTACTGTGAGGCAGCAGTGCTACCACTGTGCCACCCTGGTATAATTGTATTCCTGAGTACTGTATATCCATATTATAGAGTAAATGCTCTTACATCTGGAATTTAACAGATAATTACAGAACTGCAAGACTGAAGCCTCCAGTTGCCGAAAGACACTCAGATTTGCAGACAGCAGAAGATGAAGAAGACGATGAAATTCCAAAAAGGACAAAAAGAAGGAAAATGTAAGCCTGAAATAGTTAATATGCTTGAACTGTAGCATCACCTGCCGACTGTTGCTTGTGTTAATACAGTGAATTTTCAAGCTGTAATACTTGATCTTTTAAAGAGAAAACACTAAGTTTAATGATCCAGTTATCTCATTTTATTTATATACTGTAATTTAATTTAGCATAACTACCACAAGGCTAATTCATGAAAATTTGTCTAAATTGGTAAAGCATTTTTTCTCATAATTGTACAGTTGTATGTTGTATAACTGTGTATTTTGTCAATAATTTCTTAATCTTTTCCCAAAGAGCAAACACAAGATTTGATAGTGATAGCGACGGTGATGTCTGTAGCAAACCCAAAAGCCATCTACCTCCACCACCCAAGATAACCCCTCCTCAAAAATTTTCAAAATCAACCACCAAGATATCTGCTGACCTTGGAGAACTTGGACGAAATGCAAAATCAATGTGCAGGATGCATCAACCTGACAGTGTTCAGCTACATTCTGAATGTAGGTCCACTGAATGTGGAAGATGCACTCAAGAAATGAAAAGCCTGAGAAATTATTACAAAAATCAAAGTGCATCTACAGTGGAAGAGCACCTAACCCCAGAGTGTGTGGAAATTACAAATACTGCATTTAGACACTGGTCTACCTCACAACAAAATGATGGACCAAATCAAGACATTTATGGCCGTAAGTGTTTTATCTCAGTTTCTCTTTAATATAGCTGCCTCTGTGTTTGTCACTTTAAATAAAGCCCTGATAACCAGACTCAACTGTGAAGCACGAAAATAATTACCCTAAATGTTTTACATTTTGAGTAAAAGAATTATGAATCTGTGCAACTTTGTGTGTGTATTTAATGTTTCTCACAGGACCCACTTTTCATTACCTTTATTCATTAATACAGCTAAATTGATTTTACCTTCTCTTTTCATTCCACGTCCCAAGAGCCAGCTTCTGTAGCCGAGGATCGGACCGCCAAGGTCCCCGCCTTCAGCCACCACCCAACTCACACTGCACCCGACCTCCTTGGCCCCTCCCATGGGAAGGGGGACTCACGTTGCCTCTTTGGGCTGTGCCCGGCCGAGCCCCATGGGTGCAGGCCTGGCCACCAGGTGCTCGCCTTCGAGCCCCACCTCCAGGCCTGGCTCCAGAGGGGGGCCCCGGTGACCCACGTCCAGGCAAGAGAAAATGCTGTCCCAAGTTTTCATTCATCATAGAAGGTTTTCAGAGTAGAGCCGCTGCTCCTCCACATCGAGAGGAGCCAGATGAGGTGGCTCGGGCATCTGATCAGGATGCCTCCTGGACACCTCCCTGGTGAGGTGTTCCGGGCACATCTAACCGGGAGGAAGCCCAGGGTAAGACCCAGGACACGCTGTAGGGACTATGTCTCTCGGCTGGCCTGGGAACGCCTTGGGATTCCCCCGGAAGAGCTAGAAGAAGTGGCCGGGGAAAGGGAAGTCTAGGCATATCTGCTCAAGCTGCTGCCCCCGTGACCCGACCTCAGATAAGCGGAAGAGAATGGATGGATGGATGGATTCTCTTTTCATCTGTTTCCTTTATTTTTCCACTTTTCATCATGCCAATTTTTAGTTTACATTTCATCCCCTTTGGTAAATGTCTGTGATAATTATGATCTTATTTTGTTTGATATTAATTTTGTGGTGTTTGTACATTGTTTTAGCCATTCTTCGAAACATTCTGGTTAAGCAGGAAATGATGATGGAGCAAGTCAAAGTGATTTTAAAAACCGTACAAGACCTACATGAGAAATGCTGTAGTGACAGTGGTTCAGATCCAGTGCTGGAAAAAGACATTCTTCCACTTCAAGATCTCACATCCATGCAACAGCTTGAAAGTGACCTAGCGGTTGGTGGAGATTTAAAAAAAAAACTAGTAAGGAAGAACTTTTTTAATAACAACTGAAACATATACCTTCAAACAACGACAGGCTTCAAGTTGTATTGTCTTAAATGCCCAAATGGCGCTCATCAGATATGCACAAGCTGTGATGTGTAGTCAAAATCGTAGGCATAGTTAAAAAATAAATATATTGTTAATTATTTAAGTCAGAAAAGCTTTTAACAGTCTACAACATTACATTTTTTAAAGGACTGAAAAAATTCCTATCCGAGCATGGTTGTCAGTTTTTGGGAGTATTGAAGACTGCTACTGTAGTCAAATCTTTGTTGAAAATTAAATGAAGTGCTCATAACTTGACATGTCTGACCACAGAGAACATCTGTAAAGGCCGTCAGTATTGGGCATGACAATATGCTAAAGGACTGTCAAAAGCTTTTTTTTATTTGACATTGCTGGCATATCATATCAAATGGTGCTTGGAGTCCCATGTCCAAGTTTACCCCAAAGATTCAGCATGTACATTTTATTATATAGCTCCACCTATATTAGCTTCATTGGAAAGTTACCTAAAAACATAGGTGCTTGAACTTCTAGTATATTTTACTTTGTTGCTTGTTCCTATTCCTCCTAATGTTTCTATTGCATCAAGCATCTTAAGAAGTTATGAACTCCAGTGAATTATTTTTTTTCTTTCTGTAAACCTTTGGCAGATTACATTGCTTGGGATTCAAGGAGGCATTGATGTGAGAGACACGGTGTGGAGAATCATGAGGCAAACTTTCACCAATTCATTGGCCAAACAACTTAACTGAAGGGGAATAAATGGAAAATCATGTTTTCATAGCCTTCACATTAAGGATATTGTGATTGGTGAGTATTTATAATGATTTCAATATGCATACACTGCCATTTAAAATGAAGTAACCTGTGACTGAAAATTTCTGTGAAATGAGTATCTTTTTGTTGTTTGTTTACAATAAATCAAGCTATTAAAGGTAAACTATATGCATTATGACCAGATAAAAAGTGTACATGTTCTCTGCATTAACCATCTTAGGTTTCACATTGACATGGACAATAGTTCCTTATTAAATGTCACTTTCCTTGTCAGAAACTACTGTTTGAAAAAACCTTAACACAGGAACACTTTTTTAATAGCCAGGTCAAGATGTAAAAACAAACTAAGTGGCTGCTCAGGGCCCTCTGGCCACCAAGGAAACCCCAGTTGAATGGGGGGAAAAAAGATCTAATGTTTAACATTCAACATTAAATGAAATGTATCAGGCAAAATACTAAATGGTGTTAAAGAATAAAGGGAAATTATAGCCATGTATGATAACTACTTTACTTTATTTTCCATATACAAGTTCTTACATTAGGAATTTGTCATTTTTACATACCCCAGCTTGTTCTCCAGAGACACAGAGAGAGGGAAAGAAGCTTTTGCATCAGAGTGCAATCTATTTGTACAGAATAAAATTCTACTTTGGGTCTTAAAGTCTTCAGCCAGCAGTGATGCTAACCTGTAATCGGGTTAAACATTAGTGATAAGCAATTGGTCATGTTTGTGAACTAACTACAGGGAAGTATTTAAAGCCAGTCATTTAGGCAGTAACGAATGCAAATACTGTATTGTACAAATATCTCTAGTTGTAAATATTGTTTCTTGTCAGAATACAACTACATTTTATATAGTCGCTTTGTTTACTGAAAATAAACAACAAAGGCATAGCCTACACTTGCAGCCTGTTTCTTTACCATTATGGTTGGATGCAGTCAATGCTCATGTCTGACAAATAACCAAGTATCAACTGCTGATTGACTCAGACTGTATAATGACTGTTCTTTAGATACAGTACGAAGAAACTCTGTAACATCAAGAGCCACAACTCAGGAAATAGAAATGTGGATTAAGAGATGGCTTCATCTGGCTGCAGATAGGGATGGAGGGAGACGAGCAAGAATGGAGCGTCAGAGGAAGAACAGCTATCAAGAATCAGGTGAGCACTATCAACCCTCAAACACGTCTAGTAAGAAGTTAATTAGGAAATTGTATAATTTCAAGTAACTGATCAACTGTTGATTTCTTGGCTGCAGGTGAAATGCATGTTCTTTCAAGTCATCATTAAGACCAGCCTTCTAAACCTTTGCTGAGGACAAGCTGGACAAATGTGATAACTTGATCTGCCACAACCTTCCCAAAGAGATTAGTGCTCATTCAATGCTTTCTGAGTTCTAACATCAGGCACCATCTGGAACTGTGTGTAATAGTGGGTATCCAATCATGGACTTTATAAAATTAATGTTTGTACATTTTGTTGACTGAAATTTTTACCATCACTGTTTGATACATTCTTGTTTTGTGCTTGTTTTAAAGACTTACATTTAGGAAACCTTTCCTTGTTTGTTTATTTAAATAATTCATTGTGCAAGACAACAGTTAAAATTAAGTTCAATATGTAAAGTAAAAATCTATTTTATAATATGTGTATCTCACCTATGTGATGTTTTTTAGGCACATACAGGCTTATTTGTTATTTTTCCATGTGTATGCTCACATGATTCATAAGAAAATGGTAATGTAAAACTGTATAAATTGTAAATGTATTATAGACTATTTTGTCATGGTGGTTTATTTATTTGGATATGTCAGAAACGCAAGGAACTTTGTTTTGTTTGTTTTCTATATAAATAAAACATTTACTTTTATTATTGTCACATCTACAAACTTTAGTATTAGTAATTTTGTTACTGATTATGTAATGCAGATTCAGGATTGTTCTGTTTGTTGAAATGCATTACACTGTATATGACAATAAAATGTAATAAGTTTAAATATGCGTATTTGGGTTTGTTTGTTCATATTAAAGATATGCAGTAGATAATAGTCGGATAGCATATATGGAAAGTAAGAGTAAATAATTGATATTTAAATAAGTAATAGTGTAACTTAAAATACTATATACTATTATACTATGTAATACTATAGTCATATAGAATATAGAATAGTATAGAACTATATAGTATAGTATAGTATATAGTTATAATATTATTTACTACTACTTATAATTATATTACTAGGGTGTATAATTATATTTAAATTATAAATTATATATTTATAATTTATAAATTATATACAATTATATTAATTATATATTTAAATTATATTTAAATGAGCAAAGTGAAAATCTGACCTGTGGCCCACATGAGGCCCAGTTAATTTTCATCTGGTTCAGTGCTGGGCAGACTTCGGCAGGTTTGGCTGAGTTTTGGCTGAGTTTTAATTTTGTTTTGGCTGGGATGCGGCATCCGGATGTGGTCCACTCTCTTGCCATCAACCCATGTGGTAAGTGGGCCAGAAAGTCCTAGCAGAAGTGGACCAGATTTGGGCCAGATGAAATTTGCTATCTGGGATTGCTCAATCCGCTATTTCTAGTCGGTTTGTAAAATTACCGGGCGATTTATTGGAGTTAAAACTTGTAACTGCTAAAGCCGACTAGAAAAATTACCATCACTTCGTTACACGTTATTTGCAATTATTGTTTTACAGTACAAAAGTAAAGACAAAGAGGGCACCGGGGTCACCGTTTCTATACTTTTAGGTACTTTCCGTTTTGGAAGGGATCTTAAAGAAAGCTGGTGACAAAACTTTCAACAAGATTCAACAGGAACCTCCCCATGGGCCACTATATCCGGTCTCTTTTTTTCTTTTGGTATAATACAGCACTTACATAAAAGACGTAGATTTAAAACCGTGTCCAAATAATCTTTAATCTTGGTAAAAAGCACAGATCCGCGCCGGTTCAAATCTTAGTTTCTTTAGTGTCGGTGTAAACGTCTTCAAAATCCAGCGTCCAATACAGGTATAATTAAAAAAAAATCTTTAGTGCGACTTATTGTTCCCATGGATACGTAAACTATTAACCAGGAAATGTATTTGTATAACAGTTCAAAAAGACTTCAAGATTAAAACGCTACACCCCTACCCCATCCGCGCGCTCCCGCCCCCTCTAGAGCGGCGCCTTACTTGAGGTACGGAGACGGGTGAGTCCATGACTTTCGGCTCTCTGTTCAGTTGTTCTAAAGCTTGGCCGAACGTCAGCTTCCCGCTCCTGACGGCTGTCAGCAGCCACTCTTGTCGGTCAGCCGACAGGAATGCGGTTCCAGAGAGCTGCCTATCCAAAGCCATAACCGCTCGAACCGCGTTATCTCCAAGCACCTTGGAAACCGCCCGCTGGACTTCCTCTTGGCAGGTAGAGCTGGAGTTGTGGGTGGGAGCCCAGATCGAGTTTCATTTCCCCTGCGCACGGAGGAGTCCGAGTTGCAGGTGATATTTTAAAGCTGTGTTAATTTACATTATTCCTGTTTTACTGCTGCCAAAACTCCTTATTTCTCTATGAGTCTATGCAATTGCTATTCAAAGATCTCCTAACCCCTTAGGCTTTATTTTACTTTTTCAGCAGATGGGCTAGTATTATGTAAGAATAAAACATTTTATGCCGGAATCAGTTCCTTAATAAAAACAATATAAATCATATGAAACGTTTTACATTATTCTTTATTTTTTATTTCAGTTCCCTGTATTCTGCAGGATGGATTTAAAAGGCAGTGGACACACACTCACACATGACATTATAGAGTGCCCAGTCAACCAAATGTGAACATCTTGGGGTTAAGTCTTAAGAGGAAAAAAAATGACCACAAAAAATGCACATGGGCATTGTCAGAGCACATATTTCAACCAAGAGGGCAACCACATATTAAATGTTAACTTTTACCTGGCCATAAAGAGGGTTCAAAATGTTTCATTTTAAAAGTTGTGTAAAAGCATTCAGAAAAGGCACCAACATAAAATAACCCTGAATTGAATTAAGCAGATTTCAGAATGTTACCTCAATGGTGAAGTGTTTAGGAGAGCTCCATGGATTTGGGATTGATTCCTAGCCTACTAGTCCGTAATCTGTGTGAAGATTTTTACAATCAGCCTGTGTTCATATTGGTTTTCTCTAGAAATCCCAGTTTCCTCCTATTTTGTAAAGGCATACATGCTAAGCTAAGTGACAGTTACATGTCTGTCCACTATAAGTTGGCAAATTTCAATCCTGTCCACAGCATTGTATGAGTTCTGGTTTCTTTTAACCATATACAGGTAATGCCAGAAAATATTCACATTGTGGATGGATGAATTCTATTTCAAGATTTTTATGTAATTTTCTGTTACCTTAAAATGTCATTATTTTATCAGTAGTTAATCAGTCTAAGTTCACTGTTACCTTGAACTGTGAATTTGTTAATGGATTGATAGAGACAGGCCTATATAACTGACTGACCAGAGAAACGTCAGTATAGTTAAATGGATGGACCTGTACATAAACAGCTGTTCATCTAAATAGCAGATACTGGGATCCTGATGTTTTCTGACACAACTAACCAGTATGGCAATCTGTTTTTCTACTCACTTATCCAGCCTCTTTGCAATCCAATGCAATTATTCTTTATCATTCTATAGTACAGAAGAGCAACAAAAATATACATATTGAAAGGGAATTTTTAGGACTTTGGAGCCCAGACTTTCCTTATTCATTATTTCATTTTTTTTCTGAACAGTAACCCACTCTACATACAAGGATACTTTGGGCAACATCCTGCCCTTCCTCTAATCCAGTGGTTCCTAAACTCAGTCCTGGGGACCCACTGTGGCTGCAGGTTTTTGTCCCAACCAATTTCTGTGTTTAATTGGACTGCTAGATAGTGGCAGGCCTACATTTTTGGGCCCTTTCACAACTAGTAATGAAGATTGGGCAACCACTGTTATTTTTTTAATGGTGTTGTTCTGTGACAGATCACCACACATTTTTTTTTTATTTAACCAGTACATCTCAGATTCATTTCCCCTTTATTATTTACCTTACTGTCCTAAATATAATATTTATTTTTGAGTAGAAGTAATAAAAAATTATATCCTTATCAATATTTTGTTGAAAAAAATTAAGATCTAAATCACTATCATGTTGAAAAGACAATTACAGTTTCAGTGTGATTCACGTTAGCATTTTGATTGCCTTTTCAACAGTTCCTCTTTTTTGTTACAACACGTCGTATACAGTTTTTATATACCATAGAAGATTTTCTATGCTGGAAATAATATTGATCAGTCTTGAGGACTCAGACATAATTTCCATAATATATAAAACAATTTTACATTCCCCTCCCTTTCAAAGATCCAAGAGTATAGTGGGGAAAGGATCTCTCACTCAGCATCTCAGAAAAGAAGTGGAAGGTAGCAATGCACAATTCACTCGCCTTTCATATGTGCAAAGCATACAATTATTCAACTGAAAATGATATGTCGAGCGCATCTCTCTCGTTTAAAATTGTCCAAAATGTTTCCAGGGCAAGATCCAACCTGCAAACGTTGCAATCGAGCTCTAGCCTCACTGGGTCACATGTTTTGGGCCTGTACCAAATTAACATCATTCTGGACCAAAATCTTTAAATGCCTATCAGACAGCCTTGGTGTCACAATCTCTACTAATGCACTATCAGCTGTGTTTGGAGGGCTCATAGAGGGGCTTACAGTGGAGAAGGACAAACAAACTGTGATTGCCTTTGCTAGACTAGTGGCACATAGACTTATCTTACTCAACTGGAAGAATCCTAACTCACCTATTCTAAATCAGTGCGTAACTGATGTTATATACTGTTCGAAACTGGAAAAAATCAAATTTGTACTTAGAGGATCTGTACAAAACTTTTTCAAAACCTGGCAGGATCTCATCAATAACATTTTAGAATAAGCATTTAAATGGAGGAAGCACTTTCTCTCCCCTCTTTGTCTCCATTTATCTTTATTAATTTATCTATTTACTTATTTTTACTAGGGGTGGGGGTTGATTTGTTTCAAACCTTTTTTTGTAAAACTTTAGTTATTTGTGTGGAATATTATTTGATTTTAATAAAATCAATAAAATGAAAAAAATACTATTATATGTTTAGTATATTTTAAGGTTTTATAAGATTATTTCTCTAAACAAAAACTTTCCAAAATGTTGCAATTTACAATGACCACAAGCAACAAAAAATGCTTTCATTTTATAATAAAAAATTAATTTCTGTCATTAATATTAATAGTGCTTTAAATGATTTATAATTATAAACATTCTTAATTTGAATGTTTTTTCACTTACAGCTAGCCTACATGATACTTTAATAAGCGGAGTGGTGGCTCTGAGGCTAGGGATCTGTGCCAGCAATTGGAAGGTTGCAGTTCAAATGCCACAAATGCCAGAAGTGACTCTACTCCGTTGGGCCCTTGAGCAAGACCATAAACCTGCAATTGCTTCAACCAGGATATGACATTAATCTGCATCCAGCCCAACAAGCAGATCCTCTAACTTGCAGAGAAATCTTGGAGGTTAGTGGCAGGATTGGCACTCCAGCCCCACTTACCTTTCCTGTCAAAAGTTCTTGAGCGTGTTGTAGCTTCCCAACTCACCAATTACCTAACCTCTAATAATTTGATGGAACCCTTTCAGTCTGGTTTCAGGGCGCAGCACAGCTGTGAAACTGCTCTGCTACGGGTAACCAATGATTTGCTTATGGCAGCAGACTCTGGACAAACTAGCATATTAATTCTGTTAGACCTCAGTGCAGCATTTGACACTGTTAGACATGACATCCTACTGTCCAGAAAGGAGAACATGCTGGGTATCTCTGGCACTGCCCTCCAGTGGTTCAAGTCCTATCTGACTGATAGGCAAGAGTTTGTTAGTCTTGGCAACAGCAGATCCAGCTCAGCGCCAGTCACACAAGGAGTCCCTCAGGGCTCTGTCCTCGGTCCTCTGCTTTTCTGTATTTATATGCTTCCCCTTGGCCATATTATCCGTAGCTATGGACTGGGTCATCATTTTTATGCAGATGATACTCAGCTCTACTTCAATGTTAAAAGTGGAACTTCATCAGAGCTTTCTCAGCTCACAACCTGCCTTAGTGAAATTAAAACCTGGATGGAGCAGAACTCTTTAAAATTAAATTGCAATAAAACTGAACTCCTGCAAATTGGGACTAAAATGCAACTTAATAAAATGAGCTCCTTCCCAGTCCATCTTGGCAGTGATCTCATCAGACCTGCCTCTACTGTAAAAAATCTTGGTGTCATTTTTGATTCCTCCCTCACTTATTCCGCCCACATAAATCACATTAAGAAACTTTCTTACTTTCACCTCCATAACATATCCCGTGTTCGCTCCTTCCTCTCCTTCTCTAATGCTGAGAAACTTGTCCATGCTTTTATCACATTCCGCATCGATTATTGTAATTCCCTACTGGCAGGTGCCCCTTCTAATCTTATATCACAGCTCCAGCTTATTCAAAACTCAGCTGCAATAGTCCTTACTCGAACCAGCAGCAGCGAGCACATCACACCCATCCTGCTCCGCCTTCACTGGCTCCCTGTGTCCTACAGAATCGAATATAAAATCCTACTAATAACCTACAAAGCTTTAAATAACCTCGCACCAAACTACATCAGTGACCTTCTCCATCACTATGTGCCTGCCCGCCCACTAAGGTCCTCTGATTCTGGTAATCTTGTTGTGTCCCTCACTAATCTACACTCCATGGGTGACAGGGCCTTCAGCTTTATAGCGCCCAGACTCTGGAATGACCTACCAAAATTAATCAGGTCAGCTGACTCCATGAATTCTTTTAAAAAACAACTCAAAACTCATCTGTTCAGGAAGGCTTTTAGCTCTACTTGACTTTATTACCTTTCTCTCAGTTTACTTCTCTGTCAAGATGCTCATGTAACCTGTATGTGTGTGCGAGACCATCAATTATGTTGTCTGTTTTTTTTTTTTTTCAGAATTTACTGTCTTAATCTTCTTTGTTTATTTATCTGGTTTGTACAATGCTATATACTGTATATTCTGCCGTTCTTTATTTATTCTGTAAGTGCCTTGAGCATGGGAAAGGCGCTATATAAATAAAATGTATTATTATTATTATTATAAAAACATATTATGCTGATGTGTCACCTGTTTCACAGCTATACTTGGGTCCCAATCCGGGTGGTCCATCATAAGGTGGTTGCGGCAATGCACTGTATCTACGAATGCTTCCAACCGCTCTATATGATACTATAATAAGCTTTTCATTTTTATTTTAACTCATATTTTGTATTGAATTACACTATATCTCTCTATTATAAAAAAAATCTTAGAAGGCTTGGAAGGAGATGAGATGTGATTTTCTTGGAGACACTTTAATGTCCCGCGAGACAAGGCAGTAAGACAAAAGGACAGCTGCTGTATAGACTATTAAATGTTCGAAGCACTGCAGGACATGCAGATCACGCAGCTCGGCAGCAGCAGCAGCAATCCAGCAGCTGATCGAGCAAAGAGGAGGTAAAAAAAATGTATTTGTTTCCCATTGTATCACCATTTAACAGAGGGTTTTGGAGGAGCAACCACATCTCCTTAATATGCATTCAGCCCACCTCTTCACAATGTGAGTGGCAGTGATGTGAAGTGGCTGGTGCATAGCGCGCCCAGGAGGTGGGGGGTTTTAGGGGGTTGGCAACCAAAGCAAGCAGGGGGAAAGTCCCAGAGTTATTAATATTATTAAAAATCCCTTTCATACAGGAGACAACCAAACGTTTTAAGCTATATGGACTAAAGTTGCTTCTGGAGCCCCTCTGGAATTAGGGGGCCTGAAGCTTCATAGTGTATCTTCCCCTACTCCTAGCCTAGTTAAGTGAGCTGTTATTTCTCAGTTTCTGTGTTTTGAGATTGATGTAGAAATGACAAAACTAATTTTGGTAATTTTTTATTAAAATGTACTAAGCAGTTATATGTGGATAACTTTTTTTAACAATATTTTCATCCTGATTTTCTTTCTTTTTGTTAACTAATGAGTGGGTCTGATGCTGAAGTAGTTGCTGCCTTTCATCATTCAGTGTTGTTTGCCATGACGTCTTCTCTGCTTGTTTTTAATTGTCATTATTATTAGGACACAATGATGAAAAAGGACAGAAAAACAACAAAAGAGAGTTAAGCATTTCAAGCTATAGTAAAAATAGAAATATTTGTAAATGTCTCTTAAATGTAAAAATCATACTGTTGCGTTTTCCTTAATGCAGAATAAGAGAAGAGAAAAAATACCAGTTAATTAAATGAGATCAGTAATTATCAGTGATTGTGAATCTGGCTGGATCAAAAACCTGCAGCTACAGTGGGTCCCCAGGACCAAGTTTGGGGACCACCGGTTTAACCTACTCACTGAAGACAAAAGAACACTCCAAGCAATGCTGTGAAAAGGAGGTTAAAAAAAAGCACAACTCAGGGGGTGAAGCAGAAATGAATTAGTCGATGAATATCTCTTAGACTCAATAACATAAGTCATTAAGTGATGGAAAGAGCCTAGCACAGCTGTAAATCTGCTAGAGCATGCCATCCACAAAAACTGGGTGATTGTGCAAGAAGAAGGCTAGTGAGGAAGGCCACCAAGAGACCAATGAGTACCTCTGAGCTGAGACTGAATAGACTGTGCAGAAAACAATTACTGCCCTGGTGCTTTAACACTGATAATCTTATGGGAGAGTCTGAAAGAAGAATTAACTGTTGTGATATATGGCCGGCCATTCATCCCGGCCAATACCCCCAGGCTGCCAGATGGAGCCCTTCCTACAGCATGGAGGTGCCCCGAATTCCAGCAGGGCATCATGGACATTGGAGTTTTCCTGTACAGCCCTGCTGGATAACGTCGGGGCCGCCAGGGGACGCTGCAGGGAGGCCCAGAGACTTATATTTTCACTACAGCCCGGAAGTACATCCCGGTCACATGAACAGAGGAAATGACGTGCTTCCGGGTTGAAGAAGAGGAGTTTTTACCTGACCCGGAAGTGCTGGATAATCACATGGACTGAGGGCTCAGAAGCACTTTCAGGTCATGGACTATAAAGGACTCTGGGAAACTCCAGGCGGACAAGCTGAGTCAGGAGGAAGGGTGGCAACACATCTGGGAGTGGAGGATTGATTATTGGATAGTGCTTTGAGTACTGAGAAAAGCGCTATATAGATGTAATGAATTATTATTATTATTGTTATTGTTTACTGTATTGATTTATGAGTATTGTGAAGTGGAGGGTGCTTGGTGCACATTATTATTATAAAATAAATAATAATTGGACTTTTATCTGGTGTCTGGCGTCTGGTCTGAGGGTTCAAGGGAGCGATAGTGCCCCCAAACTGTCACACTGTTTAAAAAATAAAACACATAAGATATCTCCAGTACAGTTTGCTAGAAAGCTCACTGGTTTACACATTATCAAACCCACACTATTCCCACCATGAAACATGGTGATAGGCATCATGCTCTGGGGATGTTTCTCTGCAGCAGACTCTGGAGATCTTGTGGGGGTAAAGAGGGAAATAAATGCAGCAAAATGCAGGGAAATCATGGAGAAAAACCTAATGCAGTCTACAAGAAGCCTGCCTTTGGGAGAAAATTTGCTTTTCAGCAAGACAACAAACCAAAGCATAAGGCCAAGGTTACATGGGCATAGCTTAAAAACAACAATGTTACTGTCTTGGGGTCTCACTTATTAAAGTTTATGTGAGTCTAAGTCTGAAAATGTGTGTATGGCAAAAAAAAAATCAGATTTAAAAAACCTGATGTACACACCTTTCCACAGAATTTACCTTTAATAAATCACAATTATCTTGTATGTTCATGAATGTGCCATGCTAATCAGCTTCATATATATGCAATTAAGATTCTGCAGACCCTTATTGGCTGGTAGAGCACCCCTCCCACAAAACTCATGGAGTAGTGCAGAAGATAAATACTCGTCTCTAAGCTAGAGGCTCACAAAGAACCTTTATTTGGTGGCCAAAGTGCGGGTGTTGTTGAGAATTTCTTCTAAGAATAAACGTGCTTTATTATTAGTTCTAGTGCTATTAGCTATGTAAATCTTAGGCCTGAGGCAGCTTAAAAAGTCACCATTTATTTTAGCATAATGGCCGCTAGCCTGCCTCTGATGGTACTTGCATTGTTTTGAATTTCTGTGAGTCAAGGACATTGTGTTCTCTGAAGGAGCTGAACGAGCAAGCAGGCAGATTTTGTTTTGGGAACACAGGTGCTAAGCCTTCTGACTCACAAAAGACTAAGCAGGCTTCCATAAGCATTGCAAGGCCTTTAATTTTGAGAACACTAGGCAAGCTCCCATGTTAGCACATAAATATATAAGCATTTAAATGAAAATTAAATTTATATAAAAGGCTCATCAATACCTTAGGCAGTCAAGCAAACAATCAAAATGCATTGTGTTAGCTAGCTGGAGCTATATAGGAGTTTAACAGTTGATTATGAAGGCTAGGGTGATTGTCATGAGAAAAGGTACTGAATGAGATCATTATCATGAGAAACCCTGTAAAACATATGATGGAAAACGGCATGAAGCGGGGATATTCTGAGATACGAATTGTAGTAAATTTGAGGCGCACCTTCAGCAAGATGCTCATTTCAATTGAACTGAGACAGCTTTATGTGCTCTGCAATGGTTTCCTATGTTCTGCAATAAAGTCAAATTCTGACTGCCTATCTGAAGACTCTGCTTGTTTTTTTTTAAAGAAGTTTTTTCCTGCTGTACAATGCCTGAAAATAAACAAGTGAAAGTCTGATTTCTGGCGATGAAATAGATCGCTAGTCAACGTCAGAGTGTGTGTGTAACAGGAGGAAGAAAAAAACACATCTACCCTCTCTGATTTTGATCTGAGAAAGGCATCTGTAGCTGGAGATGCGTTTTTTTCGTATGCGGCATTATGCCAGAACAGTCCTGATGATTGTCAGTCTCATCTTTCCATCACAGATGACATGTATGTTAACAGAATTGCAATATGAGTGCATTAAAGTGTTCTGATTACGTTAGGGAAATTGGACACTGCTGTAAATTGCCATTTATGTTGGCTGGATGTTATGTTATATGTACATGCATCCATGCCATTCAAAAACTGGATGTAGCATTTTGTAGTCGGTCAGTTAAAGATTCCAGCACAGTGGCTATGATGGAGTGAAGCTT
Source organism: Erpetoichthys calabaricus (assembly GCF_900747795.2). Classification (NCBI taxonomy): domain Eukaryota; kingdom Metazoa; phylum Chordata; class Cladistia; order Polypteriformes; family Polypteridae; genus Erpetoichthys; species Erpetoichthys calabaricus. Next base: position 136,917,186 of record NC_041403.2, read on the forward strand.
GGTGGAGATATTCCTGACTTTCCAGCTAGTTCCCTGAGAAGTGACAACAGTAGTCTAAACTGATGGGAAGTACTCAGCATTGGTCCTTTTACAAGGAAACTAAAATACAATCTGTGCATCATATTCATCATATTTGATCTCATTTTGTGTTGGTCACATCAACATACATTATGATAAAAGCTCAGTTGAATTAATTATTATGTGTGCAAGTCATCATTTAGCTGGTTGTCCTGCATTTCCTTACTTGATCAAGGGTGTTATCATTTCACAGTTTCTCTGAAATGTCACATCAGCGTTACCAAAAATATACACACATTCCCCTGTCAAGTTTTCTTTTATAAATCCTGATGTTTGTATGAGAAGTTGTATATGTACATTTCAGACTTCATTTTGTGTGTTTGCAAGCTTTATAAATGTGGCCTCTGGAGTGGCCGATCTCACTCCAGTTAAGAGTTTGTTGCTGGACTTTTTTATAAAAAAGAATGGGAAGAAATGACTGTGCTTTCTGAATACTGAATAAGAAAAGAGACAAATGACCAGCTAATTAAATGAGATCAATTATTATCAGTGATTGTGAATCTGGTTGGAACAAAAACCTGCAGTCCCAGTGGGTCCCCAGGACTGAGTTTAGGAACCACTGGACTATTCTTAAATCTGGTGGAGCAGGGGCTTACTAGGGGCATGCTGGAAGATATGTATACCATGCAGGTAAATGAAAAATATATAATAACTCCAATAATTCTAAAAATACAATGCAGACCCTGTCACATTTAATTGGATATTTTTTCTAAAGCTTGCATTTAAATAAAAGAAATATACTTTATGTTGTTTAGGCTAAGGACAAATCCAGTTAGAAATTAGGTAGTTTATGGTTCTATACTTTTCAATTACAGCAAAAGTTGCTTGCTCAGTTCTCCCCATTTACTCATTTAGTGATACTGGATAAATTATACATCCCAACAGGGCAGCAAATGAAAAGGAGAGGAGTGAAGGACTAACAGAATATAAGGGGAGAAAGTTGAACTGAATGTGAATTGAATTGCACTGCAGTGCTTTGTGTGAAGGAGAAGAAGCATTTTTGAAGGTACTATGGGGTAAATAAAAGAGTCTTTTTGAACCCAGGACTTGTATTATTTTAGATGTGTCTGGGGGTTTGTTGTGTGCTGCTGTATTTTTTATCTTATAGTTGTATTGCTCAATAAATCCTATTGTGATATTTTGTTATGATGTTTTCATTTCAAATACAGTAGCTGAAAATAAAAAAAAAACCCTTTTGTGTTCATTTGACACTGTTTTATGTTAGAAAAAAAATATTTGGAATCATGATAAGCACACAATTTCTTTATGGCATTGTGTCATGTTTCCTTTTGTTGGGTTAATAGCAGCCCATTCCCTTTCTAGCTACAGATTAGTAGCAGCAGGATGATGTGCTGTGCTAATATATGTGATCAGACTCAGGAAACATACTTTAAAGGGGATCTTTGAGAAAATTAATGGTTATCAAGGTCCATATGTAAATATCTGGGCTATGAGCTTCGAGTTTGACACCTCTGTTTCAGACAGAATTGCTCCTGGTTGTTCAGAATAGTTGGATGACGCCTGTGCATTACAATGTCAAAATAGCACCTCAGATTCTCAATCACATTAAGCCTGATGGAGAGAATTGTCCATATTTGGGCCATCTGTCTTCAAAACATCAATGTCAAGAACAGTGACGTCTTCAGTTTCTCAGAGGATTAGACTGTTGTTGCAAAACTGCTGGCTCTGACTGTACTAGTCCACATGCATTAAAGGCATGTGCCATTGAACTTACACTACCTTAAATCTGGCTGCTCTGTTTTGTCTCTTGAATATGATCAATTGGGTGGAAACATACAAGATCATCAGACATGTCTGTGATGCTCACATATCTCATCATGAATACAGTATATCTTCTAAAGTTGTATGCAGGTTGAGTAGATCAGTCCAGCTCTCATCAGTGTTAACCCTCAGACATCACCATTCTGGTGGAGGCCACATCAGATCTGTATCTGCTATAGGAAGATAGTACTTAGGCTCCTCAGAGAGAGACGAGTGTTCTCTTCTTCCACTCAAATGTTCCACCGAGTGAGCCGGGCATTCGTATCCTTCTGTTTGTAAAGCCATTGAAGTGGGATGTGGTCAATCACCAGGGTAAACCGCTGTCCCCAGAGGTAGTAAAGAAGGACAGCTTTCTTCTGAGAAATGTGATGAGGTGTTCTTCCCCCTCAAAACATTGTGAGAGCACCGCTCCTAAACCAAAAGCACTTGCATCCATGTGCACAATAAATTCCTTCGAAAAGTCTGCATTGCACAGAGCTGGGAATGAAGGTAAAGCGGGTTTTAGGTCTGAGAAGGCTTTCTCACAGGTGTCAGTCCAGACAACACTATGATTTTTTCTGCCCTTTGTCAGTGAAGGGGGATGGCCCTATGTGCAAAGTTGGGAATGAACTGCCTGTAGTACCCCTCGAGCCCAAGGAAGGCATGAATCTGCCTCTGTGTTTTGGGACGTGGATATGCAAGCACCTCCCCCACCTTGTCCATTTGAGGCTTGAGCAAACCCTTCCCCACGGAATATCCCAGATAATGGGTTTCCAACATGCCCAGCCTGCAATTCTTAGGGTTAGCTGTCAACCCCGCCAGCCATAAACTATCCCGAAGACAGTACGCAGAATGGAAGTACAAGATCTGGTCCATCATCCATTGAAAGGTCTATGGTACACCATGGAGACCAAAAGGGAATGCCGTAAATTCAAATAGCCCATCGGAAATGGTGAACACTGTCTTTTTGCAGCTGGACTCCTCCAAAGGTACTTGCCAATATCTGTTTGTGAGGTCTAGGATGGAAATGTATGAGGCCTGCCCAGGATTCTCCAACAGCTCGTCCACACACTGCATTGGGCATGCATCCAACTTGGAAATCATATTCAAATGCCTAAGATCAATACAGAACCAAACTGAACCATCGGGCTTTGAGACAAGTACGATTCGGCTCGGCCACTTGCTTTTGCTTGAATAAATAATTCCTGAAGCATCTACCGTACTTCTGCACATATCACCTTCCTTGTTGCCTCTGGCAGGCAATACAAGATGGAGTTCCTCTTGATCACCAATAGCAATTCCGCTTTCTGAGTGTCAGTTAAATTCTCGCCTATAGTGACTTCCGTTTGAGAGACTGCTGCTGATGTGACCATGACCTCGCACAGTTCATGTCACTCCTTCAGCAGGTTAATATGCAAAACCTGTATGGGCTTCTGCTGCCCTGGAATCCTAACTTTATAATTCATGGGGGATATGCGCCTTTCCGACAGCGTGCCCTTCTCTATCCACTATGGGGGAAGGCACTCTGCAGGAGGCCAAGTCTCGTGGGGAGAGGACATTCCTTTTTCCTCTTAGAAGTGGCCAGGGTGAGGTGTCTGATATGGAAGTCCAAACTTTGAAGTTATTCCCATTAAATTTCAGAGGGAGTAATATAGTCTTGTATGTTTTAATGTCCCCATGGATGCAGTGGATGTTTACTTTGTCAGTGGTCTTATAAGGGGTCTGCCAGAACAAGTCACAGTGGACTATAGAGAGGTCACTACCAGAGTCCAACAGTGCAGAGAATTCCCTTCTGGCCAACATAATAGAGAACTTAAAATTGTCCTCCTTTAACATCTTGGGAGAAACTTGCGAGCCGTATACCTGGACCGTTGTTTACGCAGGTGGGAGGTGGCACTCCCGAGCCAGATGTCCCAGTTGAGCAAAAGCAGCTTCATTCTTTCTGCACTATGGTGTTCCCACTACTACGTCTTCCACCCGTGGCACTGGTGACCCTGGAGATCATTGGTGGCTGGATCAAAATCGGGGTCAAGCCTAGGTAGCCCTGTTATTTCCATGTGGTTTGTGCACCCTCTAGTCTCTGGGTCAGATCCAACAGTGAGTGGACACCGTTTCGTAACATTTCATCACAAAGGCTTTCATCTGTCCCTGACAGGACTGCATCAATAGCAAGCTTCTCCACAATGCGCTCGAAAGTGTCTCCAAGGATCCAGCTTTTAATTAGGTCCACTAAGCCCTGGATTTGTCCTAGTATAGGGAGGTCCAGATCAATATGCCACAGACGAAATTGACACCCTTTGAGCACCGGCCTCAAAGTTGTGCGGAGGAGGATCTGTTGCTTCAGGAAGTCATAATCATCTAGTCTTTCAGGATGGAGGTTTTGCACGACATGTAGGGCCTCCGAGTTAAAAACGGGGCCATGATATCTGGCCTGGTTCCCCTGTCCCAGTGCATCAATATGGTTGCCTCGGCAACAGACAAGCAGTCCTCTACAGTGCAGCAGTTGCGCTGTGGCATGTCATCCCATTGGGGAGGTCCTAAAAGAGTTCAGAAACCTCACAATATGCATACCTGTTAAGCTTCTCTGGATGGTGTTTACTATCCCACAAAGGGATTATATAAAATAAAATATGTAGTTTCAACAGCCACTGTAGCAGTATAATGTGGGGTTGTCAAAATTATTGTGGTTTGGTTTTATGACCAAACAGCTGGTTTTCTTTTTGACTAACATCCTAACATTTTGAGGTTTGCATTTTCAGGAACACTGTTTGGCTTTCTTTTATCAACAAGGTGCTTACTGGATATGTGACAAGTTATTTATCCACATTATTACAGTTTGTAACTGGTTGGCAGCTATAGTATGTGGTTTGAAATTGTTTTCCTGTGTTGGAGGTAACCAATTGTTGGTTCAGATTACAAAACCTTTCATAACTGACAGTCTTAATCTGGTTAAAATGGTCACTCCTGGCAGCCAGTCTTATACTTTGTTGTACATTTCATTTAGCTTATGTTTAAATCTGATAGCCTTCTACTAAACAACATTTTTTAGTACTTGTCCAGCATAATTCTGTAAATCATCTCAACTAATTACTCAAAATAATAATAAAGAATTTTACTCTAAAGAACTCTGGGTTTTTCTGACTATATGAAGCATTTTGAATCATTCCAAGTGATGAGCTGCTATTGAAAACAGCAGATGCTGTCCACTACAGAAAAGATTGGCATGATAATTAGCAATTATCTTTCAGGTAGTCTCACATTCTTAATTTTTTTGTCTGCTTAGATTACTATAAGTGTTAAAAAAGTACTCCACAAATGTTATTGCAGTTATTAGCTAGTGGAGCCTCATTGTTCATATCTGAGGTCTGCTTGTTACCAGAAGAGAAGAAATTAGTAACCTGTGTTCAATTAAGGACACTTCTTCTTGACTCTGTCTGTGAAGATGGACAACAACAACAACGACAATTTATTTCTTTTAAAATCCCAAAATCACACAAGGAATGCCTTAATGGGCTTTAACGCGCCTTTATTTTTTTAATGACCACCCAGCTTTGACTCTGTAAGAAAACAAGAAAAAAAATACCAAAAAATAACCTTGTAGGGAAAAAAATGGAAGAAATCTTGGGAAGGACAATTCAGAGAGAGACACTTCTTTTTTACCCGAAAAAAACAGGGTAGATACAACACTCAAAACACAACACAAGTAATCCTCAACAGAGAACTAGATGGCTAATCTATCACTGCCACCTTAGAAATACAGTACTGTAGTACAAACTACTTTGTTCCTGAATAGCACTCCTCAGCAAGTGCAGGCACAGAGTGTCGCAACAAATCTCAAGGCAAAATGTAAGAATAGATGCTACCACTCACTAAATACAGAACTATCACATATAAGGATACAGATTTGTACAAATATACATCAAAAACACAGTAAAAACTAACATAAACAAAAAACAACAATGTCTGTCCATCAGTTAATTGTAGAACTACTGCCAAATTGCAGCAAAGGAGTCAGACAAGCCAGACGTAATCAGAGTCCTGGAAACTTTGGCCAACAAGCTACCTCCCCCTACTGGCCATTCTACAGTTGAGTCAGTGCTTGGCTGGCCAATCTGATAAAAGGGCCCTTCTACCTGATGATTTCAGTGCTCTTTTATCTGAGATGGCTTTCCCATAGGCAGGCAAACAACTTGACAGTAAAGCAATGGCACAAAGTGCCTGATGAGATACCGAGAAGAGAAACAGAATAGGGAAGGATTTGTAACAGTTTATAAATACTGTATGACTTACTTTATATTTTAGCACTAATGACTCAAAACAGAGATGCAGTATGCACAGCTAAGGGTATGTTAAACTGAAGTAGCGAGTCCTCTGCCAGGATTTACAAGCTGTGACTGAAGAGGCCCCTCTTATAGTAGCAGGCAGACCTTTGCATGACTTTGGGGCCCAGTAACTACGAAAAACTCAAACTTTTTTTGTTAATCCTTGGAACCATTATCAGACCAGCATCTTGAAATCTTAATGTGTGCTTTGGTTTGTGAGTGATGATAAGTTCAGATATAAGACCTTGGCCATTTACAGCTTTATATGTTAAAAGGAGGATTTTGAAATCTATCCTAAACATAATGAGGAGCCAGTGTCAGGATTTAAGAACTGGAGTTATGTGTTTGTATTTTCTTGTTCTTGTAATAATTCTTGCTGCAGCATTTTGAATTAACTGGAAGCTGTATAAAGAATGATTTGAGCAGCCAGTGAGCATTGCAGTAGTCAGTCCAACTAGAAATAAATGCATTATGAATTATTTTCTCAGTATCCTGCTATTTAGAAAATGCCTAATTTTCCAACATTTTTAAGATGGAAAAAAACATGTTTTTGTATAGTTTTGTCATGTGCGCTTTAGGCAACATGCTACTGTCAAAAATAATGCCTAGATTACATGCTGATTCTGTAAAACTAATGGTGATTCCAACTGACTTAAATAATGAAACAAATATTGTTACAGTCAGCATCATTCCCACCAATAAATTACATTTCTGTGTTCAAAGACAAGTAGGTCTCATTCATTCACTCCTTTATCTCTCTAACACATTTAATTAAGATGAATTGGATGCTTACTCAAAGTCACCTCTCTACGAGAGGCTGCTAATCAGCAAACAATGCACAATTTAATTATATGGATTTCTCGCAAGCGACAATTTAATATGAGTTTTTTTGCAAAAAAATGATCTGTTACTTAACCTTTTGCTGCTTTATTTGTAGTACTGTAATTTATAGTACAGAGTGGGTAGTTAGCTCAATTTGAGGTTACCATGTTTATTTGCTTGTTGTGTGGCCAATGTGAAATTAAATATCACAAATATAAACCTTGTGCTGTCATACAGAGTTTAAACATGACTAGTTATAAATGCACAGATGTTGTTCAAGGGGGTAAGATTATTCAGAAAATTAATACATCAGTGGATGTATATTCTGTATTACAGGTGAAAAAAATATTAATATGATTCATTATGATTGATCTTATTAATTTTTGCGTTTTACTCATGACTTTGTAAAACGTTTTGCAGTATTTTACGTGTATAGGTCTTTTAATCCTGTAGGTGGTGCTAGTTCACCTCCCATGAGTAACCTTTATTGACCAGCTAGGCTTAAGCAAACTTAATAAAATAAGCCATTGTGCCTAACAGCAGAAGAGGATCCCAACCAGTGTCAACTTGAGACTGCATTTGCTTGCAAACTTCCGCATAATTCGCTTCATGCTAGAAAAAATATGGAATCCATTGTGATTTTTATGTGCAAATATTCGACCACTCAGCTGCTTCCAAAACTCGATTATTGTTCTGTTACCATGTTACATTGTACCTTCACCAGTTCCAAACCAACATCGAGACCTGAAGAAAAGTGTTGCTGCTTCAATCAAGAAACCAGACAGACTGGCCTTAGCATGTGACAGATGGACTTTCAGACTAACATGCCACTCATCACCTCATAATGTTCACCCATATTGCACATTTTGCAGACTACAGCAATGTACTCAAGCCACACAGGGAGTGACATACCAGCATTGTTGACAGAGGTGTTAAATGAGTGGAAGTTTAAAGAGAATGACCCAGCCACCACAATGGACGTTGAAATGGTTTCTGCCGTCACTTTAATGGAGCTCGGCTGCTTAACAGGGTCACTCTTTAGACTTAACTAGTGCTTTTATGTCAGCTTCTGTCAGAGGGCAAATACCTTTCTAGTTTCAGTGCACAAGGTGACAGACGAACAGCAAAGTTGATGCTCAAAAATTCTTTCCAGCATTTCAAGCACACTGCTCTATTGGGTGTCTAAGTCAATTGTCAGTGAATTCTGAGGTGTATAGAGAATCTGCTCAGGTTTCACAAAGTGCCTTCAAACTCATTGGATAGTGCTTCATCCTACAACAAGATAATGATCAGGCAACACACGAGTTTTTCAAAGCTATATAAAAATTGAACATTCTAGAATGGCCAAGTCAGTCACCTGATTTGAATCCAATTTAACATGCCTTCCACATGCTGAAGAGAAAACTTAATAGGACAAGCCCCGAAACAAGCAGGAGCTGAAGATGGCTGCATTAGGGGCTTGACAGAGCATCACGAGTGAAGATACTTAGCACCTAGTGATGTCTAGGAATCACAGACTTCAAGCAGTCATTGCATGCAAAGCATATGCAACAAAGTACTAAATATGACTGCTTTAATATACCAACCATTACTACGTTCCAAACATTATGGTGCCCTAAAATGGGGGGATCGTGTAGAAAACATGCTGTCTACATGTTGTGACCAAAATGTATGCAAATACCCTTAAATAAAAGCCTGCAATGTGCACTTTAATCACGTCTGAATTGTTTGATTTGTAATTTTACATTGTGTAGCAGAGGGGTAAATCAAGTAAAAAATGAGTCTTTGTCTCAAACATTATGTAGTACTAGGGTGTTGTGCCGTGTTAGCCATTATGGATGTAGAGAAAAAAAAATTGCTTGGCTTTTCTCAAACATTATGGAAGGCATGTGTGGAGTAGGCTATTACCTACTATTAACATTTAAAGATGTTATGTTTTTTACATTGTAATAGACATTATCTGGTAACTACAGTTAACTGTTTTGTTTATTAGTTAAATAAAAAAGAAATTAAACTTTTAATATTGTGTCCCAGATGGATGGGGACCCTACCCAGCCGGGACGCCTGGATGGTCCCCGTGAAGGACAATACCTTCCCTGGGCCATGAGGGGGCAGCCGCCCGGGTCTGCTTATGGGCCACTGGACCGGAGCTGGGACGCTTATCCCTACCAGAGGACGTGGCCACTGCCAGCGGGTGCGCAGACGGTTGTGAAGTCCTGGATGGCAGCACCTCCGCCACACCAGGAAGTGTTGCCGGAGGAATTCCCAGGGGCACCCGGAGTGCTTCCAGGGGCTCTCTTGACACTTCACACACCAGTAAGTGTCGTCAGGCGGAGCACGTGGAGCTCATCCTGGTCAGCATAAAAGGGATCGCCTCCCTCCAGAAGCTGAGCCAGAGTTGGGAGGAAGGAGACAAAGCTTGTGAGGAGGGGAGTGGAGGTCAAAGGAAAAGAAGAAGAGAAAGAGAAAGAGAGAAAGAAGAGAGTGTTGGAGGAAGGCATTGTGGTGCTTTGGAGAAATAAAGAAGTGTTTTGGACATTCTGGTGTCTGTCTGTCTGTGTCCGGGGGTATGCTTTCCACAAATGGTAGTTGTTAATGTTTAACATTAGTCTACTTAGACCATTGTTTTAAAAATAAGTATTGCAAAATTAAATCGAACTGAAATTGAATCGAATCAGGCTCTTGTGAATTAAAATCAAATTGGGAGGTCAGAGTGGATTTCCAGACCTACTCTCTGTATGTAGGCTTACAACTACAGTACAGTGACAAGTGTTGCCATCTTTTAACATATGTGGACCTACTGTATATAAATATGAATCTTATTTCAGTACTACCATATCTAACAAATAAAACTAAAAAGCTATGCTTTGTAATTATATATTCTTAAAACCAAAAACAGAAATGTCAGTTTCTACAATAAACCACTACACCCATAATTTACAGTATGTGTTGTGTTTCTTGATAATTCAAATACAAGTTTTGTTCTTAATGAGAACTGAAAATAAACAGCACAAAACAAGTTATTCTGCTAATAAATGATCAAATTCTTCTACTTTCACAGTAAAAAGTTATAAAATGCATTCATTGTTTTAAAAAAAATGCTTTTAAATGAATAATGCTTTGCTTCCCTCAGAAAACTTAAGGAGATTCAAATTTGAAAGAAAATCATATAAACAAATCTGGAATTAAACTGTGTTTCTTTAATATAACCAAGTCTGGAGGAATGTTTTTGTACTGCCTGCTCCATCACATTGTTGAAAAGAAGCAACTAATAACATTGCCACACGGGTTAAACCTGTCATCATTTATTATGACAGAAGTGAAAGAACTTAGTCATCAAAAGAGACAGGAATTTCAAAACTGTTGCAAAAATGATAGGGTGATCAGGTAGAGAACACAACCAAGTATCTGTAGCTTCCTAAAAATCATTGGCATTTTGTTTGGAGCTATGTGCTCTGGTCAAATGAGACTTAACTTTAACGATTGTATGCAATTGTGTAATTTTTCCACAATCACATCATTGGTTTGTTTAACATCCATACAGATATGTACAAAAAAAAAAAAGAAATCCCATACCCAGTGCTACATAAGGCAGTAAATCACTGATGTTTACAGGCCTGTTTTATTGTCAGTGGCACCGGGACTTTTACTAAGATCAGTACCATCATGCATTGTATTAAGAATATCCCAACCAAAAACCTGGCTGCAAGTTTCAGAAACTCAGATTAAACCAGGAGTATGACACTGCCATTAAACATAGCTCAGCATCAACATACTGTAAAAATGCTCAACTAAAAAGAAATTAAATTACTTGAAATTGCCATCGTGGTCTCTTCTTAAAACTGAAAAACAATTATAGTGAAAAAATTGTCATTACGCAAGAAGAGATCCAAAAACATCAAGCATGTGGAAAACGTCTGCAAAAGAAATTATTCTAGAGCCCTACCAATCATTTTTTTAATAGTACAAATTTTTTAAGTGAAAGGTGTAGCATAGTAATGCAAGGCAGAAGATGTTGCAGCAAATTGCTAATCATAATACCAGTGTTGAACACTTTTTACGAATATTGGAGTATTAGAGATTGGAGCTTGGCTTTTGCTGATGTACACAGCGTGTACTGCAAGCTGACATCATCCCAGCTTGTGGACTGTAATGAGTGGTGCTGCATTTCGTATGTATGTAAATTGATTAAAATAAGTGTGTGTGCTCCAAAATTTTAGTTTTTGGCCCACTCAGAAATATTGAGTAAATATTATCCAGCTTTCCCCTTCTGAAAGGTTTTTGCTGTTTTTTCAGCTACCCAGGAGCAAAGGTAAGTACAAGAGTGTTTGGGGTCTTAATGATCCCTCAGTGCATGCAGATGGTAAACTTTAGCAACATAAAATAATTGATTAGCTTGCTTTATAACTGTGGAAAGCAATTAACAAAGTGGGTTTCCCAGTAAAGAAGGGCATAAAAAAGCTGGTGAACAATGGTGAAAGAAGTTGGGGTAAAGAAAACATTTAAAAAGGACGTTTTAACAATCATAGCATTTATGGTTGTGCTGGGTTGAACAAAGAAAGCAGCAAACAGTTTCACAGGGAAATAGGCAGTCATAAAGCAAAATCTAGTAAGAAATAAAAAACACTTTCAGCGCATGCTCCCAACCTCACCTCACCTCACTAAGAGGCAGCTTAAAGTGAAACAGTAGAAGAAGGCAGAAAACATTTGGCAATGAGAGCACCTTAAACCAGGGGTGTTGAACTCCAGGCCTAGAGGGCTGCAGTGTCTGCAGGTTTTCATTCGAACCCTTTTCCTAATCAGTGAGCAGTTTTCACTGCTAATTAATTCCTTTTCCCATCATTTCAATGGCCCTGTTTTTAAGGATTCAGTCCTCTGAATTGATTTGGCTGCCATTTAATGAAGAAACAAACAGAAATGAGACGTGAAATGAGCCAACAGATGACCAACTAAACTGGGATTTCAAACTCCAACCAATTTCACACCAAACAGTCTCTTAATGAGAAGCTGATTCTGTCTGTTAATTAAGCCCGTTATTTAATTCAATGGCTTGTTGCTGCTCTCATTCTACCACAGCAGATATTTCCAAATTTTTCCTTTTCTAAGAACACCGTCAAAATGTTTTGGTAACCTGAGAGACCAACCTTACTGAGACCTTCACCTTTCTTTATTTTCAGATATTGTGTAATGGGCACAGGTGAGCTGGTCATATGGTGGCTTGTTTGTCTCATTATTGTTTGGCTACTAATTAAGGAAAAAGAGACAACTAAGGGGCCTGGGTCAAGTTAATTAAAACTAAAGCAAAAGAAGTCAATTAGCATTAAAAATGGCTCACTAATGAAGAAGATGGTTAGAATGAAAACATGCAGCCACTGCGGCCCTCTAGGACTGGAGTTCGACACCTGTGCCTTAAACAGTTAAAACAGGGGCTTAGAGAAGGTCAGTAAGTATTAAAACACATCCGGTAATTTGTTAAATTTATAATTAAGTTCATAATTTTAAAAGGGCTTAACTATCACCGAAACAAATTTTAATCAGGAGGTCAGTACAATGCAGGTCCTGTATGATGTTGGACTTTTTGGAAGCTTGCTTCAAATCCAGCACCTTGAGCTCAGGACCTCTGAGCTGGAGGAGGAGAAGGTGGCTAGCTAGCCTGTGTTGTAGTAAAGAATTGGTACATCTAGCCCAGATGTCCCTTCAGCAGGTATTGTGTGGCCCCAAAAGTAGCAAAGGAGGAGACTCAATATCAGAGCAGTAAAAATAAGCGGGTCATGGTCAGATGTAAGCACAAGGCAAGTATTGCACAGTGTCCAGAGGCAAAAACCCCAGAGTCTGAGGTGTCCAGCTCTTTTTAGAACATTGTGGAGCAGCACTGTAGTTCTGATAACTGAAATGATAGGTGGGGATGTGAAGCCCCAAAAGGTCATCTCAAAACCAGCCCCTAGGTAAAGTAAAAAAGTGAAAGAGGAGTCAAACATTAGGAGAACTGCGATGCAGATACAGAAACTCTTGCACAGTGTGTTTCCTTCCATGTGTACAGGTAGGAGAAGATGGATATGCTTTTGGCTGGAGTGGGGGTGGACATAGCTGTCATTGTACATGTTGGAACAAATGACATACATAAGAGCTGACTGTCAATTGTGCAATCTGAATTTAAAGAGTTAGGCACCAAAGTCAGGAGCAGAAATGACAGAAATGGTGGTCTTCTCTGAAATTCTGCCAGTGCTTCTTGGGTAAATCTTGTTGAGGTCCATGGTAGATAGCAGGTGCAAATAATTTTAAAAAATAGTGCAGCTCAGACCTCATGAGTGTAGGTTTGTGGGATGAAAGCTGTGAGCCTGCAAAGAACTAAATGGCAGAATTGGCTAAGGGCTTGTTTATGTGCAGTCAGCCCGGCCATCCCTCCTTGGATCATCTAGTGAACTTACACTTGCAAACATATAAAAGGGTCTGAGTAGGAAAGAAATAAGAGAGGAAGAAATCAATGGGACAGTGAAAGAAAGCAGAGTTAAAGCCAGTGGGGCTTAAAGGAGGCGAGTGGTCAGGGAAGCCCCATGGAGGTTTTTATACAGAGGTGTTCCAGGGGCGGATCAACCCAGGATGATTTTGATGCGCAGGGATGATTAAATACTCCAGGAGTCCTGCTGAACCGAAGGAAGGTGTCAGGATGAAAGACTCAGGGTACAAGCATCCCAGTGGGTACCAACCACCAGTGGACCACCAGTGTCTCAAGCTGAGCATAAATGTCAGGTGAGAAGGGTGAAATAGGAGAGAGAGAAAGTAAGCACTGGAGAATGCAATATCCTTGATTTTAAATATTTATTGGATTTATTTATTTATTGATTTGATTTTAATTTCCTCACATTGCCCTGTTTGAGTGGATTATTTTTTGAAGATTTCTGCACTGCACTTTGGACACTGATGGAATTGTTTTAATAAACACACATTCCACTTTTTGTACCATACTTGTTTTCTGAGTCATTACTTGCTCTAGTCTGTCTCGGTTATGACCATCAATGTCCCAGGAAAAGGAAGAGGCCCTTGGCACCCGAGGCATGACAGCCACACACTGGTCCAGGTGAGACTGAGGAGACTAGAAGGCTTAATCTTAGTGTAGAATAGTGGGCAACCACTTGCCTTAAATGATAAGCATTTTCAAGTCTAAGTCATTTCTTTACAATCATTTTATATATTAATTTGCCACATGAAATTGTACCAGGGCCCTAATGTGGAAATAAAGCATTTAAACATACTGAATACATCCACTTTAAAGCAGCAAATGTTTCAATTAAAGAAGATGTGTACATGACCACCCCTCCAAATTACCAAGTTCAGGTGTTTCAGCTGCAACCCATGTTAAAAGATTCATACAATCAAGCACATAGTCATACAGTCTCCATTGACAAACACTGGCAGGAGAATAGGTCATACTGAACAGCTCAACTACTTTAAATGTGGCATTGTCATAGGATGCTACTGTACCTTTGCCACAAGTCAGCACGTGAAATTTCTGCTCTGATAGATCAGCTCTGATCAAGTGTAAGAGCTGTTATTGTGAAGATGAAGTGTCTAGGAGTGCTGAAGCTCATAGCATGTAAAAATCACCTATCACTCACAGAGTTCCAAACTGTCTCTCTAAACAGCATCAGCTGTACATCTGGAGCTTCATGAAGTAGGTTTCCATGGCCAAGCAGCTGTATCCAAGACTAAGACCACTATACGCCATGCTGGATGTCAACCTAAGTGATGTAAAGTGTGCCACCAGTGGACTCTAGAGCAGTGGAAATGTTTTTCTCTGGAGTTATGAATCACACTTAACTGTCTGTTGGTCTGATGGGCAAATCAGAGTTTGGCAAATATCAGGACAACACTTCTTTTTGATCTGCATAGTGCCTATTGTAATGGTTTTTGGAAGAGGGATAATAAGGGTTAATGATCTGAGGCTGTTTTACAGGGTTAGAGCTTGACCGCTTGGGTCCAGTGAAGGGTAATGTCAATGCTACAGCATTCAAAACCATTTTAGACAATTGCGCAATTTCAGTTTTGTGGAAACCATAAAGCCACAGTTTGACAAGTGTCATGCACATGCGAGTAGGAGGACGTTATGTGGACCAAGTGAAGGTAATTTCACACTAGGTCGGGGGTGGCGGAGTGCACTAAATCTTCTCTTGCTAGCTCTACAGACCAGCCGCGGGAAAACCTGTCTGACTCAGCATTGAAGACGCCACTTCTGGTTCCGGTACCTAAGATGACGTCACTTCTGGTTCCAGTGCCTCGACTGACATCAGAAGCAGGTCACTTCCGGTTCCCCTATGTCCCTTCCAGTCTGACTACTTAAAACCGCCATCTTTACAAACCTTCATCAGTTCGTGTCTGGACTCCAAACAAGACACTTCTTGTAACAAATCAAACCTTTGCTGCCAGGGATAATATACAAGTGGCTGCCCCAAACCTTTTGAAGTGTGTCGAGTCTGATCTTTTCACACAAGTTTGATGTGGATGAACTCAAATGGCTTGCACAAAGTCCTGACCTCAACCCCATATCAATGCCCATGGTTTTTGAATGGGATGCCCAACAAGCTCATATACATCTGATGGGTAAAACTATCACCTGCTTATAAATCTGCATGGCTTTCACACTCCAAACAAGCCACTTCACCCGCTCACTTGAGGTCTGAGGCAATACCATCTGTACTCAGTTTTTCCAACTTGGAGAGCAAAGCCCATCCAAGCCAGGAAGAAGAATTTTGAACAATTACATAGAACAGGCAAGCTTTGTACAGTTGAATGGCCTGTTCTCGTCTAGATTGTTCTAATGCTGTAATGCAAATGGATTGAACTTGAGGAAAAGGTCTCACAGTTGCTGCCGTTCAAATGCTCGATCATCTCTCTATTTCAGTCAGACATGAGTACCCTCTTTTCCCCCGGTCCAAAAGGCCCCAACTGGATTTTTATTCCAAAAATACCACTGCTTGTTACCTACTACAAATACTGTGACCTTCATTCAAAACATTAATGCCCTCCTTACTGCATCCACATAAAACAAGACACACATTTTCATTTTCATTAATAATAATTCCAGTGAGACTAATGATAAAAAGAAAGTGGGGAAAATCTACAAGAAGGATTTGGGTGTTAGTGTGAGGAAGGTGTCTTTTTAGGCATATTTGCATGGAATTTGAAAAGCACCTCTAGTTGTTTGCATATTTTCAAGACTGTCAATTTTTATAGTGTGAGACTTCTGAACTCTCAGCGACCCCCCTAACGGGACAACACGCAGAAGCACAACCGCCGCATTTGTTGAGGGTTGCTTGTCCATCATTGAGACAACCGCAGACTCGCAGCACCACAGAAACAACTACAAGCTGACCACTGCAATGTGCAAAGCACCATGGGTGATGCAGGGAACGTTATAACTTGGCCACTGACCTGGCCACAACCCTGGCTGATTGCTGTGTCTGTGTATAGAAGAGTGGTAGATCACGCTACAATAAATAACCTTGCTGTTTCTGTTTCAAGCTAAATAAAGCTGGTTTTGCTAAAGTGCCGAGACTTGGCCTCGTCTTTGGGGTGCAAGACACCGACTCACGTGTCATAATAGAAAGAAATATTCTGTGCAACTTCAGTTACATATTAGTTTACTGTCAAATATACCTTGTGAGAGGTCACTTCAACTTGCATATCTGGTACATTTATCTTCTTTACTAGTTCAATAGCCAATGCTGCAATCACATACTAATTTAGTTAAACTCGGGAGAGTCGTGTGTTGTGCAGGAACAGATTGTGCCTGTTGCTGGCTGTACAAGCATGGCAGTGGCTTGAGTGAACCTCTATTGTACCAGCTCAATTCTCCTGCCACCTGAGGTAATTAACTGTACGAAAACAAAAAAGTCAGTTATCTACAAATGAATGGAAGAGGAATGCAGTTATGTAGGTGTCATTTTTTAAGTACAGAGTGAATAAACATGTAATTTACATTACAATAAAAGCAAACCCACAGCTACATCATCTGTACATTATAATTATATCAATATTTCTCTGATATAATTTATCTGGAATGTACCACAATGACTATATGTATCATGGTTGATTGCAGACAGAAATGGAAGTTTCAGCATGGCATTTAATTATCCATTAGGCACCTTTTTGACCTGTTGATGTTTATAGAATATGAACAACATTTAGCGATAAACCATTATACTGTGATGCAAAAATGCAATTTTGATATCACTTGACTTGGAACTCAGTGTCTGTGGAAGCTATCTCTGCCCCCACAGGCATGCTTGGTTTCCATTTTTTTTGTTTTTCAAAATATATTTTCTAGTAATACATATATTTGTATTCTATTAACACTGTATTTTGTGGTATAAAATATTTAATAAACAAAAATGTGATATACTGTAGGTCAATATGATGAGGTAAATTAACAAAACCTAAATATGTCCCAACATTCAAAAGAATTAAATAAATCTATGAAAGCACCTGAATGTTATGCCATGCATACACTTACTGACATGATTTATATTACAATATATTGCAGCTGTAATAACAGTCATGATTCATTACATATTTTCAGGGTCCGTGTTTCAGAAACAACTATTGTACTTATGGTCCACCAGGCTGGCACTGCCAGCTAAACTCGACACAGACATGCGTGGGACACAAATTCAATGTACACTAGGTTTATTTTCTCTTTTTCCCTTGTGGGAAACGCCATCCCCGTTCCCCACAAGTATGACACAGTCCAAGCACAGCACAACTCCCTTCTTTTTCTCTTTTCCTTGTCTCCTCCTTCACTCCTCTGGTCAGGCTTCGCCGCTCCTCCTCCCGACTCTGGCTCCCCAAGTAGTGGCTGCTGGCTCCTTTTATAATGCACCCAGGTGGCGGAAGAACTGCCCATAAGGGCTCAGCAGCTCCTGCTGCAGCACCCCCTGGTGGTGCCTGCGGATCCCAACAGGGCTGCACCACACTCCAACTCCCATGCAGCCCTGCGGGATTCTGAGGCACTGCTGCAACTCGGGGGTTTCCATCTAGTGTCCCGGGGGAGGTAACGCTCTGGCCACACTTGCTCACCCGGTCTTTTCAGCGTGGAGGCATCCCAGCTGGGCAAATTCAAGCTTTGAACAAGCCCTTTTAAACCACAAGAAGCTTCGTGAAACCCCATTTTTGGATTCTGTAAGCATTTTGAAACTCTCTCCACTGATGATAACATTGGATACCAAAAGTTTAATAAAGCTATAAAGGGGAACTATTGAATACAGTTCAGAAGTGATAATAAGTGACTTTCCCTGCGCAGGGCCCAGTCAGGCCCGTTGCAAGCTCTTCTAGCACTTAGAAGTCATAGTGCTTCACTGAGAATATGCTATAATAATATAAATCTGTTCATATTAAATGAAAATTATTTTTGAAACAGGGCTCTCCAAGAGAGCAACACTCTTTGGATTGGATGCTTAGGGCTGTTGCCTCCTCGGCCGCCCCCCCTCTGCACGCCACTGTCGAGTAAATGTGTATAAGGTATCGGAAAGGAGTTAGGGGAGGGTTTGTCCTTAGACCAGGGCCAAAGTGATCTGGAATGTTAGACTTCAAGGAATCGTCAGACTTGGTGGAGCTGGCGTTAAGACAGTTGGAGGCAGTGCGTGGCTTGTGAATTAAAAAGCGATACATAGTGAATGCTCACCTAACACACAAAACAGCTAAACAACTTTATTCAATAAAAACAGAGTGCTGCTGCATATCCATGTGACAATGCAGGTTCTACTCCATGCTCCCATCTTCCTTCTGGGAGCCCTTGAACCCTACACCGTCGGTAATGTCACAGATGACCTAGGCAGTGAGGCACAATAATGAACTAAGGGGATGGTGCAAAAAGTGCAAAATGCTTTTATTAAAAACAACAAAGTCAAAAGCACTGTCCAAATAAATAGTACAGTGTCTGAAAATCTTTAAATAAATAAGCCAATAAGAACAGGTGAACTGTGGAGGTTAACATAATAAATAAATCCTTTAAAAATGAGGTTAAAATAATGGCTGGAAGCCGTCCTTTTAAAAACAAAGTCCAGTGCCTTCTTTCTACTGGTGACTCCCCTGCTTCTCCCATCCAGGCTATGCACCAGGGGAGTCACCCTACCTACAGCTGACCTTCTTTCTGTTGCCTTTTTCTGGTCTGTTCACCTCGCCGATCCCTGGCTCCAGTGGGCTTCACCATACCAGCAACCAGGGCGCTCACGCTAGGGGGTTCATTTCCCAAATCCCGACTCCCGCTACCTTCTCGGCCCTATGCGGCGAGCCATCCTCCTTCCGGTCACTCCTACTCCTAACTAATGCTCAGTGGGAGCGACCACAGGGTGCTGGCCAAACACCCAGGCTCACTGCTCAGCTGCATTTGTTCTCTACAATGAGCACCTTCGCTCATGCACGTACCGGCTTTCTCCTCCCTGCTTCCTAGCTTCTCTCCTTCTTAACCTTCGTTCATCTTTTCTTTCTCTCTCCTAGCTGCCTCGCACTTACATTATTTACTAGCAAAATACCCTCGCTTCGCAGCGGCGAAGTACTGCTTTAAAATGTTTATTAAGAAGAAAAGTAAACCTTTTTAAATTGAGGGAAAATATACCAATAATTATTTGTTAAGGATCTCCTTGTATACCACATTGTCAGTTCGGCCCTCCGGTTGTAATATGACCAAGTTGTGCACTAAGCTTACTCTTGAGCATGCAACGTATAGTTGGCCATGTGAAAAGCAATCTTGCCTCAAATCAATGCCAACCTTTTGTAGGGTCTGTCCCTGAGACTTATTAATTGTCATTGCGAAGCAGAGCCTTACTGGAAATTGGAGGCGTTTGAACTGAAATGGGTTTCATCGATAACTTTGCATCCAGCTTTTGAGAGTTTAAACATTCATAAACATCAAAGTGTCCACTACTCATATCGTCACTTGTGAATCTAAG
Source organism: Erpetoichthys calabaricus (assembly GCF_900747795.2). Lineage (NCBI taxonomy): Eukaryota > Metazoa > Chordata > Cladistia > Polypteriformes > Polypteridae > Erpetoichthys > Erpetoichthys calabaricus. The sequence continues at coordinate 136,937,113 of NC_041403.2, forward strand.
ATGTTTAAGAGGCATTGGCGGTTGTCCAAAGGTGTAAAATATTTGGCCATTTCGGTACACTTGAAAGTGACAACCGAACAATTCAGCGGCAGCCATCAACTCACATGCAGAACCATAGGTGAGGGCTTAAGCATTTCACTCTTATAGTGCTCCTGTATAGTATAATTATCTCCTGTACCGTCATCAGTCCACACCTTGAACCTGTCCCAGTCATTCAATACATAAGACACAATGTTCCTCCGGATATCAAGAGTGAGCCTGATATGGCCGTGCAATATGTAACACAGAAAATGGAAAAGGCAGTCGCCATCTCCGGGCATGGAAACCACTCGGTAAGTGACAGTTCTTTGATCGATGGTGATCACCTCGATAGACATGTTAATGGGGGTACGGTTGGAACGATAAAGGAAATGGGTACCTGAATAATGTAAACTAAGTCTAAAATACCTACACAATAACTATAATCGTAATAAACGAACAATAAAACAGCGGAGAAGCCGTGGATTAAATAAAAAGGCTGCAGTTATCAACAGGGAGACGAGAATACCGTGGCGAAGCAAGGAAGGGAATGAAGAGACCGCAGCGATGGACGGCCTTATATAGGCAGGCAGCCAACTACGTGGGAGGCGTGGGGATGAGGGACCCAACGCCGCCTCACACGGTGACCGAGTTGCAGGCTATGGACGTATATATGTACGTAAGTAGGATTCAGTTAGCATTAGGAACCTGCGTACCAAATTTCTTGAACATGGGCCCATAAGTAACAAAGACCGTTGGAAAGTTCAATATGGCGGCTGACAGTGGCGTCATACCATCGAAATAAGTACATACATCAGTTTCGGTTAGCGCAGGGAAGCCGCCTACCCAATTTCGTGAAGATGGGGCCATAAATAAGAAAGCTTAACCCTTTAACCGCCAACTCCCTAAATATTCCCCACGCCAGACGAAATCTGAACAATTTTCGTTTTTTTACTTTTTTACATTTTTTTTACATTTTTTACATTTATTCAAGCAGTATTGACCACTAAATGTTGTGCAAGTTCTAGAAATGGGCAAACACATAATAAAGCACAAAATGTACCTTTTCTCAGGCTTCTGGATTTATTGTCAACTACAAAAACGGAACAGTCAAAAGTAATTCAAAAGTCAAAAGTAGTTCAGTCAATCATAGTTTCATTCCCAGTATTTGAGTTTGCTGTGCCACAGGCCAAAGCAGGGAACTGCACAAAGTCCTGGATTGCTGGGACACTTTGAGCAGAAGGTCTTGACGTCTCTACGCTGACCCTTCTTTGAACAGACATGACAGCGTTTTTCTGAAAGTCCAAAGTCCTTACATTCATCTGGCAACACTGCTGAAATACTACTCATAGGATCCTCTTTGCCAGTGTATACACGAAATCTATAAATGTAACCTGAATTCTCAGCTAAGCAAAACATCTTGATACCAAACCGTGCCCTTTTCAATGGTAGATACTGTCGAAACTGTAAGCGGCCCTTCCACGACAATAAACTTTCATCAACTGCAACTGACGGTCCTGGCATGTAGGGCAACTGAAATGCTTCAAATAAATGATCAATCAAAGGACGTAGCTTGAACAAGCGGTCGCGGTTTGGATCTTTCTTATCTGGCTCATTTCTGTTGTCATTCAAATGAAAGAATTTCAGCAGCAAAGAGAATCGGTTACGTGTCATGACAGCTGCAAAAATAGGTGTTGCATACATAGGATCTGTAGACCAGTACATCTCAATATCTGGTTTTCTGATTATTCCCATCAACATCAAAATCCCAATGAATTTTTTCATTTCGTTTTCATCAGTGTCAAACCAAGCACGAACACGGGAATGTGGAGGTAAATTGGGATTTTTCTCAATAAACTGTGCTGCATACAGATTTGTCTGATGAACAAAATGTCTGATCAAATCAGGTGACACAAACAGCTCATAAAACTGCTCAGCAGTGTAATTGTTTACATCAACAGTAAAGCCACACGTTCCCTCAAATGAATGCAGAAAAGGTAGTTCACCACGGGCAGCAGCCCAGCTGAGATGCTGGGGATACACCCACTCAGCGCCGTCATCCGATGCGTCTTCATTCACAGTATCATGCAGCGCACGTTGCTGCTCATCACTGTCACTAAAATCTTCTTCAGAACTGCTACAATCATGATCAGAACTGTCCAAAATCGCCTGCAAAGCCTCACTTGAAGTCAGTTTACGTTTCGCCATATTCACAGCTGTTACATGCGAATCACGTCACATGACCGGCCAAAACAACCACAGACTTGTCGAAATACAACGTAGTAATAATACCCACGCCAAACCGTCAGTTATACTACTTGCCAGGCATTCATATAACCACAGGCAAATGTGCCGGATAATTCCGGCAGTATGGCGTTAGCAATAAAACAACGGTGCCGGATATATCCGGCAGAGGGCGGTTAAGGGGTTAACATGGTGAACGTTGTCGACCGTTATGACCGTTACGCGTAGAATTTCGAAATGAAATCTGCATAACTTTTGTAAGTAAGCTGTAAGGAATGAGCCTGCCAAATTTCAGCCTCTACCTACACGGGAAGTTGGAGAATTAGTGAAGAGTGAGTCAGTGAGGGCTTTGCCTTTTATTAGTATAGATCACAGGGACGTGGATCAGGTGTGGCAATTAGCAGCTCCCGGCATCCATTACGGATGCGGATGACTCCTCACCTGTGCACTTAAGCGAGGACCGCCTGCATCACAAATTCACCCGGGAACCTGCTCCGGCCATGCTACCACGTCCCCTCTCTAAGCCGCGAGTGTGGTGACTATTTATTTAAAAAGTGGCCTTTTTGTCTTGAGCTGTGCACCCGCTACACCACAATCCACCACAGGAAGACAGAAAATATACAATATCGCAATAAATGCTGAATATATAACCATGCCTTAGTAAGTAGCTATGCTTTTGATTTTTGTGTTTAAATTCAAAACTGTGCTCGCAAATAGTCACAAAAACTAGCAAGCAACTCACTTTAATTGTATCAAGTGATCGTCCAAACATATCGCTTCAAAATGACAGACAGAGTAGTGAACCTCTGCTGCCTCGATGGGTAGCTCTCTGTTGTCTGATCTGCCAATTAGAGGGCAGTGGAAAGATTGACATGACAGCGAATCTTTGTGTCTCTGACTTTTGCATTGCCTTTAGGCAATCAGATGTTTGGACAAACTGTTTGGAGGGCAGGTGTATTTTTGTAGAGGTACATATGTAGCTTTGGCAAGGGTTGGGTTTGTGGGGGCACATCAAGTTCCTAAGGAGGCCTATCCCACCCAGCACCGCTCAGAATCCAGGCTTAGTGTCGAATGCTTTGAAACCCTAAAACCATTTACAGTACAGTTGTTTGAATGTTTTGGCACTTCACAAAGGTCTGTTCATTTCGAAGCCCCTCTTTAACACAGTGCAGGTTCCACTTGTCTTACTATCTAAACTCCAAATAAAATCACAAAGTTCTTAGACAGTAAACACAGTGTTCATAAAATGTAGCTTATTTTCTATTTTAAGTCACCTCTTTGACGCTGGGCACCCCTCTCTGAGCACATAGCTCACCAGACGAGTATCTAAATAAGTCACAATACTGTGCACTTATTAAAAATGGTGTAAAGTATTTCTGATGCTGAAACACTCCCTTTTCAAAATTACCTGTCATTTGTTTTATTTGACTCTAACTGGATGTGGCTGTGTGAATTACTACAAGCAGGCCAGTGCAAACAAAAATGCAGCAGAGCTCCTCCAAGAAAGGCATCATTAGTGAACCCCAAATTTGTTGTTATTATCATTAGTAATAGTATATTTTAAACACAGATGATATTGAAGCTGATAGTTCATCTGAAATAGAAGAGGTAAACATCAGAAACCTGTTGGCTAAATACACAAATATACATACTAACAATAACAAGCGAGACCCCAGGGCTCACTGAAATAAACTCTCATCTCCAACTGTTTTTCAGTCATTATCTGGGAATTACTCCATGTAAATTTAACTGTAGAACTACATTAAGTTAATTGGTCTCAAGAAGGCATTAATGAGCTTGTCACTGAAGATGCGGAGTAAACTGACATTCTGAAAAATTAGTGTAATTGTTTTATACTTATAAAGACTGAAAACGAGTCTTTACTCTTTTCCTGCAAGCACATACAAAGCAGACAATTGACGTGTTTTTAACTTGTTAAACTGTAATTAAAAAAGGCTCCAATAGTAACAAGATTCAAGTGTTTTCTGAAAACAAACCCGTTATTATTGAAAAGCTGTATCAAAAACAAACATATTAAGCATTTCTCCATTTACCTTTTTATCATTTTTATTATACAGTATTATAATTCTGTACTACATCATGCAGGAGTGATGTCTCTCTATTATAAAAAAAAAACTTGCGATGAGACGTGATCTTTTAAAGAGAGACAGAGAGACACCACAAGACAGGCAAGTCATGTCATACTTACAACCTTTGGAACCAAATCCTGTGATACACATATAGAACAGGTTAGAGATAATGGAAGGAGGAAAATTTGAAAGTCTCAAAAAAATGAGAGTAAAGATCACATTAGCGCAAACAAACAGAAAATATTACTCGGTGAAATAACAGAACAGCGAAAAGAGATTGAATAGTGTTTGTGGATGTCTGGGGGAGAAGAGAGACAAGGCAATGACTTTTAAACATTTGCTGCAGATCACGCAGCACGAGAGCAGCAGCAAGCCAGCAGCTGATCGAGCAAAGAGGAGGTAAAAAAAAAAACAACTGTTATTTGATTCCCATTGTATCACCGTGTAAGAGGGGTTTCGGAAGAGCGAACGTGTCTCCTTGGGGTGCGTTCACAACGGCGTGTAACACTGGTGGAGGAGGGGGGAAGTGACGTGATGAAGCGAAGTGCAGATCACGCGGCATGGAAGCAGCAGCAAGCCAGCAGCTGATCGAGCAAAGAGGAGGTAAAAAAAAAGGAATTTTTTTCCCATTGTATCACCATTTAAGAGGGGTTTTGGAGGAGCGGCCTCGCCTCCTTGGGGTGCGTTCAGTCCCCCTCTTCACAACGGAGCATAGTGCTTGGCGGGGGGGAGGGGTTGACAAGCAAAGCGAGCAGGGGGCAAAGCCCCCTAGTCTTTATTATTATTATTATTTTTATTATTTAGCAGATGCCTTTATCCAAGATGATGTACAAAGCAAGTTATAATACACACAAGAAAGGTGCAAATATCAAAGCAACACGGAACAAAAAAGCAAGCACAAGACATTAGAACTACTGTACAACACAATTTCTATATCAACTAAACTAAGACAACAATCTGTGACCTAAACTCTTTGCCGGTACAACAGCAGCTAACCTGTAGGACAGAAGCGAAGTAGATTCAAAATATTTAATGATATGACGTATTTTCAATAAAGTAAATTGGGTGAATGGATAAAGGGATATATTATCCCATAGCTTTGGTGCAACAATGGTGCAGTGTTGTCTTGGCACATCTGGCAAGAGGTGGGGTGGTCAGTAGACAGGCAGTGGCAGAACAAAGAGTTCTTGAAGGAGACCAAAGACTGGAGTTATTGAGAAGCAAAACTGATCAGAGAAATGTAAGTCAAGACAAGATTTTTTAAATGAATCCTTGCAGCAACAGGAAGCCAGTAGAGAGACTGAAATGAGAAACAGATAAAAATATTCTGGTGGAGCTGGAGAGCTCTGATAGCAGCTGAAGGAAGTCCCAGCAGGAAACTGTTGCAATAGTCCAACTAAGAGAGTAAAGCAGAGCTTGAAACCAGGAGATGGCATAATTTGCAAAGAAGGGTTGAATCCTCTACATATTATGAAGATAGAAACAACATGACTGGGCCATTAATGATACAGTATACTGTATGTTCGATGAATGAATAGGATGAGTCTTGAGTCACACCAAGATTCCTGACAGTGACTGATTGTGAAAGGGTGACATCTTCAGGGGTGATGCTTAATAACATATTGGAGGAAGGAGAATCAGATATCTAACTTTGAATTAAGGTGATGATCATTCATTCATGATGAGATGGCAGATGACAGCTGGAGATCTGGGCTGAAATATGTAGTTGTAAGATTAGCATAGAGGTGGTAGAGATTCAGCAAGAAGAAATAACAATGCCTAAAGAATGAATGTAGTGAGAAAATAGAGGTGGATCAAAAACACTGATCCTTTTGGCACACCTGTAGAAAGTTTCTGTGGAGAAGACAAGGAGTTAGACCAAGAGACACAGAAGGATCGGTCAGCCATATTTATTGTATTTAATATTATTCTTGCTTTTATATCTAACAGTTAAACTATAACATGTGTGGTACTTCAGTCTCGACGCAGACAGACACGCAGACTCACAAGCCCCAAAAGCACATTTTTATTTCTTTTCATTGCCTTTTCATAGCACTGTGTACCATTCACCAACAACACTATTGCTGGGTCCCTTCTTTCTCTCTTCCTCTCTGTTCTTCTGTCCTTCACTCCTCAACTCACAAACTCTGTCCTCCATCTCCCAACTCTGGGTCTCCGAATGGGGCCGGAAGTGCTTCAGGTGCTCATTGACGATCAACTTCCAGGTGTAACGGAAGTGCTGCCTGGACACCAAGAAGCACTCATAGTGTCCCTGGATCTTCTTCTGGCAGTACTTTCAAGTGTTGCTGAATTGTTGCTGTCCAGGTGGTCTCTCGCGGTGGCCACAGGCCCCAACAGGGTTGAACTTCCAGGTTCCAATCCCGTGGCCCTGATGCAAACCAGGGGGGCCGCCAATTTGTGTCCCGGGGGAGGGGTTGTCTCTCTCTCCAGCCGTCCCAGCTGGGCAACAGCCCCCACTGTCCGACCACACATGATACTGTATAGACCATAGATTCCCAACCTTTTTTGGGTCAGAGCCCACTTTTTCAAAGAGTGATTCGATAGCGCCCCCCTTGGGTGATCTATAGTACACTATGTATTGAAAAACAAGGACATATTTTTAAAATTATTTTATTAGAAGATATTAACAATATTGGTATATTTCTCAAAGTATGATTAAAAAATATATATTATTAAAAAAATGAATATAATATTATTAGTGAGCGGGCTGAGCTTGGTGTGATGACACTAATTTTTCGATGTTTGGTGCCATTTTTGTCATCAGCAATCTTAAATTGCCACATTCTGCTATTGACAATTTCTTTCTTTTCTTTGTTAATAGATTGTTGACCATGCTAATTCCTCTTTCAGCTAAATATGATGATGAAAGACTTGTAGATCGTCTAATTCGTGTTGCCATCAGGAAAAAGTAGTGTTTCTTCCCAATGAAGAGGAGTATCCACAAGATTTGTTGTTTGGTGAAAGTGAAATCCCCATATCCGAGCGGCAGAGACGCGAAGTGGCTGGCGTGTAGCACAGGCTGGGGGGTTGGCAAGCAAAGCGAGCAGGGGGCAAAGCCCCCTAGTTTTTAATAAGTAGGTCCACGTAAGTTTTCCTTTGAATGTGATCTGTAGTTGCCACACTGTAATTTTAGGTTTACACTTGCTCTGAAGGAATTCCAAAATAAGCTGGTATTGATAAAAAAACTTCTCACATATTTATAGTGAAGTTCAATGAACCTGTCAAAACATGCATAGATTCGGTCCTCTGCATGTGCGTTAATCTTGTAAGGACTTGCATGATCTGAGAATGTATAACTTGTGCAAACTTCTAAATATAACGTACCAATACCTACTATTTAATACGGACGGGTGTTTCTTAATGGACATTTAGAATAATTGGTTGAAACATGCGTTCGATGATTTTTAGTATTAATCAAACTTTTCAGCGCGTTCTTGCAAATACTGCCCAAGGGGGCAGCAGCTGGTCCTCAACACCCCCTTAATATGTCTTGGACAAGAAAAGCCCCCTTAGATTTCTTCAGCGCCCACCGGTGGACAGTCCTGCCCCCGTTGGGAACCTTAGGTATAGGTAATGTATTCCCAAACTGTTTTAAGCTAATTATGAAAAAATTATAAATACAACAGACATACTAAAACATGTCAAAAAGGAAAAAGAATAAAAAATAAAAAAGATAATGTACATCAAAAGAGCAAAATAAATCCAGCACTTGTTGTTTATGCCACCCTAATTACCACCAAGCAGGAGTTACGAACTGAAATGTTTCATCCTTCCAACATCTGCACACAAGCGCATTACTTAATTGTGATGTGTGTTATCTCGAGGACTTATCTTATACATCATAGACTTAATATTAAATGTCTTCGTGCTTACAACATGCCTAATCCCTAGATACTGCAGTATTGGCTTTTTCACTCACACCTGTTTATTGATTCAGAACATTATGGTCTACAATACTTAAAGGTAGGGAGGCATATTTTCTGGTTTTTCATTGTACTTATAAAAAATGTAATTTTCCAGTCCCAACGGTGCAAGTGCATGGCACAGCTCTCACATTACAATACATTTCTGAAGACTAAAATACTTTGTCATTATTCTAGCACTTGACAATAATGTGACAGGCTTCCTATGAGCAAAAACCTGCATTCATAATTTGCAGCAGATTACTGATTGTGAGTATTGTGTTATACAAACTCTTAACATTTTACCAGAAAGTAATAAATGATATTGCAGCATGGATACAGTGCCGTGCTTAGTGCTGCTGTATGTCCAGAGCCTAACACACTGTCTGTTTTGTGTTTTCATATTCTCCCAGAGGCTCTCCAGGTACTTCAGTGTTCTCCACATCACAAACACATGCATGTTGGGTAAACTGTCCACCCTAAACATGCCCAGTTTGAGTGACAGAGTGGTGGGGTGTGTAAGAGTTTTCTGTGATGGACTGCTGCCTCATCATGTTACCCTGACTCCCTGTGCCCCTGAACTGAATAAGTGGATAACAAAATATATTGATGGATGAAATAATAAGATATATTTACCATTAAAAAAGAAAAAAGTTTATAGGGCTAGTAAAAAAAAAAAATCTGAAAATATCCAGTATTAGCGGTTAATGTATTGACTTGTATATCAAATTAAAGGTTGCTATAGCACATCCTGGGTGTTGCTTGCATCTTTAATAACATTAAATCTGCAATGCAACAGTGCAGAATAAAAATATAGGCTATGAAAAAGCCAGATCTCTAGGTTTACAGATCGGTACAGATTTTCTTTAACTTTTTTAGGGCTAATTATTTTTTTTTCTTTTTGTCCTGGAGCTGAATATTTTTCCAAAAAGAGTCACAAAGCAATGGTTTCACACATAGGTCAACTCATTTATGACAAATGTCACTCTGTTTTATGTTCCATGAGTCTCTACAATATAAATTAACATACTTACTTCACTCATAAGCTGAAAGGCACTTTTCGTAGTTCCAACTAGCCCAATTGCCAGCTTACCTCCCACGGATCTCACGTCAGCTGCACAAGTGTGTTCAGCACTACGATTAGCTGGGAACAGATCGGCTGGGGATCGATCAGCTGATGCAGGTACCTGTCTTTCCTTTTCAATTTCCAGATCGTTTGCATCAAAATTAGAATTTGATAAGTGTTTTCTTAGTTCTGCCAGGTGAACATTACCATAGGTGTGTCAGCTACATGATCAGCTTGGGGCTGATCAGCTGATGCAGGTACCTGACTTTCGTTTTCGATCTCCAGATCACTTGCATCAAAATCAGAGTGTGAAAAGTGGGAGTATGATTCAGCAATTATATGCAAAAAAATAAATAAATAAATAATACATATGGAGTATTTTGCTTTGCACATTCGCTTCGCTCACTCGCCCAATGTCTATATCATTCTAGACGTTCTGTACTCTACACTATTGAAGCACACACAGGGATTCAACATCAAGTTAACAAGTCTAACAGTCCTGCTAGTAAAGAGGGTCTACCTATAATGTAATGGTGTGTTTTATCAATGTTTATAGACTCTTTTTTGCCCTCTGCCCCTGGTTGACATCTGTCCTCAACCTCTTGTGTCGACAAAAGTCGACAACCACCCTAAAAGAGTTAAGTGTCTGATTATTTCCATAAAAGACCCCTCTCAAATACACAGTCTTTCACTTTAACATTTATATTGGACATCCTATAGCAGACCAAGAGAGAATTTGCTCCAGAAACAATCATCATTACAGCTTTGTATGCTTTATGTGTATCTGAATTACATAAAAACCAGCATTTGAAAATTAGGTAAAGCCATGCCACCTTCTGCCTGAGGTCTTTGAAGGGTGGCTCTTCGGATACGTGGGTGTTTTGAGTTCCAAATGAATGAGGTTATTGTTGAATCTAACTGTTTAAAAAATGATTTATTGATATATATTGGAATGTTTTGAAATAAAAAAAGAAGTTTAGGAAGGATATTCATCTTAACAATGTTAATTCTTCCGGCTAGAGTGAGATGATGGGTTGGCCATCTATGCAAGTCTTGTTTAATTTTTTCCATACAGACGGAAAAATGTTGTTGATACAGAGCTTTATGTTTACTTGTGATATTTACCCCTAGGTATTTAAACTGATCTGCTATGATAAAAGGTAGGGTGTCCAATCTTCAGTTTTATTACTGGGCAGGAAACATACAAGCCATAAAAACCTGGACACAAATAAATGAACATACACAGGCTTGGTCCGCAATAGAAGTAAAATCCTGTAGTACTTCTTTATACTCCCTGCTCTGCTCTCCAATAAATGCAAGTTATCGCAAATATACTAATAACCCAATTGTGCTTTACTCACTCAGAATATGGAACCATCTTAGAAAGCATTTTAAGATGGAAAATCTTTTATCTGTGGCACCTCTGCAAGAGAACCACCTCTTTCAACCCTCACAAACATATCCAGTTTTTAATACCTGGAAAAGTTTTGGGATTAAAACGCTCAGAGATCTTTATATAGACAACATATTTGCATCTTTTGAACAATTACGCTCAAAATTCAACCTCCCAGCTACACATTTCTTTTACTATCTTCAAATTAGAAATTTTGTTAAACAGAAATTGCCCGATTTCCCCCACCTCTCACTCTACAATGCTGGAAAAAATACTGCTCAATTTCGAGGAATTAAACACTATTTCCGCATTATATAAAATCCTATTAGAGTCCCTACCTTTCAAAGATCCAAGAGGACATTGGGAAGAAGATCTCTTAATCAATATATCAGAAAAGGAGTGGAAGGTAGCAATGCAGAGTATTCACTCGAGCTCCATATGCACAAAGCATAGAGTTATTCAACTAAAAACTATATATCGAGCCCATCTGTCTCGCTTAAAACTGTCCAAAATGTTTCCAGGGCAGGATCCAACCTGCGAACGCTGCAACCAAGCTCCTGCCTCACTGGGTCACATGTTCTGGGTCTGCACCAAACTAACATCTTTTTGGACCAAAATTTTTAAGTGCCTTTCAGACAGCCTTGGTATTCACAATTGTGTTTGGTGTTCTCCCAGATGAACTTGAAGTGGAGAAGGACAAGCAAATGGTGATTGCATTTACTACACTTTTGGCACGCAGACTTATTCTGTTAAATTGGAAGAATCCTAACTCTCCTCTGATAAGTCAGTGGGAAACCGATGTTTTATATTATTTGAAATTGGAAAAAATCAAATTCACAGTTAGAGGATCTGTACAAAATTTTTTCAAAACCTGGCAGGATCTAATCAATATTATTTTAGAATAAGAGAAATAACTATTACTGCATTTAATTCCCTTCTCCATCTCTTATTTACCTATATATTTATTTCTCCTTTTCTTTTATTTATTTTTGCCTTATTAAAAAGCCCAAAGCTATTCTCCTATGGCTTAGCTCTCCTTCTCAGGGGTGGGGTTTGATTTGTCTTCAATTTTGTTTGGTTATAAATTGATCTATTTGTATGGAATGATTACAATAAAAATTAATAAACAGAAAAAAGAAAAAAAAACAGCATTTGAAGTGCACAAAAGAGTTACTCTATGGAACCTACTTGAGCCCATTAAATGCAGCCCATTAGCTCTAACATTCCACATCTATTGCATCAATAGCATTTCACTCTGAAAACATCTTTGTAAAAAGGTATATAATATTCGCTCAAGGAGATCATTTTTTTTTCTGTTATGACATTAACAACACTTCCTAGTTCTAATTCTAGGGGCTGCTCTTGTTGGTTTTAAACACAAACTCACATTCACAGGTTAATGTCTACCTACAATTAAATCATTTAATTCAAATACTCATTTCCCTATTACTTCCTTGAATAACTCACATCAAAAATACCCAAGAGTGAGTTTTCATTTTTACAAAAGAAGCATAAATGTAAGCAGTCTCTGAATTAGCAGGCATTTATTAAAGTAGTTATTTCATTACAATACACAGGGTGCTCACTGCTATGGAATTGACTACTATGAGCAGTCATGTCATGTTATGATTTATTTGAAAACGTATATTTACATTTTAATTTAAAAAAATAATATATGCATGCTGCGGTGGGTTGGCACCCTGCCCAGGATTGTTTCCTGTCTTGTGCCCTGTGTTGGCTGGGATTGGCTCCAGCAGACCCCCGTGACCCTGTGTTCGGATTCAGCGGGTTGGAAAATGGATGGATGGAATATATGCATGGTTGAAACAGAACCACAATATACCATTAGAAAATAGAAGTTTTGAGAAAGAAAAATATTGAGCCCATTAATCTTAACACTTTAATTTCTACAAACCTGTTAGAATGCAGCCAGATTTTATTCCCTGGTTCACATTCATTTCCTGTCTTATTGCTATTTTTGTTATGGTTGACTTATTATTTTTCACACTTTAATTTATTATCAGTGAGCTTTGTATAGAATTTGTTAATGATGTGCTGTATTTTTGTGTTATCATCTATGGGGGAGGAGCGAAAGCTTTAGATTTGTCAAAAAGTCATATGTCCAGTTTTCGTTAGATCTCGATGTTTTAGGGTCCCCTGATACAAAAAAACATCAATATCTCGATGATGGGTGTGTGTCTGTCTGTGTGTGTATATGTCACAATTTCTTGAGGACGGCCTAGAGCTAAAATGTTATAGAATAGTTCGGGTAACTTGGTTCCTAGGGCTCAAAGCCTACTGAAACTCACGTCTGAAATTTTTAAATATGCTGCCATTCCGTGAACTTTGTGTGTAGAACCCTAAGACGTGGGTTGGCCCCAATGTCACTACTGTCGGGTCCTCTTTCTGGCTTTATAAGTCAGCCTGAGGGAGAACTCAGTAGTGGATTATTGGAGTTTTTCGCAAAATTGCGTTTCCATGATGTTCCTGGATATTAAATTTATTTCTTCACTCTATGGTTTCTGAATTCTGGGATTTGATTGCATTTTTGAAGTTTTAATGAAAGCTCTTCATCTTTAGGCCTAAGAAGACTGTAGCCTACAGGTAACATTTAGGGTATTTGCTGCCTTGGGGTGAGCCTCTTCTGAGCAGAGCTGTGAGGTTCTGGCCTACTTTTGTGTTCTATTTTGGAGGTCTCACACCCTGTTGCCTTGTCTGGAACTCTGACTTAAAACATCATCAAATGTTTTAAAATATCACCGACCCCAGATCTGACAGAAATACATTTCATAATAATTTTTATTTTGTTAATAAGTCCCCACACATTGCATTTCCAGCTTGAACATCTTTGGTTTATTTATTATGAAACCTTTATATCGACTCAGACTGCACTAACAATCATAGAGAGGAGTTGAGTTCCAACACAGCAGAGTTGCTGTGGCGACAGAAAGCTATGAATGTTAAGTCACCACTGTTGTGGAAAATCTCTCTATTATAAAAAGAAATCATGTCCTGGAAAGCAAGTGCAAGGCTACGATACGTGATCATCTTGGAAGACATTTTAAAGACCCACGAGACCAAGGAGACTTGCCATGGTATGTCTCACAGGGACCATAAACATGAGACTTGGTTAAGAGATTGTCCCTGGGCCGTAGCAAAAAGGACAGTGGCTGAACAGGCTTTAAAAAGATCGAAGGGCAGTGCAACAGCAGCTAACGACCACCCCCCCACCCCTGAACGTGAGCAGCTTTATACATCCTGCAAGAAAGAAATAAAAGACAGGTATTGCTTTTACAATGTCACGCAAGACCAGGCAGTGAGCCATCATTTAAAACAAGTTAACAGACCTCTAAGTTAGCAGTTGTTGGATTGCTTTTGGCAGGCAAGCATCATGTGCTACCAGCTCTTAAAACAACGACATGCGACAGGCAGAAGAGGCAGCTAGCAAACAGCAAAAAGACAGCAAATGATCCAAACACAACATGAGCAGCATTATACGTCTGGCAAGAAAGAGATGTAACCCCGCGCGAGGCAGGAAATAAAGAAACAAGTATTGTTTTTACAAAAGTTTTTAAAGTAAAAGTGAAAATAATGCATATGTAACAATTCCCAAGAAAATAATCTCTTTAAATTGTAGATTGCCTGCTTAAGGTAAAGTCATCCCTGATGAAGGGGGACGTGGGAATGAGGGGTCCTTTCATCAGATTAGCGCTATTTCAGATGTGGAATGGCAAAATGGGGGAGGCAGCTTGATGAATGAGGTCTCCAGGACTTAAAACAAATCCAAATCATATTATGTGATATCATCTAATGTGAAATTCTACTCCTTACTTCTAGAATTTTTATTTTTATACTGGATTGAGGATTTATTCTGTTCTATGTATTGTACTGTATTGTATTGATCCCCTTCTTTTTGACACCCATTGCACGCCCAACCTCCCTGGAAAGGGGTCTCTCTTTGAACTGCCTTTCCCAAGGTTTCTTCCATTTTTTCCCTACAAGGGTTTTTTTTTGGGAGTTTTTTTCTGGTCTTCTTAGAGGGTCAAAGCTGGGGGGCTGTCAAGAGGCAGGGCCTGTTAAAGCCCATTGTAGCACTTCTTGTGTGATTTTGGGCTATACAAAAAACAAAATTGTATTGCATTGTATATTCGGTAATCCAAACACGGGGGTTGGTGAGCGAAGCAGTAAAAGTCTCCATTGTCAAATGCCTCTCAGATTTACATCCTTTATTTCGTCAAGCCTGATGGAGCCTGCCATATGTACTGTGGCAAGACTGCCTAATATAACAAGCAGCAGGATTTTGACCCTACTTGCATGCACTTATACCCTTGAATAGACATCAAAAGGAACTGAGGTATGGTGTATGGAGAGGTAAGAATCCTGAGTGCCGTTGATAGAGGCAGATCAAATGTGAGAGTTTTGGACAGAGAATGCAGAAGTATTATAAAAGAAGCAAAAGGACAGGGATGGACAAGGCAAAAATAGTGAATAGGAAGGAAATGAAGACATGGCAAGGTACATACAGTCAAAAACGTGGATCTACAAACAACTCTGGCATAGTTATGGGAGCAACTGTGCAAAGCACAAGGAAATAATACAAAACACTGGAGTAGGAAATGCAACTTCATAACCTATGTGGTGTGTAAAAGAAAGTAGAACACTTTTGTAAAACCAGTGTTGGATAAGAGGTATAACACTTTCTTTTTTGAAGATGATCAGCTTATAACTTGAAACTTGAGAAGGTGTTGCCTGCCTGTCTTCATATATGAGTCTCACCACAACACTGTACAGTGGAACCTCGGTTCACGAACATCTCGATACACGTACAAATCGGTTTACGACCAAAAAGTTTGCCAAATTTTTGCCACGACCACACACTCGGTATACGAACAAGTCAGTTTTCCTTTCGGTTTGTACATGTTCAGTCACTCCCTGTGCATTTCCTGTGCAGCGAGCAAGAGAGAGAGCGAGAGAGCGCGACACACACACACACACACAGAGGCAGCAAGAGAGAGAGAGAGAGAGAGCCGCGCACACACACACACAGACAGCGAGAGAGAGCCGCGCACACACACAAGCAGCGCGAGAGAGAGAGTTGGACGCATACGGTAGGAAGGCAGTTAAAGAATGCACTGGGCTTGATTTTGTTTTCACTTCTGTTTACAGCGATCGGTTCATAGCGTGTATTGTTGTAATGTTACTTTTCTTGGTGGTTTATTAAATTATGGATTTTTTCAAATGTTCATTTTTATCCCTGTGCTTAAAACTCATTTAAAAAAAGTGTTTTTAGCCAGCGGTTGGTAGCGCTATAGCGCGAACTATTGCAATGTTAGTTTTCTCTGTTGTTCAAGGTTTTCTCAGTGTTATTCAATGTTTTTACATTTACTTCACTATTACGCTGTACATTCTATGGTTTAATTAACTATATTTGTGCTTAAAAACTTAAAAAAAAATATTTACATACAGTTTGTATGGTCTGGAACGGATTAATTGTATTTACATACAATCCTATGGGGGAAATTGCTTCGGTTCACGACCAAATGTTTACGACCAGAGTTTTGGAAACGAATTATGGTCGTGAACCGAGGTTCCACTGTACTGTCAAATGCTCCATCAAAGGATGCTACTCTTGAGTTTAAAGATTTAGATGTATGCAAATCACAAGTATCTTATGTTTAACTGAATTGCATCCTATTTGCATAAACCATCTTGGCACACCCAGAAAAAAGTTCTTGTAAGAGCATTACAACTACTGTAGAACTTTGATTAATTTTAAATGGAAAATGTTCTTTTTTTGTCAATTAAGATGCATGAAATCCTGTACAGTTAAACACCTGAAAGCAGAACAGAAGCCCTTTAGTCAAAAACATGTTCAGAAACATGCAAGTCTGCCAGGATGTACTTCAAGAAAAGGGGTGATGAGATCTGGTGCAAATCATTCAACACTTTGTGGAAATGGAAAAGTAAAATAACTATAATGCTATTACCTCTTACAAAACAAACATTAGATTTGCAAGGTTAAATTGCAGCACTTACTTTGTCAGCAGTATTATCAAGGAAAATGAGATGAGCAGCCGTCAGAGGAAATCACAGTGTTTACAAGAATAGTTTAGTTTTATCGACTAATTTGTAATACTGTTCCAGGGCATAGCACCGTCACTAACATTATATTTTATAGAAAATATTTAACAGCTAAAAACCTACAGTAGTTAGCCAGAGACAGAAGCTGATTGATGCCATATAGACATGGGAGCTTGCTGGCAAAATAGCTGTGCATGTTTGTGATGACACATGAAAAACTGTAGTCTGTAATTAACCCAGCCCTGAGAACAGAGATTTGGTGGTCCGTTTCAGTCATATACAACAACTCACAGTCAATGCTGGATTTAATATGTGACAAGGGGTTACCTGAGCAGCCCCAGAGCATGAGTACCTTGGGCAGCAGCTGTTCTCAGCTTCAGGTCTGCCAGTAAACTGATAGGGCACTTATCTGACACCGAGGCATGTCAATATGCTTTTGTTTCTAAATAAAAATGTATCAAATGCTTTTCAGAAATGGAATGAAAACCATTTGTGGCACATTTTTATTTTATGTTAAGAGAAATTTTTATACATATGATGCATAAATAAAACTTAAAAAAAAAAGTGCCTTATGTTACATCCAGTGTTATTGTTGTGGGGTACAAAATCTAAATTTTGTTTTATATTTTCGCTATATTTTCCTCAAAACAACAACAGATGAACTACATTCAGGACAAATCAAAGCATATCCTCTTCCTAGCTGTACCTCACTTTTAAAACAGCTGTTCTGACAAAGAAAGGAAGACATGCTGGTGCCTAAGGCTATTGATTAGTTTATAACCTAGGCATCTGGGACAAAAGTAGCTAAATTATTTTACAACCTGGGAAAGGAAGACATGTTGATACCTCAGGCAACAACAAAAAAGTTTTATTATTTGGGAAAATGGACAGTGAATTCATTCATCATATTGACAGCCACCCAATCAGAATATCTAACAATCACATCTTGCAAAACCCCCCAGTAGAATTTTATAATAAATATGCCTCTTCTGAAGAGCGACATAGGAGGGAGGAAGAAGAAGGGATGAAGACGTCAGGAGAAGGGAACAGAGAGACGTCAGAAGAGGGCACCAGCAACGTGCGGCTGTTTCCATCTGATCATCAGAAAAGCATCTCACGAGTGCTAGATCACAAGCCGCTTGCGACATTCATCCTTGTCATCTTTAACTTTTTGTAACCTTTTTCTAAAGACTATATATATATATATATATATATATATATATATATATATATATATATATATATATATATATATATATATATATCCAGACTTCATTATTAGTCCTATTTTCTATTACTCTTTGTTCTACTGGTATTATTATTCCTGTAATAAATGCCATGCTGCTTTTAAATTTCTATGCTTTGTTTTAATGTCTAGAGTGATTGAGTTAATGAAGTAGATTTCTTTGAGCACCCAGTGCCGACGAAGACCTGCCATTACCTCTGTGCTGCAAGGTTTATTAAGGGCTGAGGGTGAGAGCTCCACCCAATAGTAGGGAATAGTACGTAAAGTAAGGCATTCTTGGCTGATAAATAGCCCATAGTCATAGATGCTGAGCCTTTGTATGTTTAAATGTATTTTTGGAGACCTAAAGTAATATTTAGGTCTGAAATATCTTTAAAACCTTGTATGTTGTTCATGCCGATAATAAATAAGTCTCTTCAAGTGCTGAGAGAGTGACAGGCTGTGTTATTCCTAAGGCACTTGTGTGGTTTAAAGTGCTAGAGGTTAACCAGCTGAGCGTGTGTCATTCATGGGGCACTGTTGTGGTTAGGGTCTGTGTGTATGTAAGTTTCAGGAAGTCCTAGGAGAGTGACAAGTTGTGTTATTCATAAGGCACTTGTGTGATTTAAAGTGCTAGTGATTAACCAGCTGTGTGTTTGTCATTCATAGGGCACTGTTGAGTTTCTGTGTGTATGTATATAGCTATATATCCATCCATTTTCCAACCCGCTGAATCCGAACACAGGGTCACGGGGGTCTGCCGGATCCAATCCCAGCCAACACAGGGCACAAGGCAGGAACCAATCCTGGGCAGGGTGCCAACCCACCGCAGTATAGCTATATATGCATGTGTTAATCTTAAGGTGCAACAGTAGATCAACCTGGTAACGAATCTGATGAGTACACTTACCCCTAAGTAAAGGGAAAGTAGAGGGAGATATCATGATAATACAGTTATTAAGCAGAATGTGTCTTCTACACATTTAATGGGCATTAGTCAATCAAACTGAATCATCTACTGATTCTGAAATGTGGTCTAACTTTGCAGACCTTCTTGATACTAATATGTACATGCTTCCTTGCAAACAGACTAACACCTTCAGAAGACAAATATATAAACAGCATAGACTTTCCTGTTTATGTTCCTGAAAGCTATTTCTCCCATTCTATTGTAAACAAAAATGGTTAGTCAATAGCTTGGGCACATCTGCCTGGAAGATCCACATATGACTTTAAAAAATTGATCTAACTAACAAGAGTATAAATACTGTAGGCTAATTTAACAGTAACATGATGACATTTTTATGTTAATGGTGAAAAATATGTTCAAAACAAACAAGATTCATTCAATGATGTATTGTGTCATTTTGAAAAATATACTGAGGAATAAAGGGTATGTTGATGATAATTTCTTATAGTGCCCTTTAAAGAGAGTGACATTTTGCTGATAGGTGTGGGCTCAATGTCCTGGTCATATATAAAATTACCCTGTAACTTTTGGTGACCTACAATCACAACTGAAATGTTATGTTTGCCTTAAATCTCACTCTCACACAAACCACAGAAAAACAATTTTCTTTTACCTGATTGTTGGTCTATTGTCTAAACTTTAGACAATGGTCCAAGTTATTCACTAATACTATTATGTACTACTATTGGTCCAATATCATCTCCTAGGTAATCACACTTGGTATTGCTCCTTTTTCTTCTTGTTTTTTGAGTACTAATTGAATACTGGACTCCAAGTGGCAGAAAATTTTAACTGACACTGGGCATAAAATACAAAAGGTTGGTTGGAAGTAAGTGACTGGAATCTTCATCTCATACAAGAGACTGAAAAAGTATGTAGGAGTGAGAGTGTTTTTGCCAGAGAAACAAGGAAAATTATTAATCTCATGGCATTGACATACCAATCAAATTCCTTTGTGTGTTTAATCTTTATGTTCATGCAGAATCATTCCAAGTACAAAGTTTATTTCAAGCAGAGTTGTCACATACAAAGTTAAAGTTAGTATATGAATTAAATTTATTTTGTACAACCCTTTAATAATTGAATTAAAAATCAAATTTGCAAATCTCTCCACCCAGTTTCATGTTACTGCTGTTGACACTCCGTGTCATTTGCTGAAGAACTGATATGTGCTGCGAGATGCACATTCAGGTTTAGGCTGCAGATCAAACGTCATGCACTAATGAGAAGGTTGTTAAACAAAAACAACAATTATGTTCTAATAAGACAATGTAAATTAAACTTTCTATTTAATAGAAAAATAGATTAATTCTGCTAATCACAAAATGTCATGATACCAATTACACCGCACAACAAAGTTTTTGCTTCTTGAACACTGTTGGGTGTTTCTTAGAGATTTTTCAGTGCTGATCACAAATATCACATTTTTGATATTTACCCATCACGTACCATTTCAGTTTTGTCATGATTTTTTCTTATATTTGTATCCAAACATTTTCACTCCCATAAGTGACTTATCAACAACGGTTTGTGCAGCCTGGGCATGTCCAGGCATGGAATCAGGCCAGGTTGGAAGCTGTTCTGTGGAAGTTGACATCCTGGGCAGGTCTGAATGAGCTTGACGCTGTCTCAGCATGCTACAAAGGTGGCTTGCATACACCAATCCTGTTCATTTGGTTAATATAGATAGTCAGTGTGTACGTATAGTATCAGAATAGTAAAGTATAGTATCTGTAGAAATATATCAGTAAGTAAGATTGATGCTATTGATGTTTTGGTGTCGGGCGATATGTCTCGTCAATGTCATAACAGCCGCGATACATTCTACTATATCTGTGGCAAATATACATTTGCACCTCAGATACGTTGCATGACTGCTCTTGTGAAGAAAGCTTATCATCTGTATTTCGGCTGCAAAACTGGCGATCAAAATAAGGAATGAGCGCCTCACATTTACTGTGTGACATGTGCTGTCAGTCTGAGAGCCTGGCTCAGAGGAACTCGAAAGATGATGCCGTTTGCTGTTCCAATGATATGGCGAGAACAGAAAGACCATGTGATGGACTGTTACTTCTGTTTGACTAATGTGTCTGGTTTCTCTGCCAAAAAAAGAAGTCAATTGAATATCCTAATCTGCCTTCAGCAATGAGACCCGTGCCACATGACGACAGTCTTCCAATTCCGAAACCACCAGAGGATTAGACCTTAGACAAACCAGATGAAGAAACTGCAATGCAGGGTGCTGACAATGACATTGACCCGGAGTTTGAACTGTGCTCATCAGGTGATCCACATCTGATAACACAATTGAAGGATTTGGTCAGAGATTTGAGTCTGTCAAAAGCAAAAGCCAAGCTGCTGGGTTCGAGACTGCAGGAATGGTGTTTGCTGTCACCAGGTACGAAAATTTCTGTGTTTCGAGGCCGACATCATGATATAACCAAATTTTTTGCACAAGTTGACAGTCTCTGCTTCTGTTGTGACATTGAAGGATTGTTCTCAGTCTTGGGTTGTGATCGCAACCCGGAAGAGTGGCGTCTCTTCATTGATTTGTCAATGTTAAGCCTTAAAGCTGTTCTGCTACACAATGACAATGTTTATCCTTCAGTACCTGTTGGCTATGCAGCACAAATGAAAGAAATGTATGAGAATATGGAACTGTTGGTGAAGCACGCCCAGTATAGCAGGTACAACTGAAATATCTGTGGAGATCTTAAAGTCGTTACTCTATTACTAGGACTGCAGCTCGGCTATACAAAGTAATGTTGTTTCATCTGTGAATGGGACAGCCGTGCCAAAGAGTCACACTATTCTCAACAGAACTGGCCACTCCGTAAAAAGTTAGTTTCAGGACAGAAAAATGTGGCACATGAATCGCTTGTCGACCCGGCAAAGATATTTTTGCCTCCTCTTCACATAAAACTGGGACTCATGAAGAATTTTGTGAAAGCACTGAACAAGGAAGGCAAAGGTTTTCGTTATTTAAGACAGATGTTCCCAAGAATAACTGACGCCAAAATCAAAGAGGACATTTTTGTTGGCCCCCAGATCAGACATGTTATAAGTGACAAGTGTTTGAAGATCTGTTAGTTGAGCTGGAAAAATTTGCCTGGAAAGCTTTCAAAGACGTTGTTGACAATTTTCTGGACAATTACAGAGCCCCAAACTACATTCAGCTGGTAGACAAACTTCTCAAAGCATACAAGACAATGAAGTGCAACATGTCACTCAAGATTCATTTCCTCCACTCAAACTTGGACTTCTTCCCTGCAAATCCGTCAATGCTTGCTGACTACTGTTGGACACTGCAATGTGATGCACGAGACATTGAATACAAAAGAATGCGGAACATAAACGTGACTAAATACGTTATTGTTAGTAAACATCCATCCATCCATCCATTTTCCAACCCGCTGAATCCAAACACAGGGTCACGGGGGTCTGCCAGAGCCAATCCCAGCCAACACAGGGCAGGAACCAATCCTGGGCAGGGTGCCAACCCACCGCAGGACACGTTAGTAAACATACAAATTTCTATTTCTCAGAGTTCCTGTATTTGTGCATACCCAGTATGTACCTGTCACAATCCACAAAAACTTTTCAGGAAGCAAGACTTTTCAAAAAAATTGTTGTGCTGTGTTACCATTCCTTTCATTTTATATTTTACATGTATGCAATGTTTTGTTTCTCCTCTCCTAAATTTTGTGTGCACCATGCCTCAATGCTCCCAACTCGTGTATAAATTTTGTTTGCCCTCTGCACAGCCTTTAATTCTCTGCTGGTTATACTTAAGATACGTTATATCTCCTGCCTCACACGTGCGCTTGGGAGACAACTTGAGAGACTGGGGGTTGGCGCTGTTGCCTAATGATTCTCCTCCTCCTCTCCGCACTAGTAATGTCTCTTCCGGGTCACAGTTTACTAGACCTGCCTCTTCCAGTCTGGCTTCCTCTTAAGGGATTCCATCAGCATCTTGAGCCAGTCCAATCTGGTGACTTGCATCTGAAAAGGCATCTCTCTCTCTATCTTTGCAATCTTTTGTTTTGCTTCTTCCAAATATATGAGGTGTGCCCTTGCGATGCCCCAACACTGTGTAACTCCATCCATCCATTTTCCAACCCGCTGAATCCGAAAACAGGGTCACAGGGGTCCGCTGGAGCCAATCCCAGCCAACACACGGCACAAGGCAGGAACCAATCCCGGGCAGGGTGCCAACACACCGCAGGACACACACAAACACACCCACACACCAAGCAGACACTAAGGCCAATTTAGAATTGCCAATCCACCTAACCAGCATGTCTTTGGACTGTGGGAGGAAACCGGAGCACCCGAAGGAAACCCACGCAGACACGGGAAGAACATGCAAACTCCACGCAGGGAGGACCCGGAAAGCGAACCTGGGTCCCCAGGTCTCCCAACTGCGAGGCAGCAGCGCTACCCACTGCGCCACCGTGCCTCCCACTGTGTAACTCTCTTATGATTTTTTCTTACACTCCAAATAAACTTCATGCAAACAAAGTTATGGCTGTCGTCAGGGTTGTCCAGATCTAGTTATGCAACTGTTCGACTGACAACCGTCTCCCCGCCATTTTGGAATGCAGGGCAGGTGCTGCCATCTATCAGCAACAAAAAGAATTTTAAGTGAAATGTCTGTGTGCAGGGCAGGTGCTGTGAATTCTCTATGTAATAAACTTAATAAGTCATAGCGTAATGAAAATTGCATAATTAGATCTGGACCACCCTATACATTCATAATGGCTACCACGGTACAACACCCTAGTACTACAAACAACTAAAAATTACTTACCTCTAAATTAATTCTATTCATGTTTTTGAGGGGTTAGCTTGTATCTTCATATATAATACGCTACCATGGTTGTTCATTTGTCTGTCCAGGAAATTAAATCACCTGTAGCTCGCAAACCGTTTGAACTATTGACCTGAAATTTGGTACACATATACTACGTGGCGTCTACTATCCGCTTTCTCCAAGGTTATTCCTCTTTTTATTTTTATTTTATTTCATTGTAGAATCAACTCTCGGCAGCAGCCTTCAGGGAGGACGTTCTCATCACTACCACCTACACTGTCACTTCCCCTACCTCTTCATATCTTAAACCATTCTTGAGGCAGATTGAAGACTCAAGTGCCAGCTTAGGTAAAAAATTAAAGAAAACGTACTAAGTAATTGCAACACAAACACTGACAGTTTTAACGTGAAAAGATGCAGAAGAAAGAAGAGAAGAAGCAGGCCTCTAGGGTGGAGAAAAGAAGAGCTGATCAGGAAGCAACAAGCGCATCAACCTCTGAGCAAACAAATGCTAAACATACAGAAAAAGAGTATGAAAACTAGGAATGCTCAAGTCAAGTGTATTCACTGCAGGTTATCATACAGTGTGCCATTACTGATAATAATTATAAATAATAAAGAAAATCAGAATCGAAACTTTAGTGCATTGAGCCATTTCATTTGTAGCACATAAAGACTCTTGGTGCCTCAGTTTATATAAGACCCTACTTAGGGATTTGACATGCTGTCAATACCTGGGCATATTCAACTTTACTGATGCAAACGCAAGTGTCACTGCTTTATTTCTGCAAAGGGTATACAAGTCACATAAAACGTAAGTGGAAAAAGAACAGTTCACTGTGTGCCCACATGCTGGAGCACACAGCTTAAGGCTGAGTTAGAAAGACCATCTGTAATGCAATACAGTTGTGAGACAAAAATCAGGCCCACGCAGGAAGCAAAACTGCAGGCCCATTTGCCCTCAACCATTGAAACTTTACAAATTTTTTTTTTAATAATTTAAAATATTTAATAAGCTTTCAAATATCACATAATCAATTTCTGAAAAGACATTTTGCCATTTTAACTTTCTCTTAACCTCTAAATTGACTACATGCCCTGTATATTATACTATAATATGATAAGTCAAAGTTTAATAATTTACTTTTTTCCAGCTATGGTAACATTTATCAAGTGGCACTTATGTTCAAGCAGACAGAAATATGCATACTTAAAAGCATCATAGCATCCATTTTCTACACTTTACACTATACTGTTAATAATCTACAAATTCATGCTTTCTTTGCTGCTGCTGGAGTATGTGAATTTCCCCTTGGGATTAATAAAGTATCTATCTATCTATCTATCTATCTATCTATCTATCTATCTATCTATCTATCTATCTATCTATCTATCTATCTATCTATCTATCTATCTATCTATCTATCTATCTATCTATCTATCTATCTATCTATCTAACAATGAAAAGCAAAAGATAGAGAATGTTACTCAAAAGGGCAAGTAATGATAAAGAAAAATGAACAATGATAAAGAAATGATATCAATAAAAGTCACCATCAGCAACAATTACATTGTAAGTGTCAAAAGCATTTTTTTTACCAAGCAATAAACAATTGGCAAGTCTCCACAGCAAAGCAAGACACTTATTCATTTCACCGAGTTAGCTTTAGAGGTCATTTTGGCCCCTCCAGGACTCTCTATTAGCTGGCCTGTACTGTCTTACACTTCTAGTGGCTGCATCCAAGTCAGTATATTTTTGCTGCAGCACAGCATTTTATTTGCTTTTAGTAATACTAAAAAAATGTATTATATTCTTTATAATTAGGCAAAAGCCATTAAATCAAGAGACACTGTAATGGTTTACATTCATCTTTACTTACTGTACAACTCAAGCTAAGGTGACTTATTCAATGTTACATCCTGTCTTGTGCCTGATATTGCTGGGTAAAGCACTGGGTCACCGGCCACTTGAGATTCCATTTTGAAGGTTACCTCCAATGCCATCTGCTTCTTTTTTCAAACTTCATCTTTAGCGCAGGCTTTCGAAGGCTCTTGAAAATCTAAATAAATTACGTCATATGCTTTGCTTTTGTCAACTAATCTAGTAGCCTGCTCAAAAAATCTAATTGACTGGTTTGGCATGCTCTTCCTTCCATAAGTTCATCCTGGTTTTAATTTAGTATGTTATTGTCATGCAGGTAATTTTCTAGTTTATTTCTTGCTATGGTTTCCATAATATTTCATGTCATAGAATTAAGTCTTATTGGTCTGTAATTAACAGGCTCCATGACCAAACTACAATAAGGTCAAATGAAAAACCTAAATGAAAATGTGGTTTTCTGCCTTTTCAGGCATTAGTAATCAGCCCATTTTAACCTCCTTGGCATTAACCTCGAGGGTCTCTTGGGACAAGAATTCTAAGTTTAATTGGTTAAGGCCTTTTCTCACCTGGATAAAGCTGGCAGCAATGTGAGGATTTTGTTTTCTGATTTCTCCAGTGCCTTTAATACCATCCAGCTATTCCTGTTAAGAGGTAAACTCAGAGATTCGTACTGTAGGTGGATGAGCCTGTGGTGTCCTGAATAATGGACCATCAGTCGGACAGACCGCAGTTTGTGAGACTTGGGAACTGTGTTTGTGACACAGATGTGAGCAACACTGGAGCACCACAAGTACCAGGCCTGTCTTCTTTTGTCTTTACTCTGTACACCTCAGACTATAAATATAACACCAGGTTCATGTCACCTGCAGACATTCTCAGATGACTCTGCACTTAAGGGTTGTTGATAAAGGAGATGAGACAGCGGAGAAGAGTCGGGTGGACAACTTTGTTTCTTGGTGCAGAAAGAATTGTCTGCAAATTAATATTATCAAAACCAAGATTGGTTATTGGCTTTCACTGCACTCAAGAGCCTCTATGTCTGGTCACTATTCAGGGAGTGGATGGAGAGGTGGTGGACTGCCACAAGTACTTGGAGGTTCACATCAACAACAGGCTGCACTGGTCTCAGAACACAGAGGAACTATATAGCAAAGGGCAGCGCAGGCCCTTCTTCCTTAGGAGACTGCATTCCTTTAATATGAAAAGTGACATCCTTCATATCTTCTACACCTCGTGATGGCCAGTAAAATTTTCTTCACTGTAGTGTGCTAAGCTGGTAACATCCCTTCAAGAGAGGCCCACCTAACCAACAAGCTAATTAAAAGGGCAGACTCCGTTATGGAATGTACTCTGGACCCCCTAGAGGTAACAGCAAAGGAGAGAAATAAAACAAATCTGAGTGCCACTATGAACAATGCTGCACATCCTCTCTCTGACACACTAACACTGAGGACTGTCAGCCAATGAATTATTCAGCAGAAGTGTGTCAAGAAACTCTGGGGTGGGCTACTTTATGCCAACCGCAATATATCTGCATAATGCCTCACTGGAACTGGGACTGCAAAGTTTTCTTTTCTTTTTTAATGTTTTCTTCCCCTTTGGTCATTCTGATGTGTGTTTAGGCCATAGCTATTTATGTATTTATTTATTGAATGAGCTTTTGTAAAAAGCCAAATTTTCCCTTAGGAACAAATATAGTTCTGTCTTTATTCTTCTTCTTTTCCTTCTTAAATCTTAGTCGCCTCTCAGATCAATCTGCTATGATCTGATGTAAAGTGTTAAGCCTGAGTAATGTTCAGGAAAGTATTCTGCTGCCAAGTAGTAGATAAAATAACATCATGATTCAAATAAATCATGAATATCCTATCTATAGTAACTAATCAGTATTCATTAGCTGGGCAGAGTCTTCAACCAAAACACACAGTGGCATGTAAACGAGAAACTGTAAAGCCCATTTGAATCAAGTGATAGTGATGACATGAGTGATGTGTATCACCGACTTACCATGATATGCCTGGTGGCTTGAGTTGCGTAAAGCTGCAGTAGGGTACACTAACTAAGTGGCAAAAAGGCAAAATTATTGCAATCAAGTGGAAGAACAAGAAAGATGTTAGCCCCCTAAGCACTGTTCACAATGTAGTAACTGTTGATTGTGTCAGGGGAAATAAGTAAGTCACTAAGCCTTGCACTGTGGTGGCTGACAGTAACACAATGGGTGCATCAATCTTGAGGATCAGGCAGTGACATTCTATCACCTCATGTGCAAGCAACAGAGAATATAAGAAAAGTGCACAAAGACACACACTGCTGCTGCCTCAATTGCAACACTGGGCTGTGCATTGGTGTCTTTGACTGGAGTTTTCTCTTGTCTTCTAAGAGAGTCAAGGCTGGGGGGTTATCAAAAAACAAGGCCTGTTAAAGCTAATTGAGGCATTTCTTGTATGATTTTGGGCCATAGAGGAAATAAATTGTTGTTGTTTTGTTTTAAAACATGTCACATGGAGGATGTTTACTAATTCTGCATCAGTACCACAGTGGACATCTGACATATCTTTCCTATTTTATTTATGTTCACATTGTGGTATTTACATTTTTTATCATTGAAAAAAAATCAACTTTTTTGCTTGTTTTTCCGGGGGTAAACATAATGTTAAGGAGGCTACAGAAGTGATTTTTTTAATCTGCAGGAAACCAACTTAGAAAGGAACAGATAAAGCAAACTGAACAAGTACACGTGAAATAGAAGTCGTGCAAGAGAGAGTAGCATTGCCTAGCTACCAAGCAGACTACAGCCACCAGTAAGAAACATTTTCTTCTGTGCTGTTTCTTTTTTATTAACAATCAAATATTCTTAGTCTGTAATGTAACACAGTTACTGTAATATTGTCACGTTTGTCTATGATTTTGCACCCAGCATGACAGCCTTTTTAAGTACAGTCAATGAAGTCAAGGGGAGATTTTACATATGTGTGTGCATGTGTTTCTATTTCTATTCCCTAGTTTCCTTTGCTCTTTGGTCCGTGTGGAGCAACAGATGCATTTGTCTACCTTGTGCACTAAAGTCATTTCATACTGTTGGAAGCACATACATTCCTTTATGGTTTCCAAAGCAGCATAGCAGCTGTATCAATAGCAAGAACATGCATTGTTGAGGACTCTGGTGGAGTGCACAACGTCCTTGATCACTTTCTTTCAAACTGAAAAGTATTTACTTGTGACGTTATTCTTATGTTTGAGCAGACTGAGATTCAACCAGTTAGCATTCACAAACTTGATGGCATTTATTTAAATTCACCATAACAACCTGAGATGTTTGCATTTTAAATACATAAATAATTAATCTTTTCATGATATTTGAATTTAAAATTTTGGGTGTTTAATGTTTAAAACATTAATTTCTTATATACAAATAGTGTGTGGCTGAATTACTTAATAGGAACTAAGGAGCACTGTTTAAATACTGACATTTGTTGAGTTTCTGTTATTCATCTGGACAATCCTTCTTCTACAGATGCCCTTAGTCTTCTTTCTCTTTAATCCTAACATAGCTCCACACCCCACCAACACGCAAAGTACAGAAGGCAAACATCTGGGCCTGGTTTTCTTGTGGAACTGCATACCCACAAACACAACTGTCACTGCACTACACACACACTCATCAATCCTTCTTTCTTTTTCCACTGCCATTCCTCCCACTGTGTCCTTCCACCATCACCTATGCTTCCTCTCTCTCTCACCTATTTCTATTCTCTAGCCTCCCTAAGTTCAATTCTGTCCTCTCTTCTCTAGTCCTGCACATGAAAGACACTCCTGCACATGGCCTTCTGAAGTACTGCGCAGTCTATGGACAGACCTGAAGACAGCTGAAAGGAAATGGAGTAAGCTAAGATTGACCAGGGTAAGTATCAATATCTTCTATTTCTTTCTCTTCTGCTAGTACCAATGCTAAGTTAAGTTTCTTTAATAACAGGATTAGCAACACTTCTGCTACTTGTAGCTTGTTTTCTACCTGTCTCTTCACCCTTCCACCACCTCCACCCTTAACCTCCTTGACAACTGATGACTTTGCAACAAGATCAGATCATATATGACAGAGTATGCAGCACAATCCCTGGTCCCGGCTTTAGCACCGTTACGTTTGGACGACTGCAACTCTCTGCTGACATGAGGACCGGCATGTGTTACCAAGACACCACTGATGCATATGATGAAAAATGCAGTGGCACATTTGGTGTTGAACCAGATGAGGTAGGCACACACTTTGTAGTCATCTTTTTTCAGATGACTACATTGGCTTACTGTAGCAGCAGATGCTTGACTACAGAGTAGTTAATGGCAAAGGATCAGAACCTATATATAGGTTTATATATTGTGAGACATGCCCGGACACCACCAGACTGAGACCACATCTTTCTAAAAAGCACATGTTTTATTTCTCCAAACACCAATAAACATAGTCCCACACAGCACACTGTGCTCCCAGCACTAATCACCCCTAATCCTGGCCTTTCTTTCAATGTCTGTGTGCCGCCTTTTCTCTGTCCATGGGAGCTTCGTCCTGCTCCCACTCCTGACTCTAGCTCCCTGATTGTAGGGAGGCAGCCCCTTTTATAGTGACCCGGACGGGCTCCAGGTGCTCCGTCTGACGACACTTCCTGGTGTGGCAGAAGTGTCAGGAGAGCACCCGGAAGCACTCTGGGCATCCCTGGAAGGATCATCCTCCATGTTCCAGGGTGTGGTGGAAGTAAATGTTTCCCGGGCTCTCTGAGACCCGGAGCGCCCCCTGGCGGTGGCCACGGGTCCCAATGGGCTTGAGCCTCCTTGCTCCTCTCCAGTGGTCCTCTCCAGATCCAGGGCAGTTGCCCCCTCGTGGCTCGGAGGATGAATACGCCACCTCCTGGTCCTTCCAGGCGTCCCGACTGGGTCTGTCCCCCAGCCACTTGTGACAATATATACTGTATAGGGTCTTATGCTCCTTCTTGACTCCTTGGGTCTGTTGATGAATGGAGTTTGGTGATGCATGCCATCAAATCTCAGTTCACACTCTTTTAATGTATAGCTCCTAGCTGATGGAATGAGCTGCCCACCTCCAGTTGAAGTTTTAGCTTCTTGATGTGTTTAAGAAGAAGAATTTGAAGACTCTTGTTTGGTGAATTCCTGTCTCACTGATATTAGCTGTTAAGTCTTGTAACCAAGGAATTGTAATTTGCTTGCACTTTTTTTGGTCAATTATGTAACCATGTCCTGTACCAGTTGTATCCAAACTGCTGTTTACTTGATTATGTCAACCTTGTTTATAAGTTGCTTTGGGTAAAAGCGTTTGGTGATTAAATGAATGTAAATGTATTTTTAAACTGTGTTATGTGTCTCAGTACTGTTTATTTCAGTTTGCTCTAGTTGCTTAATTGGAGATGGAAAGCAGTGCATGATAACTGCTTTGATGTAGGCTGTCTGCCAAATATGAGGGGTTGAAAAGCACTAAATTGGATTGAAAAAAAGAAAAACATGTAGATATAAAAAGCACAAGAAAACTCTACACAAACA
Organism: Erpetoichthys calabaricus; assembly: GCF_900747795.2. NCBI lineage: Eukaryota > Metazoa > Chordata > Cladistia > Polypteriformes > Polypteridae > Erpetoichthys > Erpetoichthys calabaricus. The sequence goes on from NC_041403.2 coordinate 136,968,362, forward strand.
ACTAGGGTGTTTGATCCATGATGCAAAAACGCTCACCACAGAGACACCATGTTGTCCTGTCCACATAAATTGATTGACTCTTCTTTCTGTAAATTTGGTGAAAGGCTAATTTGGCTCTGTGTATATGAATGCTGCCATTATTCATTAATATTTTTTGTGAAAAAAGTCAAAAAATGCAAAATGACACCAATCACAAATAATTTTTTAAACACCATTGAATATAGGCAGCCAAAGTTTTGATTTGATATTTAAATCTTAAAGTTGGCAACATATGTAGATTGATTTACCAATAAATCATCCTTAGTCTCATCTGTTCCGATATTAAGTTGGAACTTAGTAGATGACGGTACCATAAAACTATAGGCTTTTAATCAAAAAGAGAAAAATGCCACCCAAAATACATAAAGGGCATGAAAAATGAAGAAACAAAATGCTAAAGCCAAATTAAATCTGAAACAGAATAAAGTTGTCACAGCAATAATTTATAAAGCATTTGTTGCCAAAAAAAAAACCTCAATAAACCAACATGACTGTTGCAAAAAATCTCAGAAAAAAACCTTACCATCCACAAGAAGACAATAAAAAACAATTACAGATGTTGTTTAAAACTTGGATTCAAACTTATGACCTAAGCAGTGTAGGGCTGGGAAATTGAATAAAACTACTACAAAAGTTAATTTATCATGATGAAGCAAATTGACAGTTTGCCGTTTGTTCACTGAATTATTACATTAAAACCCTTGCAGCTAATATAATTTCATAAACTCCATTAATGAGAAATGTATGTTGCCCTCTGGTGGGACTTCCCTGAAGCTTGGATCAGGACTCTATTGATGCAGTAAAAGAGAACAGGCAATGCTCTTAACATCAAAGTTTTTCTTTTTTTTCTTTTTCACATTTCCAGGCTTGATTTTTAATTACAGTACGTGGTGTGGATTAGAGGAGAAATCAGGTAGGGTTATCCTGAAGGAACAGTATGTCAAGGGTGTTTTGGAGATGTGCTGGAGTGCTGATTATGGAGGTGACTGGAACAGATTTCAATGGACATGTTGGTGAAGGGAACAAAGGGGACAAAGAGGTGATGGGTAAGTATGGTGTCAAAGAGAGGAATGAAGAAGGTCACATGTTAGTGGATTTTGCAAGAAGGATGGGAATGAATGGAAAACATTTTAAGAAGAGGAAGTAACACAAGGGGGAGTACAAGAGCAGAAGAAGGTGCACAAAGGTCCTATGCAGGAGAGTTTGTCTGAAGGAGATTGGAGGCCGCAAAGTGGTGGCAGGGGAAAGCGTAGTTAGGCAGCATAGGATGGTGATCTGTAAGATGACGCTGGAGATCAAAAAGAGGAGGAGAGTGAGGGCAGAGCCAAGGATCAAATGGTGGAAGTTGAAAAAGGATGACTGCAAGGTTGAGCTCAGGGAGGAGGTAAGACAGGTAATAGGTGGCAGTGACGAGTTACCAGATAGCTGGGCAACTACAGCACGAAGTGGTTACGGAGACAGCTAGAAGGGTGCTTGGTGTGACATCTGGACAGAGGAAGAAGTACAAAGAAACCTGGTGGTGGAAAGGGGAAGTACAGGAGAATATAAGAAGAAATGGGATAGTCAGAGAGATGAAGAAAGTAACAGGACAGGTGAAGAGAGAGGAGGCAAAGGCTAAAGAAAAGGCATATGATGAGTTATATGAGAGGCTGGACACTAAGGAAGGAGAAAAGGTCCTGTACCAATTGACTACACAGAGGGACCGAGCTAGGAAAGATGAGCAGCGGTTTAGGGTGATTAAGGATAAACATTCTCTGAAGCAAGGACAGTGTTTTGAGCTGATTTAGGAAGTAAGGACCGCTATAAAGAGGATGAAGAATGGGAAGGCTGTTGGTCCAGATGACTTATCTGTGGAAGAATGAGAGTGTTTAGAAGAGATGCCAGTGGAGCTTTAAGCCAGATTGCTTAATGCAATCTTGGAAAGTGAAAGGATGCCTGAGGAGTGGAGAAAAAGTGTATTGGTACTGATTTTTAAGAATAAGGGGGATGTGCAGACCTGTAGTAACTACAGAGGGATAAAACTGAAAAGTCACATCATGAAGTTATGGGAAAGAGTATGATGCTATGTTAAGAAAGGGAGGTGATGATTAACAAGCAGCAGTTATGGAATTTTAATCAAATATTTTAATCAATACATGATCATTTTTACAATGTAGAAAAAGTTCATACTTAAAAGAAGTTGTAACAATGGATTATTAAAATTATAAGAAAAAGGACTGAAGGTAACTAAAAGGTTAACTAAATGTGGCTTAAAGCTTGAGAATGTGAGGGTTGTGTCATCTTAGAGCAACCACTGAGATAATTACTCAGGTTAAAATGAAGTAAATGAGTAATAAACACCCCTTTAAAAAGTGATGACAAACTAGTGAGGAAGCCCAAATGCATCTATTAAGAAGCGGTGATAAGATCAATGGTACAACCCATAGGACAAACTCCATTAACGAAGCAGTGTTTCGAATAATGGAAGAATCAACATGTATACCAAGTTACTGGTGACTGTAGTTGATAGGCTAAATGATAGAATTCTGCATATTAAAAGTCAGATGACATGATGTATTAGATAAGGTAATGGTAATAGAAAAGTACCAGTAACCCCGCGATTCTCAAAAGAATCGCAAATCCAAGAATGGCAATCAGTTTCTGTTCCGTCCGATATTTAGAGGGAGGAAATATCATGGAGGGTGGGTGCGTCCTAGGAAATTTTTTATTTAATTAAATAAACATATTTGTACTAAAGTGGTTTCTTTTTGGAGCTGTGACTCATCTGGTTCTGGTGTTTCAGAGGCGTGTTGTAGGCGCCTTCATTTATTTTTTTTATCCATGCAGTCTCTTTTTTGTTTTTCTATGGCTGTGTCGTCAGCCAGAAGTCATTTGCTGACGGTGGCGGATTCGCGTGCTGAAGTGACCATGGCGGCGGATCCGGGCATGGAGGGCTACATTACTAAACGAAGGTGGTATATGCGGTGGTGTGGGTGATTGCGTTCAGGCGGCTGTACAACCTGGCATGCACGCTTTACCTCAGCTTTAGTTCACAGGTCGTAGCCATACGGGCTCGTTTTTGTATTTCTAGTCGTTGAGCTGTTTCTTTTTGGAGCCGTGACTCCTTTGCCTGTGCTGTTTCAGAAGCGCGTTGTGGGCGCCTTTGTTCATCGTTTTTATCCATACGGGCTCGTTTTTGTATTTCCGTTAGTTGACTTACTTTTAATACTGAATTACCGTTATGTGATTCAAATATGCCACACTGACTGCTGGCACAGTGGATGTCTAGTTTACAGGTTGTGTTGTTTGGGCGCCACGTACTGACTCTGGGAAGTACGGGCTCGGTTTTGTATTACTAATCGTTGAACTCTTTCCATGAATTACCGTTATTTGATTCAAATATGCCACACTGACTGCTGGCACAGTGGATTAGAGCAAGTTTAGTTTACAGGTTGTGTTGTTTGGGCGCCACCTACCAACTCTGGGAAGCCGCTGTGTTTGACTCTGGGGCGCTGAGGCGCAGTGCGCATGCGTGTCGGTGCGTCCGCCATCCATGCATAAATTAAACTGTGGTTTAGTAATATAGATAAAAGGGAATGAATTGTATTATTGATTGCTCACTCCATAGACTGAGACATTTGTGCATATCTATGTGCAAATAAAGAATTGTTCTACATTTTCATCTGGTCTCCATGACTTCTTTGAAAGTTTTTCCACAACACAGTATGGTTTCATGCTGGGAAAGAGCACTACAGATACAATATTTGCTCTAAGAATATTGATGGAGAAGGCCAAAAGGAGTTGCACTGTGTCTTTGTGGACCTAGAGAAAGCATATGACAGGGTGCCCAAAGAGGAGTTGTGGTATTGTATGAGGAAGTTGGGAGTGGCAGAGAAGTATGTAAGAGTTGTACAGGATATGTACAAGGGAAGTGTGACAGTGGTTAGGTCTGCAGTACGAGTGACAGATGTGTTTAAGGTGTAGGTAGGATTACATCAGGGATCGTCTCTGAGTCCTTTCCTATTTGCAATGGTGATAGACAGATTGACAGAGGAGATTAGACAGTAGTCTCCATGAACTATGATGTTTGTGGATGACATTGCGATCTGAAATGAGAGTAGGGAGCAGGATGAGGAGACCCTAGACAGCTGGAGATATGCTCTAGAGAGAAGAAGAATGAAGGTCAGTAGGAACAAGACAGAATATATATGTGTCAATGAGAGGAAGGTCAAAGGAATGGTGAGGATGCAGGGAGTAGAGTTGGCAAAGACAGATGAGTTTAAATACTTGGGATCAACAGTACAGAGTAACAGGGAGTGTGGAAGAAAGGTGAAGAAGAAAGTGAAGGCAGGGTTTAGTGGGAGGAGAGTGTAAGGAGTGATTTGTGACAGATGGGCACTAGAAAAAGTAAAAGGGAAAATCTGCAAGACGGTAGTGAGACCAGCTTTGTTATATGAGTTAGAGAAACTGTTAAGATTTGCATTGGGTGTGACAAGGATGGACAGGATTATAAATGAGTACATTAGAGGGTCAGCTCAGGTTGGATGGTTTGGAGACAAAGTCAGAGAGGCGAGATTTCGTTGGTTTGGACATGTGAGGAGAGATGCTGGATATACTGGGAAAATGATGCTAGGAATGGAACTGCCTGAAAGTGGGTGTGACAGAGCAAGATGCAGAGGACAGGAAGACATGGAAAAAGATGATCCACTGTGACAACCCCTGATGAGAGGAGACAAAAGAAGAAGAAGAAGAATGGTATATAAGGTTTAAATAATCTTACTCCTTCCTGTACTTTGGAGGGTCTGCCCCCTAATTCCCAAGTCATAACCTTAGATCATCTAATAGTGGTCTTATTACTCAAAGTACCAGGTATAAAAAAGTGGTGAGGCAGCCTTTTAGTGTTTTTTTCTCCAGCTTATCTAGAGTGGGTTTTTTTCTGTTTTTCTGTTTTCCTGGGCTTTCTTACCTTATCATTAGCCTCATCTTTAGACAATTAAAATGATTCTATATACTGCCCAAAGACTCTACTTCTCTATTATTTTACATATATCTTATGTAAGTGTGCATTATTGACTTTTTGGATGTTTTTTTTTTGACATTTTGACATGTTGACATTTTGTAAAGCACTGTATATGCAAATATGATATAGAAATGAATGTTGTTGTTGTTTGTATTAATAAATTGAGTGGCTCAAACTTGACTCAGTTTTTACTTGCTACAGCTGCTGTTAGCACTTTCAGTGTGCACAGTCCTGTAGTCACAACTGTGGGTGCATAAGAAAGGTTTTCCCTACAACCCTCAAGTGTATAAACCGGTTAGAAAATGGATGGATGCTTAAATGGCCATCTGTAGACATGCTAGATGCAATCAGAGAATGAATGCAAAACCTCTGTTCCTTTTTAGGGACTGTGCAGGATGCTGTATTAAAAGTGGCTCATTGTGTAATTATTCCTCTTATAACTTTGTGACACTACAAGTTGAACGATCACTCACATATGAACAAATTCCAAAATGAGAAAAAACTGTCATTAACAAAGGCCATTAGGTGTGTGTGTGTTTTGTTTTCTTTCTATTTTTCTTTTTAAAAAAATAACTAGGGGGCTTTGCCCCCTGCTCGATTTGCTCATTTCAAGCCAAAGGCCATAGCAATAACTCTTAATGCTTAGCCTTCACTAATACTGAACACAAAAAAAATTTTCAGAGAGATTACAATACGAGGATAAAGTCCTTCATTCACTACTATCTTAAACAGGAAAAATACATTGAAGAAGATTATCATGGTGACATTTCCTTACGCGACTAACAAAAGACATCACTGGCATAAATAAAATGTCCATGGCGAAGGTGCCCTATACAAAAATAAACTAGATGATGCAGATGATGTGAAGGTGGCGTTATTTTTACAATAAAAAATTTTTTAGAAGGGTACAAAAGCAATCCTTCTACTTACATAAAGTGCAAAAATGTGACACAGGGATCTTAAAACTAATTTTTCATTTGATATCAGTTGGGGCAAAACTGTAGGGGGAGCTTCTTACTTTATTGTTATTAATACATGGTAAGTTTTGCTATACTGTATCTTGCCTGTATATGTTCCTTTTAAAAGAACACCTTTTTTGTGTCATGCCACCACATTCATGTCCCAGGATTAACACAAAATGCTGCCTGGTAAATTACAGAATGCCATATTAAGAATCAAAACTATGCCAAGTAAATTCTTTTAAGTAGACAGCGGAAAATAATGACCCACACCTGCAAAGAAATTTAAACCAAATTATAAACAGTCGTAATGAGCAGTGGATCTCATTAAATATACAAAAATAGATTTTCATTAAAGTTAATCTGTATACTTTCAAAAATACAGCATCATGCTTTCAAACAGTACTACAGCTCCTGTCAAGAGGAACATCTTTGATGTGCTAATGAATGAGAAAGCCAAGGCAACTCTAGAGATAACCACTCTTGAACTCTAACAGCATCTTTGAATGTTAACAGTTATCTGTTAGATCAGGTCACCTTAATTTGTTGTTAGCACTGAAATGAGGATCTAAGGTACGGTGAAGCAGAAAACTTCTCAAAGGATCCTACTTGCTTTCTCAAAATATCTGTTTTCTGGCTTTAAAACATTTAAATTATCAAACAGCTAAGAAGACTGAAGCAGAGGTTATTAGCCAAAGCCTGGCCAGCGCCTGACAAATACAACTTCATGTGGACAAGTTCAAAATGAACATTAAGTACAAGTCAAGGAAGTTGACATTGACTTACAAGAGCCTCCAAGAGGGTTTTAAAAAGAAGTGTTGTTATCCATGCTGCAAAAAAAAAAAAACACATCAACACTTGAATGTGTGTTTAGAAGAGCAATCAAGTGTGTTGGTAGACTAATGGCTATATGTAGCCATGTCTTCAAACTGCTTGAAATGCTAATTCAGTTGAATTACAAATCATGCAGTTAAGGCACATATTAATTCAACTTATAGCTATATGGGGATATCAGAGAGTATTTAATTGGACAGTATAAATTATGTTTCTGATCATTGTGTTTTTTCTTTTCTTTTTTTGGTTCACTTTTCTACATCACACTCCAGTCCAGTTGGCGGCAGTAATGCACTATAAGTTGATTTGCCAACTGCCATTAAACAGAAGAAGAAGAAGAAGAACTACTTAAACTTATTGTGCTCTTCACTGTGTTATGAGACATTGTCCCCAGGGATTATTGTGTGTAAATAAATATACCAGGAGATACATTTGTGAGACTGAGTTCATAGTGGAGGCCAGGAAAACGTCAAAACTGGAAGAACAAAGAATGTAACTGAGCAGAAAAAGTGCATTTTGATGTATCTCTTGTCTGCTGTACCCAGTTTGGCAAATGGCATTGCTGGCCCTCAGTTTTGTGTGTTTCCCTCTGTTTCTTTAGATGAGCCTTGACAGTACATCACAAAGCTACAGTCTGCTATGAAATTCATAAAAATTTATTTTTTTTAACATTTTATTGAATTTATTAAAATCAAATAACATTCCATACAAGCAAGTCAAGTTTTACATAACTAGGTGTGAAACAAATCAACCCTCATCCATGAGAAAGAGAGCTAGGCCAACCAAGTAAAACTTTAATAGCAGGAAAACAAAGTAAATAATTTAATTAAATACAATAAAAATAAGAGAAGAGAATCCGCCTCTTCAATTTAAATGCTTATTCTAAAATGTTATTGATTAGATCCTGCCAGGTTTTAAAAAGGTTTTGTACAGATCCTCTAAGTGAGAATTAGAATTTTTCCATTTTCAAATAGTATATAACATCAGTTACCCACTGACTTAAAAGAGGTGGGTTAGGATTATTCCAGTTGAGCAAGATAAGTCTATGTGCCAATAGTGTAGTAAAGGTAATCACAGTTTGTTTGTCCTTCTCCAGTTTAAGCCCATCTGAAAGTACACCAAACACAGTTGTTAGTGGATTAGGAGAGAATAGGACACCAGGGCTGTCTGATAGGCATTTATAGATGTTAATTTGGTGCACATACAAAACTTGAGGCTGGAACTTGATTACAATGTTCGCAGGTTGGTTTTTGCCCAGGAAACATTTTGGACAATTTTAAATGAGACAGATGCGCACGATATATAATTTTAAGTTAAATAATTGTATACTTTGAATGCTTGAATTCTGTGCATTGCTACCATCCACTCCTTTTCTAAGATGCTGAGTGAAAAATCCTTTTCCCACTGTTCTCTTGGATCTTTGAAAGGGAAGGACTGTAAAAAGTTTTTATATATCACAGAAATGCTGTCTGAGTCCTCAAGATTGATCAATATTTTTTCCGGGAATAGAGGTTGGTGGGAGGTGAGGAAAATTGGGGAGGTTTTGTTTATCAAAGTTTCTAATTTGGAGGTAGTGAAAGAAATATGTTGCTGGAAAGTTGAATTTTGAGTGTAATTGTTCGCAGGATGTGAAGACGTTGTCTATGTACGGATCTCTAAGTGATTCAATCCAGAATGTTTTCTAGACGTTAAAAACTGCATACTTTTGATAGAGTGGAAAAAAAGTGGTTATTCTGCAGAAGTGCCACAGATAAAATCTTCTTTATCTTTTAGTACTTCCTTCATTGATTCCATATTCTGAGTGAATTAAGCACAATTGGGTTGTTAGTATATTGACGATAACTTATATTTACTGGGGTACAAAGCAAGGAATATAAAGAAGTACTGCAGGATTTTATTTCTTTGCGGACCAAGCCTGTGTATGTTCATTTATTTGTGTCAATGTCCAGGTTTGTATAGCTTTTATACTTGCTGCCCAGTAATAAAATTAAAAGTTAGGTAGAGCCATGCCACCTTCTGCCTTAGGTCTTTGTAGGGTCGCCCTTTGGATAAGTGGATGAATTGAATTCCAAATAAATGAGGTTTTGATTAAATCTAACTTCTTAAAACATGATTTTGTGATGTATATTGGAATGATTTTAAAAAGAAAAGACTCTTCAAAGGATATTAATCTTGACACCGTTAATTCTTCCAGCTAAAGTGAGATGAAGGGTAGACCATCTATGCAAGGCTTGCTTAATTTTTTCCATGCAGACAGCAAAATTTTGTTGATAAAGAGCTGTATATTTACTTGTGATGTTTACCCCTAGGTATTTAAACTGATCTGCGATGATAAAAGGGAAGGTGTCCAACCTAATATTGTGTGCTTGAGAGTTTACTGGAAAGAGCACATTTTTATTCAAATTAATTCTGAGACCAGAAATCTTTTGAAATTCTTTAAGTGCTGTTAGGACTGCAGGCATAGTATTTTGTGGATCTGATATATACAGTACCATATCATTTGCATATAATGAAATTTTCTGTTCCAGTCCTGCTCTGATAATCACCTTTATCTCATAAGCATTTCGACAGTGAACTGCCAGTGGCTCAATGGCGATTGCAAAAAGTAGTGGTGACAAGGGGCATCCTTGTCTAGTACTATATTCTAGTTTGAAGAAGTCTGAAATAATGTTGTTAATACAAACTGAAGCTTAAGGACTAGTATACAGTAGTTTGATCCATGCACAAATGTTTGGGCCAAACCCAAATTTCTCCAATGTAATGAAAATGTAGTTCCATTCAACCATATCAAATCATTTTTCTGCATCCAATGAAAATAATATCTCTGGGGTGTTTGACTTTATGGGTGAATATATTACATTAAACAGGTATCAAAAATTGGAAGCTAAGTGCCTGCCTTTAATAAATCCAGTTTGGTCTTGTTATATTACCAAAGGAAGCACTTTCTCAATCCTTCTAGATAGGACTTTGGAGAGTATCTTAACATCATTAATAAGGAGTGAGATTGGTCTGTATGATGCACATTGTAATAAGTCCTTATTTTACTTGGGAAAGATGGTAATTCATGTTTGCCGAAAAGTTTGAAGTAGACTTTTAGTATCTCTAGCTTCTGTAAACATTGCAAATAAGAGAGTAGCTAACTTAAGTGATAATTTTTTATAAAATTCGGTAGGGTAGCTATCAGGGCCTGCTCCTTTCACACTCTGAGGTGAGTTTATAGCATCTAGTAATTCTGGTAGTGCCAGAGGTTTCTCCAATTCCTCTGCACTGAGAGTATCTAGTTGTGATATCTGTAATGCATCCAAAAACACATTACATTGTTTCTTGTCTTCTTTAAAGTAGAATATAAGGAATTGTAGTATTCTCTAAATGTGTGCATTATGTTTTTATGGTCAATGATTTTGTCTCTGTAAAATTTCTGCTTGAGGGAGACTACATTAATGCATGGTGACCAATTTGGATCTTATTGTCATGCCATGGTGTAAGAACTGATGATGTGAAGGTTATACTGTCTCATCCACCACACTTTCACCTTTTAGTTTGGTTGTCCATCACTCAGTTGGATTTTTTTACACCTGGGTCTATTTAGGTAAATCAGTTTTGTTCAATTAACTGATAATGTCATTGATGATTAATAGCCGTTCTGTCATCTAGGTTCAACAATATACTGGACAAGTAATCAAGGTTTTCTCTGAAATTACTTATTATAATTTGTTACTTTTATTAACAAAATACAATTTCTCTAACATTTAAGTGTTTTTTGGAAAATTAATGTTGTGAAATGTGGAATTTGACGCCACTGACACAACTAGAGCAGAAGACAAAAAATAAATATCTAAGACACTAAGACAAATTTATATTAAAAAATCTAGTTTGCCTAAGACATTTGTACAATACTTTTTATCTCTATTGGTACATCTGTGTGTACAATACTTATGAAAATTATTCACTCCCTTGGACGTTTTCACATTTTAATGTTTTCCAACATTGACTCCCAGTGGGTTTATTTGTCTGTTTTCACATTGATCATTGGTCTAATTCTTTACTAATATAAAATTTAATATTACATCAGTATCAACAGGCACTGTATATAACTCAAAATAAAATTGTCATGAATGCATCTGCTTTGGTCTTACAAAAGTACTCTCCCTATTCTATATTTAGGAAATTTGATCAAAATCCCGAAGGCCAAGTGTGGTGTTTTAAGTGAAGCATTATAAAACTCTGCATGACCCAGCAGCATACAATAGTGGTTTTTGGGGTACCACAGTGAATGTGTGACAAAAGCCTTAAAACCTACAGAGCGCACTTCAGACCTGGGAATCTTGCACAGTATTCACATCACATGATATTCCCCTATTTCTTGTTCAAGATTGTTTTACTCCTTCTCCCATTCACCCCTGCAACAACCTTCCACTCCCATGAGTGCAGTTTCTTGAACAGTGCTCATGCAATCTCAGAAATTTGAGAGTTCAAGCTAAATTACCAATTAGTGGGGTACAGAGTAGGATTTCGGGACCTGCAGATCTTGACTTCATGTTGTTTTGGACAATCTAGGTGAAGGGGATGAACAAGCATGTTTGAGGTAAATGGTCTGTGCTCATCATTAGTTTTTACTATTATAATGATTTAGACAAGTAAGCTCTCATTTTATACCATTAATATGTCTAGCTGTGAAAATGATGAAATGGTAAACCTCATTGCTAAACTGTACTTACAGTAGCGCTTAACATTCTATTGAAGAAGAAATAAGGAAAAGAAAGGCAGAAATAGGTAAAGAGAAGAACATTTACAGCTTGAAACTAAAGTGAAGCTCAGAACAATTGGTGAGTGGTAGAGCACACGTGGAAAATGTAAATAAGGAATACCAAAAATGAATGCCTTTCCTATTGTAGGATAGACTGGTCAACTACAAAATGATGCCCCGAGATGTTAAAATACTTTCTCGAACAAAGATCTATAACTCAACAACTAGTAACATTGAAGGATAAAAGTTTGCAACAATAGACAACCAAAAAAGGATGGGCTCATGTGTACCTAAGAAGCCAATGGTGCAATGTCTAATCCTTCCTTTAAAAACTATTGCCAGCCCCAGAGCTATGCTCTTTCCACATGCTCGCTGGTCAGCCTGGCCATAACTTCTACTCTCTATAGTGGGTATCGCGTTGCCAAGGATGTGTCTACAACAAAGGCTGGAGTGATTCCTTTTCCCCTGAAGGGAAACCTGTGCTGGAGTGGAAGAGTGAAACACTTGTCTGTATTGGACTTAGACAGGGGAGCCATTAGTCAAAACCTTGCTAAGGAAAAGCAAGTGCACAAGCAAGACAGACAGACTTACGTAAAATCCACACAGATGGGAGTGGACTCGTCACCAGCTACCGAAAAGATATAAACCTTATGCTAGCCAAAAGAAGACTTTCTGTGTAAAACATCAAAGAGAAAACTGGAACCAGAAGGCATGACCGAGGCAAAGAAGGAGAAAGGCTCATGAAAATAGAAAGAAAAGTGTGCTTTAAATTCCTTTCACATGAGTTGGAGAATGCCAACCCAGAAGGGACAAAGCATCGGCTACAACAAACAATAAGTACACAAATTTTAATTCTGAGAACAATTAATAGTAACTTAGCAGTTAGGAATGTATTCAAAGTAACATATTCATATGTGTAAATATTATAATCAATGTCTTCAGGAAATGTAAGAGTTAAACATTGTAACCGATGGCTTCAGGAAATGGTCTATGCGTGAATTTTTCATTTTCTAAGTAATCTAGGATGCCACCAATATTCACAAACCAACAGTTAAGAATGTGACTGGCAACTAAGAGGTATCCATCAGAAAATTATTAATGCCCATTAAGCACTAGAAAAATATTAGTGGTGTAAGCAAAAACAGAGGAATGTAGGAATTTGGTACCAAGAGTCAGATAATGATGAAAAACATGCAGAGTGAGATAATGTTGAATAAACTCTGTATGTTATCTTTAAGGCAAGGACAAGTTTGTCTCCATGACACTAGTTAACGTATTACGGTATCGGTATCACCGCAACTGAAAAACAATAAGCTGTGTAAAGATAAGTTGTTAGCTGTTAAAACCCTTTTTCTAAATCCAGGAGGAAAGTTCACACACACTCGGAAACTGGTTATGGAGGAATGACCTAGTATAGACTAGCTTTGTAGACACTAAAAGTTTAACACTTAGCTTAAGACACTTAGAAACTCAACATGCTCCACTTCCTCTGTCCAAAGAAATCTCACTATGGCACATTGTTCAAAAATGGTGCAATCTGTGGTATAGCGGGTCCGCGGCTTCCAATAAAAAAGGCCGGGTTATAAATCCATATAGCCGTGCCGTTCTCTGTGGGCACAATTGCATGACCGTGGGGAGTTAATGGGGTGGTTGGAGCGAGTTGCACCTGCACGTGTGGGTGTGGTCGTTCTCGATTGCCTCATTGGTTTCCTGCGGTGCGTGATTAAGGCGCTGCGCCCATGGAGGTGCACGGGGGTGTATATATACAGGTCGACACCGGAAAATGGGGGATAGATAAATTGTGGAAGAGAAATGGTAGAATATAGGGAGATAGAGATAGAGATGGAAAGATGTATAGAGGTTAAATGAAGAGAAAGGCAGTCTAAGCAGGAGGTTCTGGCCGCCTGTAAGGAGGAGACAGCACAAGCTGGGGCCCCGCGAAGGAGCTTTAGTTGGTTGCGCTCTGGGGGCTAGTTCGCCCCACTGAAAGCTCAAGTGAGTGGGGTGAGCAGGGCAGGTGTCCTGCCTGGCTGGAGGGATCTGAGGAGCGACTGCGGGAGCGCGACAGATGAAGGGAGGAGAGCCAACCTTGGACGGTCTGGCAGTGATGTCCGTAAGGAGGCCAAGACGGAGGTTTGCTGAAGGAGCTCGTGGCTGTGGGGTCTCCGCCGGCTGATGCAGCAATAGGTAAGCCGGGGAGAAAGAGAGACAGAGGTGGGCCAGAAAGTAAGGAGAGTAAAGAGAGAGAGATACTACATTTTAACTTCTGCATTTTTACCTCTGATTTTAAACGATTTATTTATTGATGGTTTTTATCCTCACTGGACACTTGTTTTTATGGATTATTTATTGAACCTGAGGCACTGAACTTTTGTTTGGACACTGTTTCTTGTTTTAATAAAAGCACTTATGCACTTTTTGTGAAATATCTCCTGGCTTCATGTGAGATTTGTTCTCATACTGTATGTCAGCTCATCTCGGTGACATTATCGATGGTGTTGGATTCAGGGCTCCTGGACGGACGATGGGAGCATGGAGAGAACCCACATCGTCACACAATCCCACAGTGGAACATCCATGTTCATTTGACCTTGGCTTCCACTAGACTAACAGCAGAGCACTGAGCTGAGCATGTCTGAATTACCCATAAACCATAGCAAACATATACTGTGTCAGCTTCTGTCTGTTACGGATATTACATATTTACAAATCCCATTTACATTTTCATTTACCCTCATATTTAAATCTGTGCAATAAGTTAATATTACAATAAGTAATGACACACTGCACAATAACGTGCAATGAATACACTTGACTTGAGCATTCCTAGTTTTCAGCCTCTTTCTTTCTTTGTGCATTTAGCATTCATTTGCTCAGAGGTTGATGCACTTGCTGCTTCCTGAGCAGCTCTTCTTTTCTCCACCCTAGTGGCCTGCTTCTTCTCTTCTTTCGATGACATCTTTTTCGCGTGAAAACTGATTAAGTCAGTGTTTGTGTTGCAATTACTTAGTGCGTTTTCCTTAATGTTTCACTGAAGGTGGCACTTAAGTCTTCAATCTGCCTCAAGAAATGATTTAAGATATGAAGAGGTAGGGGAAGTGACGGTGAAGGTGGTAGGGAATGAGAACGGCGCAAGTACGCATGTGCCGCACGGCCTTCCTGCTTTTCGCTGCCGAGAGTTGATTCTACAATAAAATAAAAATAAAAAGAGGAATAACCTTGGAGGTCAATCATCACCCTGAAAGCGGATAGTAGACGTCACGTAGTGTTTGTGTACCAAATTTCAGGTCAATAGTTCAAACGGTTTGCAAGCTACAGGTGATTAAATTCCTGGACAGAGAAATGAACAGCCATGGTAGTGTATTATATATAAAGATACAAGCTAACCCCTCAAAAACATGAATAGAATTAATTTAGAGGTAAGTAGTTTTCAGTTGTTTGTAGTACTAGGGTGTTGTACCATGGTAGCCATTATGAATGTATAGGGTGGTCCAGATCTAATTATGCAATTTTCATTACGCTATAACTTATTAAATTTATTACATAGAGAATTCACAGCACCTGCCCTGCACATAGAGATTTCACTTGAAATTCTTTTTGTTGCCGATAGATGGCAGCACCTGCCCTGCATTCCAAAATGGCGGAGAGACGGTTATCAGTCCGTCGGTTTGTGAGCTACAAGTGATTTAAAATCCTGGACAGACAGACAGCCACAGTAGCGTATTATATAAGAATATAGGACTGTTTAGATGTAATGCAGCTTTTAAATAAGTAACATGTGTGAGCAAGATAATAGAGCTTATAATGGAAAAGCTAATATTATATTATTTGTGCTTTTGACAGCAGTTTGAAACTATTGGGAAGGGCAGGTCCTTTATGTAGGATGTTAGTCAATGTGCATATTGCACATTAAGGAACAGTCTGATGGCTGATAAGAGTCATGCAAAAGTGAATACCTGTATAGTGCCATAGATTACACGAGCTTTATGCTCAGAAAAAAAACAGTGTATGCTTATAAAAAGATTTAAAATGAGTTATTAGGCCTTCTTATTTTAGCATGACTATATCTTCATTACGGGCAGCATGGTGGCACAGTGGTATTGCTGCTGCCTCGCAGTTAGGAGACCTGGGTTCGCTTCCCGGGTCCTCCCTGCGTGGAGTTTGCATGTTCTCCCTGTGTCTGCGTGGGTTTCCTCCGGGTGCTCCGGTTTCCTCCCACAGTCCAAAGACATGCAGGTTAGGTGGATTGGCGATTCTAAATTGGCCCTAGTGTGTGCTGGGTGTGTTTGTGTGTGTCCTGTGGTGGGTTGGCACCCTGCCTGGGATTGGTTCGTGCCCTGTGTTGGCTGGGATTGGCTCCAGCAGACCCCCGTGACCCTGTGTTCAGATTCAGCGGGTTGGAAAATGGATGGATGGATGGATATATCTTCATTACATTATCTACATAGTAATGATATGATTATTCTCTTGTGTATGCTACAGTGTCATGCTCTTTACTGACACTTTTCCCAGCAGAGTTAGCTCATCAAGTCACTGCACAAATGAAACAGTTTGAGAGCATTTTTTTTTTTTTTACATCGCCATTAAGATTGCAATTTACTTATAACAGTATCCCAACAACAAGCAAGTCAGCTGGCTTAAAAAAGAAAAAACTACAAACATGGCTGGACTACAATATCATCCCAAAGATCACAAGCATCTCAGCCAGCTTGAGAAGACTGCAAACTTTGTAAATGTTCAAGGTGAATCACATGACATAAATCCTGCTGTGTGGACATTCATTTACATTTTTCAGGTTATTTGATGCAACTCCTTATGCCTGATACATCAGATATACATCTGTTTAGTCTCACTGAAAGAAATTCATGTTTATTGGCACTAGCAATTGCTGAGTGGTTAGGGGTCACTTTCCTCCGTAACTGAGGTACTGTAGTGAGGCAAGAGGAAGTCTTTGTGAGGAAAACTGTGTTAAGTCCAAGGAATGGCGAGTGACTATAAGCCACAGCCCCAGAAGTGTGCAGACTTTTACTTTTAAAGTTCCCAGATATGAGCATTGCAGACTGAGCAATGCATGTAACACAAGGTTAATAGACTGAGGTATTACTTTATGGGTATTTCTTGTCCACCAATTGCCATAAAACCTAGGAAGTTTACTTAGAGCCTTTCATAAAAAACATAACACATACATACAGAACAGTAATTCATGAGAAAGCAACGTGTAAGCTGTTGTATATCTGAACCTTGCAGTAACACATCAGTGCACAGTGACATCTATGAATCCATCTGTTTTCTGAGATAGCTTAGTCTGTGGACCATTAGAAGTCACAGCCTATTGTGGCAGCAAAGCATGAAGCAAAACAGCATGAAACTTCAATCCGTTATCTAAAACTGATCAGGGATTGGGGCTTTGTGCCATATCCTGCATTTCAGATTACATTCAAGACCTTCTATGAGACCTGGGCAAACCAGGATAAAACAATGATCACAAATTCATTGCCTGAATAACGTGTGTTTCCAGATGGTAGCAATTTCAATTGGTATTGTTGCCGAGACTGTCTTTATGTTAGAAGACTGTATTTTACACAATACGGTTTGTGTACACTTTTATAACTAAAACTTTGTTTCTTTTTTTTAATAATGACTCTAATGATCTAGTGTAATTGTGTATAATGCCTGAGAAGGACAACAATTTTCTTTTATTCTTGATGATGTTAAATAATTTTACTAATTATCCTGGAAAACAAAGGGAGGAATTGTTAGGGGAAACTTTCTCTATGAGAATATGAATGTTTCCAAGTTGGCTTTCCTGTACTTTCTGTCCTATTTGTTCCCAGTTCATTTAATATTTGAACTATGAGATAATAACAATTCATTGTTTTAATTTTGTTTCCTATAAGAATTTATACATAAGTTCCTATTTCTATATATATAAGTCAAAGTATGTGTGTATGTATGCATGTTCCAGCATCACTTCCAAACGGCTGGAGCGATTTTCATGAAACTTGGTACACATGTTTCTCATTGGTCAACTAAAAATACTGTAGGGTGAAATCAACCCTAACCCACCCCCTTCCTTGAATAAAGAATGGAACCAAAACATCCTCTGAGAACAACTTCTCCCAACCATCCAAGAACAGTTTGGTGACAAACAATGCCTTTTCCAGCATGATGGAGCACCTGGCCAAAAGGCAAAAGTGATAACTAAGTGGCTTGGGGAACAAAACATTGAAAAGTTTGGATCCATGGCCAGGAAACTCCCCAGACCTTAATCCCATTGAAAACCCCACAAATTCTGACAAACTCCAAGCATTGATTATGCAAGAATGGGCTGCCATCAGTCAGGAGTTGGCCCAGAAGTTGATTGACAGCATGCCAGGGAGAATTGCAGAGGTCTTGAAAAAGAAGGGCCAACACTGCATAAACGTAATGTAATTGTCAATAAAAGCCTTTGAAACTTATGAAATGTTTGTAATTATACTTCAGTATACAATATAGACACATCTGATAAAAAGATCTAAAAACACTGAAGCAGCAAACTTTGTGAAAACCAATATGTGTGTCATTCTCAAAACTTTTGGCCATGACTGTACCTTCAGCACTTCTCAGTATCTATGTGTGTCTGAACATCTCTTCACTGGCACTCTCTCTCTCTTGAGCTTGTTCCTGTAAAGTCAGGAATGGATCATTATTTTTGAGCCATTTTTATCAGGTCACCAAAAGCCAAACTGATCAATCAAATTGCTTTGAGTGACTGGAAACAAAGACCTTAGTGTTTTGTTATATAGTAGATAGCCAATCTTTCCTCCAGTCAAGGATTAGATTCCTCTATTTTCTATTAACATAGCAAAGATTAAAAAATAAAAAAAAACAGGCAAATTGTGTTGAATATACTAAAAATTAGATAAAACTATAGTGAAATGTTGCAAAAGTAGCTTGTCTTTTATGAAATGTTAGAAAGACTAATTCAGTGTTTTAGTTAAAAATATTCTTTCACTCTATCACTATTAACATATTCATCAATCTATCCGAAGTGATAATATTTATCAGCTTCTGACCACATTACAGGAAACTGCCTTAAAATCGGGGCTCTCAGACACACACAAAGAATCACAGCCAGGATCACAGCCACAGCTAAAATTAAGCAATTGAAGTGAAGCTAAAGGATCAGGTACGAATGTTGCCCTTGAATCATTGCCCACGTCCCCAAATAAATGACAACACCTCCGTATGATTTTTATTTTTTTCTTTGATTGGTAAATATTTTTCAAATAGTGCATAAACTGGCTTATGCAACATAAACTGACTAATCAAAACTATTGTTAAAATGAAGTAGGATGAAATAAGCTTTAATGCTTCTTGTGTTGTCACTTCTGAAATGATCCGGCATCCAAACTTGCATTTCATTGAGCACTTGCCCCTGTTCCATTTTCAGCACCCAAGATGAAAATAATACAAATGAATAGATTCTGGTAACAAGTTTATTTTTTCAGAGACATGCAGATGCTTTGTGTTAAAAAAAAAAAAAAAATCAAGATAGGCTGCCAAGTGGTGCCATTACACAACACACAAACATGACAAATAGGCAGAGTCATTGGCACACTGTAGCTACAAGCAGACAAATATGATACAATTCTTGGCTTACAGATAACAAGTAGTGCAATTTACACTGCAGATGATATTTGTGTTATTCAGAACATTCAAAAGTCAGAAAACACTCTCTTGGTGGTTCCCATAGCATACACGCTTCACACAGATGACAAGATGCTTACTTGAGAAGCCTTGGTAAATCTCAGCAATTTGATAACATTCCTATGTCGATGAAGTTTTTCAACAATAACCCTTTGTGCAAAGTGCTGACCAGAGTGGTACAACAGTTATCATAGCTTTATACAGCAAGTGTTCTGGCAATTTCTGCTTAAGGTTTGAAAACAGTGAGCTCACTTCCCTAAAAATATCTGGTTCTGGTATTTACACTGGACTTGGTATGTTGCAAGAGCATAACCATATCACTCCACCAGCCTTGTAATTCAATCCCAGCAATGGACCTTGCTTTGGCTACTGTAGGCAGCAGAAGCAAATATATAGGCACTGAGCACTAACAAGAAGAAGGCAGGCAACACTGCATAACACCCTATAGTCACCTTCTGCTTCAATCACAGGAAACATGCCAGGGACTTTAAATAAGCATAAGTCAACTCTTCAGTGTATTCTGGGTGCCTGTTGTCATTTCCCATTGCACAGGCTGCATGTAAACCTCGATCTGCCTGCGTCACAGGGATCCCATAAACTGTACTCTTTTAAGCAGCTCTCACTCGCCCTGCCTTCAAGTTAATTCCTGTACATTATTAACCTTTACAATATCTTGATATGATGATGCACTACTGTGCTGTGTCTTTTTTGACCAGATTCTGTTCTTTATGTGCCCTGGACATTAAATTTCTCACCACAAACCTATTTTGAATTGAGTGATGGTCCTAACCTATAGTACCTATGATTCTAACTTTTAGAACAGATGACATTTAGGATGTTTTTTATGGGTTGCAATCAAACATAGCATCTCAAATGCAGCAGAAAATCCATTATAGTCAAAGATGGGTCAAAACTGGCCCAAAGGACATAATAGTGTTCAAAATGTGTAGCATTTTTTTTTTAAGTTGGGTCACTTTAACAAAAAACTCTTCGCAATTCTGAGAAGATGGCATTTAGGATGTTTTTGTGGCTTGTAAACAAACGTTCTACCCTAACTGTAGCGTAAAATCGATTAAACTGATTGGTGGTTCATAACTGACTTGAAAGAAATGGTAAGGTAAAAAAAAAAAATGAGAAGCTGCATAACATAGATTTTGTAACTGTTCATTAATTGAGTGAATGTAGGAAAAGTCACAAAGATTCATCTTAAACAGATGAAATTTAGCATAGTTTTAGTGATTCCAAAGACAAAACTGGGTCAAATTTTCACAAAAAAACATTGCAAGGGTTAAAGCCAAGCACTTTCTCAAGAAGTGACACACACATTTTGAGGCAACGCATATTCCATACTGTCACACATGTGCACCAGAGGGTCACCCTCCGGGTTCCTCCCAGGTATGTAATTCCAGCACGGGCCAAAAGGGGGCACTGAAGCCAACTGAGCCAAGAAACGGCCCAGTGAGGGTAACTGACTCTGCCCCTTCTTGTCCGAGGACCATAAAAATCTAGCCACCTGGAAGGAGACGTCATTTGCCTACTAGAAACCTGAGGCGATGGAGCTTCTTCAAACCACAAGCAAAGTGATTGAGGAAGTTTTAATCAGGCAGTGATTTTGTTAGTTGGAAAGCCAGAGAGTGGTGCCTTTTGTTTGCATTCGCACCACCATGCGCCATTTTATTTAAAGTTTGGAATTAAGCAGGGACGGCTGGGTTGGCTCCACAACATTTATCTTGTCTTTCAACCTGTCATTCCCACAGACAACTGCAATACATAAATCAATGTCTACACATTCCCTAGTGAATTATGCATATCCTGCTTTAAGACCATAAAAAAGTCTCCCAAAGCCAGCCTCACAAATGGAGACAGGGCACACTGTCCAATACAGCTACTACCTACCTCACAGATAACTGTCAAGCACCCCATCTGAAGAACCTTATGCTTCTTTTGCTCTGTGCTCCACATGTGAGTCTTATAGCAAGTTACTTGACTAATTACATAACGAAAACCTGTAAACTTCAAAAATATACTCTCTTGCAATGAGGCTGTTCACAGATGTGCACAATTTGCCTGTTTTACAGTGATTCTTTAAAACCCCAATTGCTCCTACCCCCAATCTCAATGAATTACCTTACACTATGAATGCATGTCTCCATTTTAAAGGCACAAAATTGGGCAGCACAAATGCGGTCTACAAGTCATACTCTGCCAGCACAATACATATACTCCAATACTGGACATGAGGCATCTAGAACAAGACAGTCTTGCATAGATTCCCCTGCTGAGATAAAGGCACAAGTTTGAAAGCAGTATAAGACACAATTATTAAATCAAAGCCATGGGTTCAAAACTTTCAGGAATGCACAACGCTATGCTGGCACTTAATTGAAACTAACAAAAAAGTCTGAAGCATGCGGTCCATTTCCTCAAGAAGGCACAGTGAGCGCTTGGTGTTATCTAAAACAGCTGTTGCCATAGCTACCTAGTGAAGCTATTAATACTTTAACGTGGGTCACTGAAGATTGGTGCTGTTTTTTTATTTTCCTTTTCAAACTAAGGCCATATCAATGTAATGTGCAAGTACTTCTTAAATCTCTCCATTATAATAAAAAAATCCAGGGACGAGACATGACAATTTTCCAGAGAGATACTTTCAAGTCCCGTGTGTCGAGACTTTGTGCAAAGAGATTTAACCAGGCCCGGGGCCATAAATATAGTACAAAGAGTAGATGACAAAGTAGAATGTCGTAAAGAATTCAAAAACGTTGGCATGATACACAATCAGAGCAGGTTAGGGATGATGAAAGTACTAAAATTGGAAAGACTCAAAAAAATGATAGTAAAGATCGCATTAGCGCAAACAAACGGAAATTATTACTCTGTGAAATAACAGAACAGCGAAAAGAGATTGAATATATTGTTCAGATTTAAACTTTAAGTTGGAGACTTGTAGATCGTCTAATTCGTGTTGCCATTAGGGAAGAGATAGTGTTTCTTCCCAGTGAAGTGGCATATTCATGAGAATTAAAAGATTTGTTGTTTGGTGAAAGTGAAATCCACATACACGAGCGAGCGGCAGAGACCCGAAGTGGCAGGAGCGTAGCGCAGGCCTGGTGGGTTGGCGAGCGAAGTGAGCAGGGGCGCCCTAGTTCTTAATTCAAATCAAGAAAATATTAATAATTCTCTGTACGCCTTGGGAAACCTAAGATGTTGGGATGGTATGACCCAAAATACAACTCCGTATAGACAGGCTGTTTAATGAAGCTGATCACTCAAGAGCTTCCTGGATAGAACAGCAACAATTGCTTGGTGTCAGTCAGAGCTTTTAGAGTGGTTTTTATTCATTTAATGCTAGTGACTAGTGTAATGGATAGCACACATGGATCAGCATCCCAGCCAGGGTTGAACAGGGACCCTTACCTGGCCGGGATGTCAGTGTAATGGAAGGACCAAGGGAGATGTTGTGTGGTGAATATTTTCTCCACCCAATACACTTCAATAACAATTTGGAGACGCAAAGGGACTTGCAGTCTCAGAGTACAGCCCTGTTGGGTTCCGTGGGTGCCGCCAGGGGTTGCTGCATTGATCTACAGTCCCGGCCTTGAGGGACTTCTGCCTTACCCAGATATACTTCCGACAGACCATGTCTTAGCACTGGAAGTACCCCTGGGTCTGAGATAAAAGGAGCTGCTCCACCTCACCAAGGTGAGGCAAAGTTGGGAGACAGCAGGCGACGCTCATTAGGGGGACAAAAGGAGGAAGAGAGTCTTGGGTAATACTTGTGTATTTTGGCTGGTGCTTAATTGGAATGTGTTGGTTACAAATAAAAACCTTTTGTTTGAAGTTGGAATTGTGTTAGGTGACATTGTGTCTGTAGTTTGGGGCTCAGTGGCACCCCCTTGTGGTTACACCAGCTACTTGCAGAGGTCATAGAATTTACCTTCTAAACTACCCATAAACTCTGCACTACCCTTTGGTGTAATTTCTTAAAACAATGAGAAGTGATAAAGTGTGCAGCCGGAAAGACTCTGGGAGTTTAATTCAATAAAAATGCAGCTCACAACGGTGCACATGCATTATGTAAGAGGACAGAAAATCTTTCATTTACTGATTTGCTGATTGGGGCTTAAAAATCAATAACACAATAGCACAATTTGTTCACCTGGGTTCACTTTAGCTTCAGTTTTGCTCCCTTAATTGTTACTAAACACAGTTCTCTTTAAGAAAGACTATTCAGGCACAGGCACAAATGTAAATTAAGATGAATGCCACTCAGGAGCAGGTCACTGAATTTCTATTACAAGAAATCAAAGCAAAGGCTGACACAATTTCAAGATAATAAATTGATTGTTATAAACAACAGATTCAAGGATTTTTTCAGTACCTGAAGCTCTGTAATCACAACCCCCATGTCTGCCACTTTAATCCTCAGAACTCACTCATGTTTAATCCTGAGCTGGCACCTTCTTCTGAAAGTGTATCCATCTATACATTATCAAAATTCTTTAATCCAACTGAAGATTGTAAGAACGGCAGTCTATCTGAAAAATGTTGGACATGAGGGAGGAACCAGCAGCTGGTGAGGTGCCAGTTCACTGCAGAGTACACCAACACACACGTAAAGTCAACAGTTAAACTAACATGGAAGTCTTGTGGCAGGGAAAGCAAAGAAAAAAAATGTGCAGGTGTGGGCAGAAGACAGTGGCAGAGATATTGTGTGGGCTGGCACTTTTAACCTTGGGCTCTCGAGCTACATATGAGCCAGCAGCACTTTCCATTGTGCCACCTGCTACAGAAAAATGTGACAGGAAAACTCAAATTGTCAAGTCTCTTTGGATAAAATACATAATGAATATAATCTGAGAATTCCTTTCAGTTGTTAAAGTAACTACTAGCCAATATAAACAGATGTGAGTCAACTTTGCTATAAAGCAAGGGGTCCAATTAAGGCAAAAATTAAGGCAAAAATTAAGGCAAAAATGGGTCCTTTCATATGAAAGTAATTGGAACAAAAACGCATTACGTGAAGCCCTGCCCAGTCACATGCAGTGGTACAAATGTATAAACTATTAATACACAGAAAGATGTCTATATACGTGAATGAATGCCTGTGTCATACATATCACTTAAGTACATTGAATGCATTTATAGATGAACATATGTGCACTATTATAGTCATGAACTGCAAAAAAACAAGCTACATTTAAAATAAAGAGAACACCCACACTATACTTGTAATACCTGCCTATAACTAATTAACTTTCACATTACTTTCAAGCATGATACTTACCACAAGAACAGTCAAGCATTACATCATCCCAAAGACATTTTCATTTAGTTTCTCAAAATTGGGTAAATAAATATAGTGCAACATGTTTAAAGAATCAAACTATACTCAGTTACTGACACAAATATAATAATGCGTGTCACACACAAACGCACACAATGTACACATACTGAATTGCAAACAGATACAATACAGGAGTATATTCTCACAAACTACAGATTCTTAATTTAGCTCTGTCTCTCTCTCTCTCCCACACACACACACACACACACACACACACACACGCACACACACAACACACACTTTTGCCACACAAAGGTTTTAAAGTAGATACTGTAAGAATAAATATTGAAAATGCAGATTGTCTAAGGAGGAAATGCACATTGAAAATACGCAGTACAGTTATGAGGCTGATTTTAGCATAGGTACCCAGACAGCTTCCATACCAAACAACAAATACAAAATACAAGCACACAAATCTGGACAGACATGAAAGCATTTAAGGAAATGATGTCTCTGATTCAAAAAGCCCCAGTTAAAATAAAAATCCACACTGCAGCCAATTTTAAAAGCAGTTTTAGCTGCTAAAAGAAGTATTCAACTGACACAGCATGGATTTTGGGAGCCACACACGCTGTCTAATGCAATGACATATGACAAGTTTAAATAAAGCACACAAACCCTTGGTCACACTGAATATGCTCCACAACAGTTTTGGTACCCTAATTTAATTTCTCTGCTTTGGATATTTTCATCAAGTTGTAAGTTCGATGTGCAAGGACTACAGGCTGGCAAGAATATCTTAGTATGTGCCGATCCCAGTGGATGTGAGTCAGTTGCTAAAGTCTCTATTTGATCCAGAGAGCTTATGTTTGGTATTGAAATGGGTGTAAATCCTTCACTAAAAGAAAGACAAAAAAACACAAAACATTGTAGGAACAAATAGTTTTCAATGGATGCATAAGCTGGTGCTGGTTGTAGTGCTGGTTGTAGCTCAAAAGAGTCCACTAGAGGAGAAACAGGACAGTGGCCAACAGGAGTTCTGAAGAAGTTAACAGTGGTTTTGTGTCATTTGCTAGGAAAATAAATAAGTGAATAAATCTGATGAAGCAGCAAACTCTTTCTGCAATACAGTACAGCACCCATCTCTTTCAGCTGGTTTTCAACTTCTCTGAGCAGCAGAGTACTGGCATACAGCACAGATTCCCACGTCACATGCAGCTAAGTCTGTCACTGGTTTGAGCCATTTGCTTAGTTTAGAACTACAGTACAAATCAGCCAGCAGATGTCAAGTCTAAATCTTGGCAGCGAACACTAAAACTCAGTCCATAGCAGCAGATAATCTCCTTGAATGTCTTACGCATCTCCAGACTCCGGAAGGCATAGATAATGGGGTCAATGACCGAGTTGCACATGATCAGGACCAGGTAGGTGGTGAAGTGTGACATGTAGCAGACACAGTACGGATTCTTGGGGCAAGTGATGATGAGAATTAGGTGCAAAAAAAAAGGTGCCCAGCAGCAGATGAAGACTCCCAGAAGTATTGTGATAGTGATGGCCCCTTTCATGCAAGTTCTCTGCTGCATGACACCTTCGACAGGCAGCGCAGCAATTCGTTTGATGTGCAGCCTGGCAAGCATGAACATGTGTACGTAAAGAGAGGCCATGAGGACAAGCATGGCAAAAAACATGGTGATAAGGCACACAATCACAGTCTTGCTCTCAGAGTACACAATAAAAATAATGCCACAGAATATGCATACCACCCAAATCAGGCAGATCAGAGTCAAAGCTTTCTTTACAGACATGATGCTGTGGTAGCGCAGAGCATAGAAAATAGTGATATACCTGTCAATAGCAATGACGAGCAAGTTACAAATGGAGGCAACCAGTGAGATGCAGATCATTGAGTCAAAGATATTGTCCATGAGCTGGATGAACCTGTCGTGCACTATGAGGTAGCCGTTGTTCAAGATGGCAATGACAATAGTCTCCAGGGAATTGGACACACTGACCAGCATGTCAGCTGCTGCAAGGCTGCAGAGAAAAAAGTACATGGGAGAGTGCAGATTTTTGTTCTTGATGATGGCTAAAATCACAAGGATATTTTCCAGCAGGCTGATGATACCAAGAATTAGAAAGATTTCAGCTTTAATGAGGACCTGTTCACAGAACTCTGAAACACTTCTGTTACTTATCAAGCTCGACTCATTGTAGTCTTCAGTGCTGTTAGAGGTCTTAAATGGAAAACTCCCTTTTAGCTGTGTCACATTCATTGTGAAAAGAGGGTCTTCAAGCAGTGCTTTGAGAAGAGAGATTGTTGCCTAAGTTGAAACTCGCCCACAAAAAGAAAAGCAGCATCCTTTACAACCTGTGCATTCTGTGCAGTCTGCGAGCCTTTTAATTCATTCACTTTTAGCAATGCTGTTCTAAGTTCTGAAACTGTAGAAAAAACATTGTGCATGACTCTGGCTCGTAGCTATAATGTTTTTCTTCCTCACACTCCTGGTTTTATACTTCTAGTTAGCCTCGGCACTGTAAGAATGAAATCCTGAGGAAATACTGACCTGCCGAGAGAGAGAGAGAGAGAGAGAGAGAGAGAGAGAGAGAGAGAGAGAGAGAGAGGAGAGAGTAGGAGGGTGCATGGGGGGGGGGGGGGGGGGTGAGAGAGAGAGTTAGAGAGAGAGAGAGAGAGAGAGAGAGATGCTCCAAGCAGCTCTGCTATTTCAACTGAAGAGGGAGTGTTATTGAGTGATACAGCAGATATCCTGCTGGAGGGCAGGCGTGATGCTCTGTACCTCTGCAGAGAGGCTCACTATACATCGATAGTACCAAGCAACATAGCTCTAAAGTTAAAAGAAATAAAATAAATTGTGAAGGAGGGTAAACACTGCTCCATTTGACATTATTGCTTTCACTCTGCATGCAGTACAGCCTAGCCTTTTCCTCTACTAGTGCCCATTTGTACTATCTGAAAGGTGTCTGCCAGTCAGAAATTTTTAAACATTCAGATGTTCCAATCTTTGGTTTTGCAGTATAATTTTTTCTGATTAACAAATACATGCGGATATTTTCACTCAGTCATTGGTACATATGTTATTGCAATTCATTTGTTGCAGTTTGTATTGCTGCAGCTAAGAGTTTGGGACATCACAAAGGTACAAAGTGAATCCACAAAAGAACTGAAAGAAAGAAGGCAAGCATGAAAAAAATATTAAACTGTACATTTATACCATGTTATTATGTTGTTGTGTGAATATATTTTAACCACAAGGTGCCCCCAAACCACAGACTCAGTAATACCAAACACAATTTCAGTTTCAAATAAAAGAATTTTTATTTGACAAAACACCTTCCTCATCAGAACACCAGTGAAAACATGCCATTCACAATTCTCTCCTTCTTCCAAAAGTGTTGCCCGCTGCCTTCTGATTCTGATTTAATTTAAGTGAGGCGATGGGCTCTCTTTTAAATTAGACCCAGGAGCTGCTTCTGGTTTCATGTCCAGGTCATCTGGAGCATTTCCAAGTAGTATGGAAACCAGGGTAGTTCACCACCCCTGGCAGCACCCTCTGGTGGTATCCAAAGACCCTGACAGGGCTGTGTTTCCAGATTTCAACTCTCATGCCACACTGTATGTGTCTTAATCTGTTCCAGCCTTGAGGAACACTGCCACCTGTTGCGTGCAGTCTATCCAATATGGTTTCCTGGCTGGGATGAATCCAACTTTTATCCTGGCCAGGATGCCTCTCCTTCCTCCCTGGCACCTACAACATGTAGGGTACACCCAAAAATAACAGTGACCAGAGTAAATGACAGTATTTTGAACCCACATATAATGCAGTAGCTTAGCGTGGATGTCAGCCGCCCGGGGCGGAGGAAAATTCCGCTGCCCCCTTATTTAGGTATAGTTCCAATTTTTACAAGATATTATTATTATTTATTGTGAAATTTTGCCGCCCCCTAAAAGTGCCACCCGGGGCGGGCCGCCCCTGCCGCCCCCACTACGCTACGCCACTGATATAATGTAACTCCTGAATTAATTAAACAATTAATATTCTAGTGCATGATCGGAGTGGAGGAAAAAATACCTGACTGGAGCTACTACATATTTTTACTGTCTTCTTACAAAAGGATTTTCAGAGAAGGGACATTGTCAGCAACCGTACCACCAGCACTTTCAAACAGGTCATCCAACTGAAGCATGTTCGTGCCCGGACTGTACTTGGATGGAAGACCATCTAGGAAAAGCTTGCGATACTGCCGAAGGAAGTGTTGGTAAGACCAGCAGGGGGTGCTTACCCTGTGGTCTGTGTGTGGATCCCAATGTCTCACTGTAGTGATGGGGACTCTGCGCTGTAAAAATAGAACCAATTTTTAGGATGAGACATGAAACCAAGGTACAGGATGTCAGTGGTTATTAAAGATCCATCGGCAGCCTACAAAAAGATTAGTGTGTTTCCCAACATCCTGGCTAAATTGCCCATCACAGCATTGTTCATTCTGCCCCCTTAATCATCCCCTGTCTCTAAATGGCTAACTATCTCTCACTCCTTCACCACCTCAGAACTAATTTGTGGTTAACATACTGATGCAATAATGGCTGCCATCACATCATCCAGGTGTTTGCTACACATTGGTGAGGGCTGAAGCTTTTCCCCACTGTCTATATAGAGTGCTTTAAGTAGTAAGAAAACTGCTGTAAAATTTAATTTAATGTTGTTGTTGTTATTATTATTGTTATTGTTGGGGTATATTTGGCAGTGCTAAAGACAGCACAACGTGCTTCTGTAGTATGTGGGTAAGTGAGTTAAATAATAACACAAAAGAATGAAAAGTGATAGCTATCATCTGTAATGGGTTACAGTAGTCATACGTATATAGTTTTGGATCATAAAACTGGGGATAAATGGTCATTCAGCTCTAAATGGTCTAATTGGACACTGCAATGTTAGGTATATACAAAGAAGTTCATGAATATTTTTTGAACAGCAAGCTATTGAAGAGTTGCAGCATTTATACCACTCTTTAGACAAGCAATGCTGATTTGTTTTAGACAGTGTTGCAAAGAGAACAGACAATGAACTTCGTAGCTGTTGTAAAGCTTTATAATCAGTTGATCCATTATTTATCTGAATACATAAAGGATGAAGGAACATATTAAAGAGCATAAAAAATCCAATTGGTTTGAGGGTTTGGCTCGAACAACGAAGGGTTCTGGCAACTTTAAAGATATGAATCATTTTATTGATGATTGGCTCATCCACTTAAAATTGACAATCAATGGTAATCGCTGATTGAATGTTTACTTTAAATTCCATGTAGCTACATTTATTTTTTGTTTGGAGGAGCATTTTCTGTTATGGGAATGCCTCTGTTCAGAGGGCAGTCAGATATTAGTGTGGTCTCTAAATGGTTTGATGAGTTGCACAACATTGTTATTCTTATGCCATGTCTTTTTCCTAACTTTTCTGACTCTAACAGTATATTTAGTGAAAAGCCAAGCAAAATGACACCTTTTATTGGCTAACTAGAAAGATTACAATATGCAAGCTTTCGAGGCAACTCAGGCCCCTTCTTCAGGCAAGATGTAATCTTGATGTAATGTGATTACATCTTGCCTGAAGAAGGGGCCTGAGTTGCCTCGAAAGCTTGCATATTGTAATCTTTCTAGTTAGCCAATAAAAGGTGTCATTTTGCTTGGCTTTTCTCTACATTCATAATGGCTAACACGGTACAACACCCTAGTACTACAGATATACAAGACACCGAAATGTACCGCTACTACATGGAACATTACATCTTGCCTGAAGAAGGGGCCTGAGTTGCCTCGAAAGCTTGCATATTGTAATCTTTCTAGTTAGCCAATAAAAGGTGTCATTTTGCTTGGCTTTTCTCTACATTCATAATGGCTAACACGGTACAACACCCTAGTACTACAGTATATTTAGTGAAATTCTAGAAAAATAAATATATTTGTCCAAATATAATAAACTGTTATCTGCCTGAAATAATCTGCTGCTCTATACAGTGTGCTGCCTGTCTCGTACCTAATACTTCTGGGTAGACTCAGATTCCAGTTACACTACATGCTCTCTGCATACCCCCTACAACCCTGAACTGAATTAAGGCAGTTTTGACAATATTATTATATGTGATATTTTATGTGATTTTTGGAATCAGTTAACTCTTGGTTAGTAAAGATTAATTTGAAAATAAAACTGGTATTTTTTAAATCTGAATATAAACAGTATATCCACAGATGCTCCGTCATGTGTTTTACTTTTCTAAAACAATGTCTTTTAAAAGCTGTATTGTTACATATATGAGTCTCTTGGATTTCTAATGTCCTTAATGGTGCATTAAGAGGATGCAAGTTAACTATGACCAACCAATAGTTAATTTTACTAAACAGAAGATCATTCAGATACTTGCTATTAATTATTTAAAGTGTAGCACAAAAAAAGAAAGAAAAAAAGTCTTCAGTAGGTGACTATAATGTTAACCAAAGAAAGATTTCAGTGGTTGTACAAGACAAATTAATTTAATTTAATTTGAGTGAATATTGTTTCTTTCTCTCTAATAAATAAACCAACTTTTTCAAATGTTTGTCCCTGTGATTTGTTAATTGTCATAGCAAAAGCTATTCTAATGGGAAACGGTTAATGTTTTATTATGAATGGCATATCAAGATCTCCTTTGGTGTCTAATGTTATCCGCGGAAGATGTACTTCATTACCTTTTTTTACATGTCAGAATTGTTCGACCAATTTTGAATACAACTAATCTTGTCCTATTGATTAGCACATCACTCAGATAAAAATTATGCAATAACATTGCAATACATCCTTCTTTCAACAGTAATTAATGGTTAACGGTTTTAGATATTCTTCAGGATATTGTAAGTTGATGTTTTCATCTTCCGCACCATCACCACCGTTTCAGCATACTCTATTGATATGCATTTAACCAATTTGCAGTGTAACCGATCGACAATTTTCGTGTTAATTTGTTTGACTTCATCATTTCTCAGTGCTAGGATTGCCCATGTACTCATTTCTTCTGTTAATAACCCTTCAGGATGAAATTCTTCAATAAGATTTGGACATAATATGTCTTCTTTTATTGGGAACTTAAAGTGAGGAAAACGTAAAAATGTATAAGAGCTGAGAGCACAAGGAACTGTGTCTGACAAAAGCATTCACACAAATGAGAGGTGGGAGGACTGTGGGCGTGGTTGAAAATGGTGGAGAGAAGGGCAGGACTTATAGTTATCAGGTATTTCTTCATTTAAGATTATAATGATGTTTCCATAGTTTCTCTGTATTATGCTACCCACTTACAATGACCTGAAGTACCTTTCATTATAAAAGACATTAAACGAAAATATACTTTTCAACCATAGGTTCAGTTTTAGACAGTTTATTGGTCCAGCGTTCATGATGTATGTGGCCCATTCATCAAAGTTTTGAGTTAATGACACAATGAATACATTTAAGATTCAAATGATGTATCCTGTCACAAACTGTCAAAAGACTGGAAGCAAGCCTGGAGACAATGTCATTAATAAAAGGAAACACCTCACACTAGATCATTCAAAAGAAAAAGAAAAACAAAGACTGCAACAGAATGACCTTGGAGAAAACCTATGCATTTTCATATTAATATCTGGAAGACTGTTCACTGATGTGACATTTTTTAAACATTGTTCATGTCTGCTTTCTAAAGATTTCACACTGCTCTTGTACAGATCCACTCCAGGCCCTAAGCTGAAATGTATCGAATCCCTGAAGTCTGCTGCTGGAAAGCACGCCTTCAAGTGTCAAACAATCAGCTGAACTTGTCCTGTGACAATGGTGCACAAGTGAGCGGTTACCCTAATGTGTCTAACATATTAATATTGTACATGAATATTGCTCTAATGCACTACACAATTTCATACTAATCTAGTCAATGCCTTTATAGTGTGGTGTTTCTAAAAAAAAAAAAGTTCATTTTGCAACTGAACAGTATTACTATATTTGGCTGACACACCTTTATCCAAAGTGACATAGAGCATTTCAGGATTGTTCTTCCAACTGGAGCACATGCAGGTGAAGTGACTTACTCACAGTCATACAGTATTAGTAATGGGATTTGAACATACAACCAAGGGTGTGAAGTCCAGAGCCTTAACCCTTACTCCATGCTGCCTGCCTGATGGTGATCCTTAAAACCACCATTACTCACAATTGACAATTCTCCAACTGTGAATGGGTTGTCTGATCAATCTTAGTAATGCAGCTTAAAAAATGCACATATTAGCTTCCATTAGTTGTGACACTAGCACAGATTAAATGCAACAGCAACATCTAAGAGTTTCCTATCACTAAATGTACTGAAGCAAGTTATGTTACGCCATTAGGCTGAAGGTTATGCCTAACTTTTTTACACAGAAATATAACTTTGTTTATTGAAAAGTTTTAAGCAACTTCATTCAGTAGTTGGCAGGGTCACTTCAGTCAGCTAACTCTAAAAGTTGTTTTTTTTTTTTTAAATAAAGTAGAAACACTACTAGTTGTCATGATTCTGGATTTCTGTACCTCCTGATTCATTTCTGATCACTTTTACATGCATTAGTTATGTAATACTTTGAAAAATTATCACAACGATCTTTATCATGACAACACCTGTTACCAGTTACAATACATGTTCACCAGCATCGTCACATGTGATGTCATTGCATAATTCGTATTTAAGATGGCAGCACGGTTTTACAAACCTCTCAGTTTGGGGATATTTCTACAAAAAAACAAATTTCCCTGAATGAAAATCAGTAAGATCAAGTCTTTACTCTAGTTTGCCAAGCACTAGGGGCCTCATGTATAACGGCATGTGTAGAATTCACACTAAAACATGGTGCATGGACAAATACTGAAATGTGCGTATGCACAAAAAATCCAGATGCATAAAACTGTGTGTACGCCAAGTTCAACTTAATGCACGTGCATGCGCCTACAGCCCCACCTCGACTCCTCCCAGAATTTTGCATACTTTATTATGCAAATCAATATAAATATCATCTTCCGTTCAGTGTTTTGTTAAAAGAAAATGGAAAGAAATCACATGGAAAAAAGGAGAATTTCAGCGAATACGAAGAGCAAGTAAGAAAAGATGTAATATTTGTTGGTTTAAGCTGTGGTATAAGCAAGAAAAGGAAGTTATAGAGAGATAATGTTTGGCAGAGAAGTTTTCAGATATTAAAGTCATTGTGAAAAGGCGAGTCACAGCCCACTGTCTCTTTTTTCTGTTTTGGACAATACTACAAATACTGATCCCCGGTACCAATGATGTGACTCCATGCAGTGATGATGCTGCTGTGTCCAGCACATCTTCAGACACTGGCTGTACACTGTTATGGAGTCACAAAATGCAATAGTGGATGCTGTAAGAGATGTGGCCAATGAACTAAGGAATATAATTTCAATAAATTGGTTAAAAAATAAATGCCACATCCAATTACCTGTTTTTACATTCTGCTAATTACATTCAAACGAAGTTGTAACACTGTCTGATTTGGCTGATCATTTGGTGGGTCAGGTTTATCATACCACATCTCTTCAGGTGCGGGAAAGCAGGATGCTACATGCCAGGATAATGCAACATATTTTCTGTGGACTATAGAGTGGAAATGCATTCTATTTACATAAGCAAATTCATTCTCTGAAGGCGCCTTTATACTATAGCATTGGCACCAAGCGACACAACAGATCGATTCTCTTCTCTTTACATGGCTATCTATCTGAGGTGACTCGTTATCTTTAAAAGAACTGCTTGCCTTTTGCCACACTAGTTGGAAATAGCACCTACGAACTATGGAGCTGCCATTTTTATAGCTTCTCTATCTATATATGATGTAATGCCAGCTCATTCTTTTGGTGATTCATCCCTCGCTGATGTAACTTGTCTAGCGCAATAGCAATGTGCGTGAAGCTGACTGCTCTGATTACATTTGGAAAACCAGACGTTGCTGTGAATTACACTTTGATGTTTCACAGTTCAACCACAGTGTAAGGAAATCTTATATATCTGGATGACAAGTAGATAATACCATCCCATACAGCTAGCATAGCACGACTCAGTGATGTTTGTGAAATACACCATCGTCAGCAGGTTCATGTTGAAAAGCTCCTGTGGATAAAAACCTGAGAGTGGACAGAACATGCAAAGGAACAGGTAGAGCATAATAAAAGTTGGCATTAGAGAAGTGATGGCACTGTCACTGCCTCATTTTTGATTTTTACAGATCACAAATGTGTGTATTTAAAATTTGCAAAAAGACTGAATGCAAATCAAGCACACACTGGTTTCTGTTCTTTAGTAGATTAAACTTCTTAATCTGCTATCTCTATAATCTTAAAGTAGATGCACCCTAATGTTCAATGATTCAAAGGCTAGTCACAATGCAGAAACTATTTGAACTTCTCAAACATGCCACTACACCTGAAGTGGTTCCTGAATTATTAGAATGAAATTATAAAGTTAAACCAAATTCAAACAAAGAAATAACAATTTATTGTTTGTTCCTGACGTGGCTTGTCAGTTATTTTGTGGTGGCTTTATTCTGTTGCACCTGTTATCTTGGCATTTTAAAAACTTATTGGCTGACGTTTTTAATGGTCATCTGTTAACAAAGAAAATATTAAGGATTATGTAACACCACATGAAATGTGTAACTGAGCAAAGAATCTGTCAGGTATCTGGAAGGTAATGTAAAAGGATTTTATGACTGATTTTTCACTTTCAACAGATTTTACTATTACTCATGTTATAGTAGACATTTTTTGGAAGCAGCACAATATAAATGATTACTGTAAAGAGGATTAAATGACAGATTTAGCAAAATGACACGGATGTGCCAGTTTAAAAGACAGATGATGTTCTGTAGAAGGCTTTTGTCAAACTTTCCCTTTAGACACTGAAGCTAATGCGTGCAACTGCATGCAGTGCGTTTAAATAGAAGTACAAATGGCCTTGCATTAGTCACTGAGAGTCGGAAACATGTCCAGAAATGCAAAATTACAGAAATAATACTCTATCTTTCTCCTTGAAATTTTATAGGCTTAAAGAGAGTCATTGATCAGTACAGAATGAACCATTGTATATCCTTACAAGTTTTTTTTCTTGCCTTCCTTGACAATAATCTAAATAATATTGATAATATTTTCATTAAGTAGCATAATCATGAATGTATTTGTTATTGGTATTTTGGAGAGCACAAAATGTATTTCTAATTCTGCTTATATGATTTTTCTCATA
The DNA here is from genome assembly GCF_900747795.2 of Erpetoichthys calabaricus. NCBI lineage: Eukaryota > Metazoa > Chordata > Cladistia > Polypteriformes > Polypteridae > Erpetoichthys > Erpetoichthys calabaricus. The sequence goes on from NC_041403.2 coordinate 137,004,211, forward strand.
TCATTTTAGTAAAGAAGAATGTGACATGCTAAAGGAGTCACATGTTTTACAATACCTCGTGACCAAACAAATGTCAGTTATCAACAGGTTTAATAAAAGTCACAAAATCAATACTATAACATATGGACAATGAAAAACAATGTAGCATGTTACCTTTTAGTGAAACTACCTTTTTACTGAATTAATTTATCTGCCAGTAAAGTACATAATAGTAGTCTACTTGAGGAATCCATTAGGACTTATAACACATAATTACCAAAACAATGTTAATTGTAGGCTGTTCTTGTTCAATGTACAAAAGGAGCTACTCACGTTTTTCATTTTCACATGTAGTAAAGCACTGCTGTATAATGGGAAACTTGCCATCATTAGGTAAAAGAGTTACTTTTCAGTGGAATTAAATGGTGGAAAATAAAACTTAACTTTAGTAAATTAAAAAAAAGCTCAACAAAACTAATGTACAAGGAAAGCAAAAGACAAAACCCATAAACCTACTGGGTGCTTTGGAGAGGCATATGCAGATATGTTAGAATTTTCCTGTGCCTTGCCCCTACTTAAATTTTTCTTTGTGTTAATTACTATGCCTCTCTCTATTTCCTTTGTCTGCTTTAAGTTTATATTGCATTTCTGTGACTGATTAATTTTCACACAGTCTCTCACCCCCTTACTCTGTTATGATTGCAGGGGTACAGTCTTCTTTTAAATCTTAGATCTCAGGTGTTGCAGTCATTAGGGCTACAGTAACCTAAGAGGCACCAGACGCACACAACCACTTGGCTCTAGCAAAGTTCACATTTGTGCAACTGTGTTCTTCAGCTCCCCTTTGTGCCCAGTTTTTTCAAAGATTTTCTCTTTTTGGATTTTTCTTGTTTCTATTTTTTCTTTAGTATATGCTACTAGGGGGTTTGCCCCCTGCTCGCTTCGCTCACTAAATGGCCTGTGCTACGCACCAGACACTTCACGTCTCTGCTGCTGCTGCTGTGCCGCGTGATCTGCATCTGTCCTTTTGTCTCACTGCCTTGTCTCTACGATGTTCTGCTTTGTCATCTACTCTTTATCTTTTATTTCCAGCTCCAGGCATGGTTAAATCTCTTGGCACAAAGTCTCGACTCGCAGAACGTGAGTTCTTGATATTTTTTAGTTTATAATTTAAAAATGGAATAAGAATCTGAAAATCCAGCAACATCACATTAAATTTCGATAAATTCAGAAAAGAATGATACCAAACATATATATGTAGGTTTTAAAATAAGCCTGATTTAAAGCGTGACAAAAAACTTGGCATAAAAACTTCAAATAAAATCGTTGCACAAAATCGTTGCTTAGGATTTTATATATAGAGAGAAGATTTTGAATATTGGACTAAGCAGTTTTGACTTAGTAGTTAATTTTATTGTAACCACTGTTAGTTAATGTCAGATCTATTCTTAGTTTGATTTTAGATTTTGAATTACTTCAATGAATTAATCCAGCGATGTTGTTTTATAGTTTTGTTATAGTTACAGTTTTGGCTTTGTTGTTTGCAGAGAGGAGAAAAAGTGAGGAAAAATACGAATTATGAATTCAAACCTCTAGAGAATTTACATGAAATTATGAGCTATTATTTACTGACTCCAATTTTTTTGTGAAATATTTTTCCCATTTTATATTACAGGTAAAACAACCAGTTGTTTTAAAATCTTAGACATGTCCACCGTTGTTTGTTGATTCATACAGCTCTACATAGGCTTCTGATCCAGTAAAGATCATTTACACCATCATTCAGGTTTCTTGAAAAAGCTACAACTTGAAAATATTTGATCTTTTGTTCATGAGAAGATGCTATCCTTATGTTATCTTTATGTTATCCTTGATATAAACAATGGTTGCCACAACTGCTATATTCCTCCACAACAATTGCAAGGAATTCATGTTCCTGGCAGAGTTTTGGTCTTAGGCTTATTTTCAAGTCTTCACCTCTTCAGTGTGACTAGTTATCGACTGTGGTATTTAACTGTTTATTTGGTGCATCCTTTGTTACTGACCAAAACTGCATTATGACACTACCGTTTTACATCTCTTTTTTCCTTCACTTCAACGTAAGCCCCTCGATAAAATAAAAAGGTGCATACAGCCTAGCTGTGACCAACAGAAATGGTCTCGCTGGCCTACATACTCACACCAACGCACAGTAACAGAAACATCTACATCACACCAGACCAACCAGCGCAGGCAAGATGCGTTAGAACAACAAAGACAACGTATGACAAACCACAGAGCGACATTATGCGAAGATCAGCGGCAGCAAGTCTTGCACCTACACAGTGAGTGAAAAATGAATTATACAGACAACCTTTCTGAACAGTAGTGGCAAACTGCTAGACAACGAGAAACATTACGACGGAAAAACTACAAAGATTCCATAACACTGACAACTCAAAACAAGATATTTCCTTTATATTACGCCTAGGCAATTCCCTGTTCATTTAGCATATTGTATGACTATCACCAAGTCACAATGGCAAACGTTTAATAACATCGGAGTTTATTTGCCAGGCCCTGTTTTTACTCATGTCCAGTTGTACACTACATTTTCCAGAGTAACACTGAAACCTGAGTTAAACGTACAGGTACTTGCGGGTTACCCACAGTGACAATAATGATTATGTGATAAATTGTATTTTCCGACAATTATTATAGATATTGTTATACTACATTACCTGATGGCCACACTTCACACATACTGACTTACTGTACATGTCTCCTGCATTTCCCTTCTTATCCAATATGTTCTGTTAACCTGTTCATGTTGCAATTTGTATTGTAAATTTTCATGCTGTTGTTAAGTGACTATAATAACATCCCATACTAGTCATTTGACTGTTCTAATTTTGAGTCCTCTCACAAGTCGCTACATATTAAAATAATCTCCTTTCTTACTGTTGATGTTCTTCTCTCCCTCATCATCATTTCATTTACACTTTTATTCTTGTGAATTTTTTGCACGCACAAAATTCATCTTGACTGCAGCTTCTCCCCACTGGATCATCAACAAAATGGAGCTGAGATCTACAGCAAACCTTAGCACATACTGTACTTCTGGTATCTTGTTCTCAAAAAATGTTTATATAACAGATTTGGAATTTTTCACATATTTGAAAGAGTCAGTATTACGTTTGAAGCACTCTGTATCCACTTTCACTCTGTGCTCCTAGTCCAAAGTTGCTTCTTGCTAACATTTTATGGATGGTGAACATTGTGAAGTAAGACCTGCATATTAGTGGAATGTGAAAAAGAGCACCATGGTGAGATCTACTTTGGAATACTGTAACGCAGCATGGTAAAGACAGAAGGCAGATGATGTTATGATTAAAGTCCCTGGGTCAGGGGAGCAGAAAGTAATGTCCAGATATCAATGTTCACATCAGGCTGAAAAATAAATAAATAAAACATAGCACACACACAGCACTGCTGCCTCGCAGTTGGGAGACCTGGGGACCTGGATTCGCTTCCCGGGTCCTTCCTGCGTGGAGTTTGCATGTTCTTCCCGTGTCTGCGTGGGTTTCCTCCGGGCGCTCCGGTTTCCTCCCACAGTCCAAAGACATGCAGGTTAGGTGGATTGGCGATTCTAAATTGTCCCTAGTGTTTGTGTGTGTCCTGCGGTGGGTTGGCACCCTGCCCGGGATTGGTTCCTGCCTTGTGCCCTGTGTTGGCTGGGATTGGCTCCAGCAGACCCCTGTGACCCTGTAGTTAGGAATATAGCGGGTTGGAAAATGGATGGATGGATAGCACACATACCTCATAAAATAAAAAAAATTATCATTAACAAAACTGTGTCATACTAAAAGGTGGAGTAAAATAAATAAATAAAACAATGTCACATTTAGGATGAAATTCAAAATTCAGCAGATTGACTTTTGAAAAATTTTGGAAGGTTTTCTTTTAACTAAAATGATTTGAAAACTAACTAAATTAAACACTTTACTAGAAAATAAATTTATCACTTGCAAATGAGTATATACCAGTACAGTAAATATATAAAACTGGTGACATTTAGTATTCCTATAAAAATGTAAAGGACACAAGTGTTGTATAGTCTACTGTTACTGAAAAAGTACCAAAAAAGCACGTGCTAAGACTTGCATTTTTTGACTTGTACTCATGAAACTGGCAATCAGCATCCACTTACAAATTAACTATCGATTACATTTAAAGAGATGCATCACTAATGAATCTGCAAAAATAATACAAAATCAAAAACATTCTAGTGACAAATCAAATCCTATGTTTACAAGCAGTTACAGACTATAAGAGCAAAATCTCCTGTACAATAAGCACTCTGTGTCACATGAGTTATAACACCACCTATACTCATGTGAAACCCAACATCCCAAAAAAGCTGACAGAAGGTCTCCATGGATCTCTACAGTTGAAGTGAGGAAATCTCTAATAAGAGTAGACACCCAAAAGGTATAGTCCAGACAGCAGCATAAAGCTTGTAACAAACTTGGACCCATGGACTAAACATCATCCTCATTAACTGGATACACGCCTTCCAGACTTGTAAATTTCAGGACACGATGAACATAAATCTATAAGTATTACTTTGAATACCATAATATCCCAGAAGTTGTGTTCTCTGATGGGGTGTTCCACCCACTTCTTCTCCCGTCTGCTTGTATTGTGTCATACAAAGCCTTGAAAAAAAGTTATTTTATATTCTTGATTTACTCTATTATTGCAAATTTTTGACACTCAGTGTTTTCACATCTGCAGTTAAAATCTAATTTCAGATAAAAGGACAACAGAGTGAACAAAATGACTTTTTTCTCATACCATTTATTTAAAAAACAGTTATCCAACACCTATTAATACTATGTGAAAGAACAATTGCCCATTAGTTAATCAATCAACAGTGGCGTAGCGTAGTGGGGGCGGCAGGGGTGGCAGGGGTGGCAGGGGCGGCCCGCCCCGGGCGGCATTTTTAGGGGGCGGCAAAATTTCACAATAAATAATAATAATATCTTGTAAAAATTTGAACCATACCTAAATAAGGTGGCGGCGGACACCAACGCTACACTACTGTCAATCAACTTCATAATTTGAGTCATGTGATTGAATGCAGCCAGTCTTAATTACAGCCAACCCTACTTTATATAAAGTCAACCTCCAACCTTACCATCAGAATTAGGTTGTCAGCACTGATACAACAAACATATAATGCCACAATGAAGGGAAATTCTTCATAAGACCTTATCAATACATTTCTTTTTTTTTTTTTTTTTAATATTTTTATTTTATTAATTTTCATTGTAATCATTCCATACAAACAGATCAATTTATAACCCAACAAATTTGAAAACAAATCAAACCCCACCCCTGAGAAGGAGAGCTTAGCTAAAGGAAAATTTCTTTAAGCTTTTTAATAAGGCAACATTAGACAAAAGAAGGGGAGAAGTAAATATCTATATAAATAAGAGATGGAGAAGGGAGTTAAATGCAATAATAGTTAATTCTCTTATTCTAAAATAATATTGATTAAATCCTGCCAAGTTTTGAAAAAATTTTGTACAGATCCTCTAACTGAAAATTTGATTTTTTCCAATTTCAAATAATATAAAACATCGGTTTCCCACTGACTTATAAGAGGAGAATTAGGATTCTTCCAATTTAACAAAATAAGTCTGCGTGCCAAGAGTGTAGTGAATGCAATCACCGTTTGCTTGTCCTTCTCCAATTCCAGTCCATCTGGAAGGACACCAAACACAGCTGTTAGTGGGTTAGGAGGGATTGTGATACTGAGGCTGTCTGAGAGGCACTTAAAAATTTTTGTCCAAAATGATGTTAGTTTGGTGCAGGCCCAGAACATGTGACCCAGTGAGGCAGGAGCTTGGTTGCAGCGCTCGCAGGTCGGATCCTGGCCTGGAAACATTTTGGACAGTTTTAAGCGAGACAGATGAGCTCGATATATAATTTTTAGTTGAATAATTCTATGCTTTGCGCATATAGAACTCGAGTGAATTCTCTGCTTTGCTACCTTCCACTCCTTTTCTGATATATTGATTAAGAGATCTTCTTCCCAATGTCCTCTTGGATCTTTGAAAGGTAGGGACTGTAATAAGATTTTATATATTACGGAAATAGTGTTTGATTCCTCGGAATTGAGCAGTATTTTTTCCAGCATTGTGGAGGGTGCAAGGTGGGGGAAATCGGGCAATTTCTGTTTAACAAAATTTCTAATTTGAAGATAGTAAAAGAAATGTGTAGCTGGGAGGTTAAATTTTGAACGTAATTGTTCAAAAGATGTAAATATGTTGTCTATATAAAGATCTCTGAGCATTTTAATCCCAAAACTTTTCCAGGTATTAAAAACTGGATATACTTGCGAAGGTTGAAAGAGGTGGTTCCCTTGCAGAGGTGCCACTGATAAAAGATTTTCCATCTTAAAATGCTTCCTAATTTGGTTCCATATTCTGAGTGAGTAAAGCACAATTGGGTTATTAGTATATTTGCGATAACTTTCATTTATTGGAGAGCAGAGCAGGGAATATAAAGAAGTACTACAGGATTTTACTTCTATTGCAGACCAAGCCTGTGTATGTGCATTTATTTGTGTCTAGGTTTTTATGGCTTGTATGTTTGCTGCCCAGTAATAAAACTGAAAATTAGGTAAAGCCATGCCACCTTCTGCCTGAGGTCTTTGTAGGGTCGCTCTTCGGATACGTGGGTGTTTTGAGTTCCAAATGAATGAGGTTATTATTGAATCTAACTGTTTAAAAAACGATTTATTGATATATATTGAAATGTTTTGAAATAAAAAGAGAAGTTTAGGAAGGATATTCATCTTAACAATGTTAATTCTTCCGGCTAGAGTGAGATGAAGGGTTGACCATCTATGCAAGTCTTGCTTAATTTTTTCCATACAGACGCCAAAATTTTGTTGATAAAGAGCTTTATGTTTACTTGTGATATTTACCCCTAGGTATTTAAACTGATCTGCTATGGTAAAAGGTAGGGTGTCTAATTTAATATTATATGCTTGTGAGTTCACTGGAAAGAGTATACTTTTATTCAGATTAATTCTAAGACCAGATATCTTTTGAAATTCTGTTAGTGCTGTTAAAACAGCAGGGACAGTGTTTTCTGGGTCCGATATATATAAGACCATATCATCTGCATATAGAGAAATTTTCTGTTCCAGTCCTTCTCTGACAATCCCCTTTATCTGATAAGAATTTCGGCAGTGAACCGCCAGTGGTTCAATAGCGATTGCAAACAACAGTGGCGACAAGGGACATCCTTGTCTGGTACCACGTTCTAGTTTAAAGTAGTCTGAGCAAATTTTATTAATACAAACTGAAGCTTCTGGACTGGTATACAGTAGTTTAATCCAAGCACAAATATTCGGGCCAAACCCAAATTTCTCCAATGCAGTGAAAAGGTAATTCCATCCGATCATGTCAAATGCCTTTTCTGCGTCTAATGATAGTAATATCTCTGGGGTGTTTGATTTTGCTGGTGAATATATAACATTAAACAAGCGTCAGAGATTTGAAGATAGATGTCGGCCTTTAATAAATCCAGTTTGATCTTGTGATATTACCGCGGGCAGCACTTTCTCCATCCTTCTAGCTAGGATTTTTGAGAGTATCTTAACATCATTATTCAGGAGTGAAATTGGTCTATATGATGCACATTGTAACAAGTCCTTATTTTGTTTAGGAAAGACGGTGATTAATGCTTGTCGAAATGTTTGAGGTAGTATTTGGTGGTCTTTAGCTTCTGTAAATGTTACCAATAAGAGTGGAGCTAGCTGAGTGGAGAATTTCTTATAAAACTCTACGGGGTAACCATCAGGGCCTGATGATTTCCCGCTTTGTAGTGACTTTATAGCGTCTAGTAATTCTGTTAGCGTTAGAGGTTTATCTAGTTCCTCAGCACTTAAAGCATCTATTTGTGGTATTTGTGAATTATCCAGAAATGCATTAGATTGCGTGTTGTCTTCTTTGGGCTCAGTGGAATATAAAGACTTATAGTAATCTCTAAATGTGTGCATTATTTTATTATGGTCGATGATTTCTTCTCCATTCTTGTTGGTGATTACTGGTATTGCATTGTGAACTTCTTGTTTATGAATTTGTTGAGCTAAAAGCTTATTAGCTTTTTCTCCGTGTTCATAGTAATGCTGTCTAGACTTATAAATAAGTTGTTCAGTTTCTTTAGTTGTTGAGATGTTAAGTTCTGTATGCAGGGCCTGCCTTTTCCTGTGAAGAGCTTCACTTGGACGCCTGGCTTGTTCTTCATCTATTCTAGTAATTTCATTTCTTAGCTCTGACACTTTCTTGGTTTCTAATTTATTTCTATGGGAAAGATATGAAATAATCTGGCCTCTTAAGAAGGCCTTTAGAGTTTCCCAGAGTGTTCCTGCAGAAACCTCTGTGGACGTGTTTGTCTCTAGGAAGAAGCTGATTTGTTTGGATATAAATTCTGTGCAGTTCTCGTCTGCCAATAAAAGAGGGTTAAGACGCCATCTGCGAGGTGAGTACGAGGGGCTTATTGATTTTAGCTCCAAGACTAGAGGTGCATGGTCAGAGATAACAATTGTGTCATATTTGCATGATTTAATTGTAGGCAGGAAATTATTATCTATAAAAAAATAATCAATTCTTGAGTAGCTATAATGCACTGGTGAGTAGAACGAATATGTTCTTGAGTTTGGGTTAAGAAACCTCCAGGGGTCTGATAAGTTGTGATCATTTAAAAACTGTGTAATTATCTTTGCAGTATTAGATGTCGTCCCCCCCGTCACAGGAGTCCTATCTAAGAGTGGATTTAAAACACAATTAAAGTCCCCAGCCATTATAATTTTATGAGTGTTCACATTGGGAATGGATGCCAATAGATTTTGCATGAATTCCTTATCATCAACATTGGGTGCATAAACATTTATCAAAATCATTTTACTGTTATATAAGTTGCCCATGACCATCACATATCTCCCTTCAGGGTCCGACACTACCTCTGATGCTACAAATGGAACTGTTCTATGTATGAGAATTCCCACCCCTCTAGTTTTCTTTATAAAGCTAGAATGGAACATTTGGCCAGTCCAGTCTTTTTGTAATCTGAACTGATCCTTGGTTAGTAAGTGGGTCTCCTGTAGAAATACTATTTTAGCGTTTAAGCCTGTTAGGTGAGAGCATACTTTCTTTCTCTTTAATTTGTGATTCAGGCCTTTAACATTCCAGCTCACAAAGTTAACTGTCCCATCATGGAGACATTGATTCTGAGTTTTTAATGTCATTTTATAGTTTTAATTGGTAATATGGCAGTTTTAATCTTAGTTTCAAGATTCCCCATGAGTTGTTGCATGTTAGCCTGTTGTTGCACTGATATTTATAATTATAAGGATTACAAGAATAGACTAGATATAACCTGCTCTCCTTCTCTCCCCCCTTTATCCCCCCACCCCCCCATTTTGCCTCCCCACATGAGGCTAGACCCCACTTCGCGATGTTCCAGTCCTCTGACATACGAAGAGACAGAGCACGTCCAAAACAAAACAAACCCCACCCTGCAGCGGCGTTACAGAATTAAAACAGAGATATCTTTTACAGTTAAATCCTTAATACTATCTGCCGAAAATGTTCTCATTAACAATATTTAAGCTTGAAATAATCTTCAGCGCTTTTAAGTTAAGATATTAAGATTGAAAAAAAAAAAAAAAAAAAAAAAAAAACCCTGGGAGTGATTTTAAAAACTAGTCCAGGATAAACCTGGTAATTCATACTGTAATAGTATAATGGTAATTGTATAAATAGTAGAACAAGCATTAAACCAAGAGTATGAAGTTAAACAGTCTACTTTAAGGTATAGTAAAAAAAAAAATATAAACATATAACATATAAAGTCCAGATAAAAACAAAAAAAAAAAAAAGAAAAAGAAAATAAGAGATGTATAATTATAATACCAGTCTCTTTAAACATGGATCCAGCGATCAGATCATAGGTCTTTCCCGTGCCTTGATAGAATACGGTTCTTTAATTTTAATTAACTTTCAAAAAAGTGTCGGAAACAGCTTCTTTAATTCTTTTTCAGCTTCTTCTTTGCTGAAGAAAATATAATGTCGATCTTGAACTTCCACTTTCAGTTTGGCAGGATACAAGAGGCTGTATTTGATATCGGCTTCCCGTAGCATCCTTTTAATGTCGTTGTAGGATCTGCGTTTTGCAGCTGTTGATGGTGAGAAGTCGGGAAAAATACGAATAAGATTATTTTCGAATATAATCTCTTGCTTGTGTCTGAGAAGTGCCATCACATCAAGCTTACATCTTAGTCGTTCGAAGCGGACAATAAAAGACCTAGGTTTAAAGGCGCTTGGTATCTTTGTGCGATAAGCCGTGGCTATCTCATTGTCGAGTTTAAAGTCATCTCCAATTATTTTAGACAGTAATTCTACTGCAAATTTCACTGGGCTTGAGCTTTCTCGTTTCTCAGGTATACCCTCAATTCTTATATTATTTCTTCTGCACCCATCCTCCAGGGCTGCAAGTCTGCCTCCAAGTTTTTTGTATTCCGAGTTCGCAGCTGTGGCTTTTTCATCAGCGTTAGATGCCATTTGTTCCGCTGTTTCCACTCAAGCCGTGAGTCCCTGCTTAACGTCTTCCAGCTGATCTGAAACGTCATTAATATGATCATCAAGCCTTTTCAGTTTGGAGTTAGTTTCTTCAATGTGTTCCACTAATTTCTCCAACATGCCTTTAAAGTTCACGTCGAAACGTTTAAATAGACGCGTTTCCTTATCTTTGTTATCCTTCTTGAGCTCAGTGGCCACCTTCTTAAGATCATTTGTGTTATCTTTCTTAAGCTCATTCATGGCCGTAACCATGGCAGTGGCCAGTGTAGTGATCATCTCTTTTTGTGTAGCGATCTGTGTAGTGATCATCTCTTTCAGTTCGGACAGTTCGCTTCTGCTTTCGTGCTCCGCAAGTGAAAATGCAGCTCCTGTTACAGGCTCGCGATGAGTAGATGAGAGCACGTCCTGCAGAGCCCTTTCTAGTCTCGAATGATCCTCAGAAATCGGCGATCCCTCGCGACCTGTATCACTTGCGCCTTCACTCCCATTTTCACTCTCGACTGGAGACGATACAATGGAGCGGGGTCCCAGGGATTCTGCGCACTCTTCTGCCTGTTCCAGGTCAGTCTCCGTGATGCCATACCTTACACTTGCACTCAGGCCGGAAGTCTGTCCGGACTTTGATGCAGATTTAAGTTTCTTTTCTGGTTCTTTCTGACTTTTCTTCTTGTTACTCATGCTTGTATATTGTAGTGGAAGTTCCTTGGTCGGGTTAAATACAGGATACCTCTAAATAATATGAAATACGTGGGAAAATAAAGCCGCTGCTAGCGGAGCTCTGCTTCAGACGTCCATCTCCTATAAACGGACGAAACCAACTCTTATCAATACATTTCTGATACCAGCCTAAACAGGACTAGAAAGCCATTTCTAAGGTGCTTGAACTCTACCAAACCATAGTGTGCCAGAATTTCCAAATGTAAAATACTTGGAATAGTAGCAAATCTTATGGAGTGGCCAGCATGGTGAAATGAATACAAGGGTGAGATTTAAAATCATCAAGCACAGGTGTCAAGACTCACCATTGTATTCAATAGGAATTGCCCATGAATATTTTGTGAAGCATCTCATGATGGGTCACTGCAGGCAGCTAAGCAATCAACATTGCTAAGCAATGACTGTTGGCATCAAATCTCAAAGTGGAACCTTCAACAAGAGGTAATTGTACAAGGGGCCCCCAGCCACTATGACTATCAGCGGCGAGTTTCCAAGGAGGATGCTCTGACTGTTGCCAGTGTTTCTCTAAGTGGGACCCCAACCTATCTGACAGTTGTCGTAGACTGATCTAACAGGCCAAGGAAACCCAAGGAACAGAATGCTTCTCTCATCTTAGCACAGGTAAGTTGTCATGACTTCCCAATCAGAAGCACACTAAACAAAAATGAACTTTATTGAAATGTATCAAGGCAAACATTGCTGCTAAACTATAAGAACATATATGCTCATCTCTTATTTGCTATGAACCAACTGATAATCATCAAACCTTTTATAGGAATATTCTTTGGACAGATCAGACAAATGTGAAATTATTTAGACAGCATGAGTTCCATTATCACTGGCATAAAGCAAACAAAGCATTTCACAGTAAGAACATTATATTAACAGTCAAACATGGTTGTGGCTGGGTGATGGTGTGGGGTTGTTGTATTACTTCAAGACCCCATAGTTAGGCAATGCACAAGACAGGTCAGGTCAGGTTGGGGAGCATGCACTCATACAGCATGTTGCTGCACCCACCACACAATGAAACAGTTTGGGTTCCAGTTATGAGCCTCCCAGAGAGATACATGGACCAGTCCGAGCCTCTGGAAATGACCAACTCTCTGCTGCAGACAACTGGGTGTCCCCTTGGCCAGGTCCAGCTGCTCGGGTCCTCAACAGTGAAGATCCTGCAAGCCAGATCACCCACGGGGAATCATGCCACATGCCTGTAGTGCCATAACTGACACTCCTTCACAATGTAGGTAATGTGCCTCATTTAAGACTCTGTGAGCATCTGCTCATTCAACACAAAATCAAACCAGCAGTACCCAAGGATTCTCAGAAGAAACACAGTGTCAAAGGAGTTCAGTCTTCATCTCAGGTTACTGGATAGCATCCAAGTCTTGCAACCATATAGCAAAACAGGAAGCACCAGGACTCTAAAGACTTGGACCTTCGTCCTTTTTCAAAGATATCAAGAGAGCCACACACCCCTTTCCAGTGACCTCATGGTCCCCCCATGCTCTCTCAATCCATTTACTGACTTAATAGGAAGAGTCAACAGAGACATGAATATCGCTGCCGAGGTATGTAAACCTCTAAATGTGGTCAACACTCTCTCCACAGACAGACACACTGCTGATGGTTGTTCCCGAGAGATCATTAAAGGCCTGGATCTTGGTTTTTATCCAGGGCACTCGCAATGCCAGACACTTAGACTCTCTAGGGCTCTGATTAGAGCCTCCATTGACTCTGCGAAGATCACAGCATCATTGACAAAGTCAAGATTATCTTCACCAACAGATGCCCCACAGCCACTGGATCCCACGACTCTGCCAAACACTCAGTCTATGCAAGCATTGAACAGGGTAGGAGCAAGAACACACCACTGACGAACCCCAGAATCTACTGGGAAAAACCCAGAGGTTCTGCCTTCACTCTGCACAGCACTCACAGAATCAGTCCAGCCGGCCATGATATCCAGCAACTTTAGGGGGATCCTGCAAAGTCTCAAGATGTCCCACAGGCAGCTTGATCCACCAAGTCAAACATTTTATGAAAATCAACAAAAGCTGCAGAAAAACTCTGATGATATTTGCATTTGTGGTTGATGAGAACCCTTAGTGACAGGATGAGGTCGATGGTAGACTACTTAGGTGTAAAACCAGACTGCTCTGGTCTCTGGTAGGTGATCAAGTGACTACGGATCCTGTTGATGATGACCCTAGCAAACACCTTATCTGGTACCGAGAGCAGGGTTATCCTCCTGTAGTTGCTGCAATCCAGGCGATCACCCATCCCTTTCCAGATAAGGACAACAAGTTCAAATTTCCAGTCAGTTGGGTTGACTCTCGTCTATCAAACAGAAGCAAAGATTGCTTGCGATACCAGGAGGACAGCCTTACTACAGGATACCACAGATCCCTGCAGCCTTCCCTACCCTCAGTTGGTTCACCACCTGTGCAATCTCAGTGAGATTGGGTGGTTCACAGCTATGTTGAGGATCAGCCTCAATAACCATGGACCCAGGGGTGTCCAATGTCCCAGCCAGGGGATCAGCTTTACAAAGCTGATCAAAGTAGCCAACTACAGCATCATCCGTAAGGGCCGTTCCATCACCCATCCTGACTAAGACTCTCTGAGGAACAGATTTGGATGTGCGTAATGCTTAAATTTCTCATGGTGTGGGTCACTAGACCATAAATGGAGTGTCACTTGCTCAAAGATTCCTCTAACAGATGCCTAGTTATCTTCCCGCAGAGCCTTCACAGCCATCCTTCTCAGTTTCCAGTACAGACCGGAGTTGACATCAAGTCGTGTGCTGCAACTCCTCTCGATAATATCCAGGGTGCCCTGCAAGATGAGACACCTCCTTCTGGGAACACTGGCAACAGCAAAACAACCCTCGGAACACCCTGTGTGTTAGTGTTGCCAGTGTTCCCAGGTAATGCACAAAGATACAAAAATGTCACAATTTTGTCAATGACACAACAGTACCGGATCTAACTACCAACATCAATGAGGCAGCCTTAGAGGTTAAAACCCCTTGCTGAATGTTACAGAATAAACAGTCTGTCTTTAGACATCATTAAAATAGGAATATATTGTTGACTTTGAAAGGGCTATGTTCATGTTGACATTAATGGGGCTGATGTGATACAGAGCTTTAAATTTTCTTAGGGTTTCAACTCACTAACAATTTCTGCACTATGGCAAACCAGAAAGCAGTCACATTTGTTTAAAAAGATGCAGCTCTTCACTAAAGGTCATATCTGTTTTGATTTCATCTATATTTTTTGCTGTTTTTTTAAGTCATGATTAGATCTGACTTTTTATGCTTTATATGAGTTTTTTAAATAACATATCAAAATAGGCTCACAGTTTATGTTTTTGAAAAGTATTTAAAGTGGTTAAAATTATTTTGTACCATTTCCAACACCATTTTGTTTTACATTTTGTAGACAGGACTTGACTCCGAGTTATTAAGGGGCATGGACTGGGATGATGCAGCTCCTAATCTCAGAAGTGCTCTAATGGCTCTTCTCTATCTGAGATTATGGATATTTAAAACAAAACAAGACAATCTGAATAAACTCTTTCCTTTCTGGTCATGAATATTTAGGCATGTTCCTCTGAGTGCGATTTCTTATTTTGTGTATTTGGCATTTCTTGATGTGATCTTTCATTTTCGATTTTAGTTTTGTATTCAACAATGATCCATTGAATTTGTGGTATTTCCCCATTTCTTAGCAGTACACTATTCAAATAAGATAATTCAGAAAAGGATTGCCTGAAGAAAGATTTCTCCTTCATCTTAGACTCTGCACACTCTAGAACAGTTTAACCTCCTGCAATGTAGCAAGTAGCATCATAATATCAAGTTACACTTTCCCTATGAAATATAAAAATGCACAGCAAAGAGTGCAAAAGTGAGAAGAGGAAGACATTGTAGATAAAGGAACACCTGGCAAAGACAAATATTGCATTCCAATGCAAGCAAAGTTCATTATTTGAGCTGGAAATGTGACACATAATGTAACTCCACACAGCATCAGACATCATTCTTAAAGTTGTGGTATTATAAAATTGTTTATCTTGATGAGTTAGAATTATTAGTATCTAATAAAAAAAATGGCCAGTTAGGACATGCTTTGTGTTTCATTATTACAGAGTAATAAAATCATGATTAATTGGGTTGGGTTAAAAAATAGATTTTTGATTCAAATCGTTCCTCATTTGCATAATCAGATATTGATTAATAAAATCCTAAGATCAATGTTTTAAATATGTCCAATATGAAACAAAACCCACCATAGAAGGCACTTGTGTTCAAGTTGCCATCTGGTTCTGCACGTGCCCAAAACAATAACGGAGTCTGTGGCAACTTTCACATGCAAACATATACATCTGTACAGCATTGTTGAAAATGATAGCTTTCGAAAACTCATTAATATGTTAGAACCATACTACGTTTTCTCAGCACTCAAATACTTCAGTGAAGTGGCAAACCCAAACCTGTATGGGGATGTGAAACAAGGAATCACAAATTCACTTAAGTCAGCAGAGAGAGTCGCCCTAACTTGTGATTGGTAGACATCCAGTGCAATAGAGTGTTACCTGACAATTACATCTCACTGTATCGACAATGACTGGAATCTCCTATCTCATGTTTTACAGACTAGGGCAGTTGAAATCAGCTATAAGTGAGTAATCTGGCTGAAATGATATCTGAGGCAATACAAGAATGGGAGCTAACAAACGCTCAGCTATCATAATGGACAATGTTGAGAATATGGTCTGTGCTGTGGAACTGATGGAGCGGCTGCACATTGGATGTTTCGCACACAATCAATTTAGCCTCACAAGCAGCTCTCAAAATACCAGCCATTGCACACATGCTTGGCCATGTGAGGCGCATTGCATCATTTTTTTCTTGGTAGCACTATGGCATGTAACAAGCTGAAAGAGAAGCAGAGGATACTGCAGGTGCCTGCACATAAGCAGGTAATCGATGTGGTGACCCGATGAAAGAGCACTCTAGAGATGCTGGAACGCTTCCTAGAGCAGCAACCAGCAGTTCTGCTGTACCCTGAAGTGCGCAGGAATGAAGGCGATCTCTTTACTCTGAAAGAGGTTGCCATAAGGGTTGCAGAAGACACAGTGAAAGCTCTTAAGCCACTAAAGCCAGACAGGCTGGTAATGTCTGAAGATAAGTCCCCAACACTATCCATAATTGTGCCTCTGCAAGCAGAGCCGCTGAAGGAGATGAGCAGTGTCCCCCATGACTCCACAGTGATTAAGGACCTCAAGACTGCTGTATACAACAATTTAAATTCAAGGTATGCTTACTTAAGGTGTGCACATGTGCATGTAACTATGTATACAGTTTTCTTATTATAATAATATAACATTATAAGAGTAATATAATACAGTGTAATAGTTTTAGGTTTTGTAATAATAGTATAATATATTATAATAGTTTTACTTTATTTAATAACAGTGTAACAACTATTATAAGTTAAAGAGATTTAGATATGGGTATGTGAAATCTGTTTAAGATATGTTGCCCTGAAGGACCAGTTGTATGTAACATCAGCATTAGATCCTCCTCGCTACAAGGCCCTTCATTTCTTGTCTGATGAGGACTGTCATGAGATATTCCCTAGACTGATGACTGAAGCTATTAATCCAGAGCAAATTAAGGCATCTAATTTAAGTCACAGAAGAATAGAAATAACTGATTCTTCCTGTACATTACAGTATTTGAATATAAATTCTAAATAGTCTTTATTTACTTTGTGTTAGCAATATTAAACAATTTAATTCCCTACTGAGTCCCCAATTGATTTTCCAATTAAGTTTATTCTTGAGTATTCTCAACAGCAAGAATCTGATGGTGATGGAGTATAGGAAACTGCGAAAGTACAGAAGGAAAACAGTTCCTTTGGACCTTTTCAAGTGGATGATGCCCCTACTCCACCAAAGATGACAAAAGGATCTTCTGCATCTGTGTTGATGTTTCTCCTTGGGCCATCCTACATGCTAAAAGCTATAATATCACGGAAAACTCCATCTGAAAACAAATAGTGAACAAATACAGGAAAGTGTAATCTGTTCCACTCTTTGAAAATCCACCGACCTGGTGAAGGGTACATGCAGGTAAGTATCCCCTTTTTGTTCTTCAAGCAAAGCGGTATCTTTGTATCTCTGGGATCAGTGTCCCTTCTAAGAGTGTTTCCTGAAGGAACTACCTCACTCTACAACATGTAGATCAGCTCCTTTTCTTGCAGAAAACTCTTACAGTCTCAACAAAGTGAGATAGTAGTCATGAATGGGTTTAGTTTCATGGACCTTACAGTATACAGTGTCCACTTCAGAGGTTTTACAAGCACTATTTTCAAAGAAGAGTCTTTTTTCTGTTTCTGATTTTTGGTTGTTTACACTTTAATATATGGCTATTTGTATCTTAGTAATTTCACTGTACTTATTTTAGTTAGCATGTATTCCATCCCATGTTAAATAAAAAGTACATTAATGCAGCTGTATTGGGGTCAGTTCTTAACACATGCATTAACATTTTTAACAATGTACCAGGTTATAGTGTTTCATGTGATATTGACTGATATTGTGTCGGATTGAATCAGATCAGAAATCTAATCAATTCGGAACCCTGTGAATTGGAATTGAATCAATTCATAAAATGAGTATTAATACCCAGTCCCAGTAATAGTTGTTTTATGAATGCTCACAATACTGAAGTACGTAAGTCCAGACAGTTCCTAAAATACACACTAGGGGCAAAACACCACCAAAAAAGCCCAGCTGGACAAAAAAGGGTCTTGAAAAATCTTTATAAAATTAAAGATTTATTTTTAACAAAAAAGCTGAAAAAACAAGCTCTGTAGAGTATAAAAGGCAAAGGAATTGCCTGAAGCAATAAGGAAATCTAAAGCAAACAAAATCCCAAAACACTATATCCAAAGTGAAGTCACAAAACAGACTACAGTGTCAAAAATGCAGTAATTACAATAAGCATAGAACATTAGAACAATCTAGACAAGAACAGGCTAATTCAGCCCAACAAAGCTCCCCAGTCCTATCCACTTAACTCCTCCAAAATGACATCAAGTCAAGATGTGAAGGTCCCTAATGTCCTATTGTCTCCCACACTACCTGGCAACGTATTCCATGTATCTACAGTTCTCTGTGTGAAGGTCCATTTTAAAGCAAAAGTCCTTTCCAGTGTACTAATTCTTTCTATAATTTTTAACACCTCAATCATGTCTCTTCTTAATTTCCTTTTGCTTAAACTGAAAAGGCTCAGCTCTTTAAATGTTTGCTCATAACTCATCTCCTGTAGCCCTGGAATGAGCCTAGTTGCTCTTCTCTGGACCTTTTCTAGTGCCGCTATGTCCTTTTGTAGCCTGGAGACCAAAATTCCACTTAGAACTCCAGAAGAGGTCTCACCAGTGCATTATAAAGCTTGAGCTAAACCTCCTTGGACATGTAGAAGAATAGCAAAACTCACCAAAATAATCCCAAGCACATTTGAAGGGGTGGAGGACAGGTCCTGGTGGCGATTTTCAATCTTGTTCTTAGGTTGTTGGAAGTAATAGATGCACAGATGTGAAGGGTGGTCTGCAGGGTGTGAAAATAGTTCAGAATGCTGATATAAGTGTAAATTTAGATATCTGCAATCAAGTTATTTTAGAGAACATACATAAGTTCTACTGCATGGAAGAAATTCCGTGACCTGGGGCCTCATGTATAAACGGTGCGTATACACAAAAATGTTGCATAAGAATGTTTTCAAGTTCAAATCGCGATGTATAAAACCTAAACTTGGCATAAACTCACGCACATTTCCACAGTAGCTCTTTTTTAGATCCACATCCCTGACGCGGCTTTATAAATACACTGAAATTAACCTCATATTGTTTATTAGTTTAATGCATCTGATTGTAATTAACCATAACAATATAATGGTCCACAGAATGGTCAAACTATTCTAAATACAATAGCTGCTTTAGCGTTGTTACTCTCACTGCACATTCTTCTTCTTTTCTTTCGGCTGCTATTGTTAGAGGTTGCCACAGCAGATCATCTTTTTCCATATTACTCTCACTGCACCACTCGGAGTATTTAAATCACTGTATCTGAGTGGGGAATCATAACTGTACAGCAGCTGATCAGAAAGAGAATTATCGGTATACAGCATCTAGCACACGCTGCCTCAGCCATGCTGTCTATTGAACTGCTCTCATACGGCAAACGCTTCAGAGCCTTTCCTGTACTGACCTTGCGGTTCAGAAACAGTTTCATCCCAAGAACTATAAATGCACTCAATCAGTCCATCAAGTGCTCCTTGTAGAACTGTTTGTACCTATAAGTACAATTACATTGCTGTAAACTTGCGATATAGTTATAATATTGCACAACCTAAGCCACTTTATAAAGCACGTATTTACATATGATAACGATATCAGATAGATGAAATGCAGCAAAATCTTTATTATATTATACAGATAAAACTTTAACTTCATTTAAATAATCTATATTGTTAATAATTAAACATGTGAGGACACGGTGCCGCAGCACTAGCGAGGCGCTGGCAATCCACTCACAGATTGTTCCTGCCACACACTGTTTTCTTGCCAGTGCTGGAAGGATAGATGAATAGAATAATTAAACACGTACTATGAAGATATTTCAATGTTCCTTAAAAGTTTTGAAGAATCAGCGTTCTAAGCTTACAGATGGCATAACGTCTATTACAGAGCGATTGTGTGGCTATTGGGTATTTGGAGAAAGAAAAGTAAAGACAGGAATTGGGGATTAGTACATTTGAAAGAGACAGTACTGCTGCAATAAAGTATTTCATCAAAGGTCACGCATGGTGCAGCAAGCATCTTGCATGAGACATGAACAATCACTGCGCCATCGTGTTCCCATGTTTAATAACATGCTTTAACTCCTATCATCATGAAAATGATATCAAGTATACATCTCAGTATTTTAATTATTCAGAGACCTGTACTATCATGAATGTAATGGATTCTGTGTCCTGTCGGAGGAAGAGAAAGCCTGGAAGCACGTAGTGATTCACACACATAGAGCACATAGAAGATCAAATACAAATCAAAGCATTTAACGTTCTACTTTAGTTACGATGGGATTTGAGAAACTAAACATTATACGATTTTAAGATGAAGTTTATGTTCTACTTTAATGACAAAATAAACTACGTAATTAAAGTGTAAATTTAGAGATTAAAGTTGACATTTCATGCTTTTTCCCACTGTGTGCCTATTTTTTTTCTCTGTACCCTAATAAGCTTTCATATGACGCTCAGACGGTGGGCTACGACTCACCTTTTCACTGCGACTTTGATATATGAGATAACTTCTTTTTTATTTCAGGCAATGTGTGACTTTGTGAACTTGAGCTTTCGAGTTTCTCCGACACTACTCTATGTCACTCGATCAACTCCCTTTTGTTGTTTATACCACTGTTTAAACCAACAAATAGTACATTTTTTTTGACATTGTCTTTTCACAGAAGGTTGATCTTAAGGGCTATTTATATTGATTTGCATATTCAAAGAGGCGTAATTCTGGGAGGAGTTGGGGCGGGACAGAATACAGAACGATAATTTACTTCACTCAGTTGTGTATTTGTATGAGAGGCTTATTCCTGCTGAAGAACAGACACTGATGCAAATGGCAGGCTCATTAAATCTGTGCTGCCATGTAATAAGAACACTGACAAAAGCATGAAATAAGAAATGTGTATAGGAAAACAAGAGAATTTTTTTTTCCACTCCATAGCCCTGCATATGCAGTAAACATAAATTTAATTTCAGTCATGATGTGCACTCACTGGCTACTTTATTAGGTACACCTGGTTACTACCAGGTTTGACCTGTCTTTTGCCTTCATAACTGCTGTAATTCTTCGTGGCATAGATTCAAGAAGTGCTGGAAACATTCCTCAGGGATTTTGGTCCATATTGACATGATAACATCACACAATTGCTGGAGATATATCAGCTGGACATCAAAGATGAAAATTTGCCTTTCCACCACAGTTGTTCTGTTGGTTTGAGATCTGGTGACTGTGGAGGCCATTTGAGTACAGTGAACTCATTGTCATGTTCAATAAACTAGTCTGAGATGATGTTGAGCTTTGTGACATGGTGCCTTATCCCACTGGAAATAGCCATCAGGAGATGGGTATATTGCAGTCATAAAGTGATGGACATGGTCAACAACAACACTCAGGTAGGATGTAGCATTTCAGTGATGCTCAGCTGGTACTAAGGGGCCTAAACATGTGCCAAGAAAATATCTTCCACACCATTACACCACCACCATCACATTGAACTGCTGGATGAATCCATGCTTTCATGTTGTTGATGCCAAATTCTGACCCTACCATCCGAATGTCGCAACAGAAATTGAGACTCATCAGACCAGGCAACGTTTTTCCAATCTTCTATTATCCAGTTTTGGTGAGCTTGTAGAAAATTGTAACCTCAGTTTCCTGATCTTAGCTGACAGGAGTGGCACCCAATGTGGTCTCCTGCTGCTTTCAAAGGTCAATGTGTTGTGTGTTCAAAAATGCTCTTCTGCATACTTCAGTTACTGCAGACCTCTGGCATCAACAAGGCATTTTCACCCAGAGAGTTGCTGCTCACTAGATATTTATCCCTGTTTTGGACCATTCTCTATAAACCCTAGTAATGGTTGTTTGTGAAATTTCTACTAGATCAGCAGTTTCCGAAAAACTCAGACCATCCCGTCTGGCACCAACAACTGTGCCGTGTTCAGAGTCACTTAAATCATCTTTCTTCCCCATTCTGATGCTTGCTTTGAACTTCAGCAGGTTGCGTTGAAAATGTCTACATGCCTAAATGCACTGTTGCTGCCATGTGATTGGCTGATTAGATGTTTGCATTAACAAGCACTTGAACAGGTGTACTTGATAAACTAACCAGTGAATGTATTTAAGCCTTTCATTAATTACAACAGAAAAAATGATATAGATAAAATAAGGAAAATTGGGCAAACAAAAAAGTATAATACAAGAAGAAAAAGAACACCAAGATACAGGGAAAACACAAAGCCATTGTCAAGGAAATGGTAATTGTACTGTGCAATTTGTAGCACCACATCATGCACAATCAAAAAATCTAAATGTGACACCCATCTACAGTACATGTTGGTATTAACTGTTGTAGGTGCAGATTAAGCAGGGCACACAGTGCTCTCCATAATGTTTGGGACAAAGACACATTTTTCCTTGACAACAACTCTGACTTCAGTAAAGTGCACATTGCACTTTAATTTGAGGGCATTGGCATACATACGGTCACTGACTACACTTTTTATACATGGTCCCCCCATTTTCAAGCACCATAATGTTTGGTATAAGTATATCTCTCTATTATAAAAGGAAATCCAGGGACAAGACTTTCTCAGAGATAATTTCAGGTTTCTTCGAGATGAGACTTTTTGCCAAGAGATTTTGACATTTACAACCATGCCCACGGTCCAATCATTTCTCATTCGTGTGAATGCTATTTTCAGACACATTTCCTGCACTCTCAGCTCCAAGCGGGGTCAGAAATAAAAGACAAAGAGTAGAAGACAAAGTAGAAGGTCGAAAGAAGGTTCAAAAACATTGGTGCAATACACATGCAGAGCAGGTTAGAGATTATGAAAGTACTAAAATTTGAAAGTCTCAAAAAACTGATAAAGATCGCATTAGCGCTAACAAATAGAAATTATTACTCGATGAAATAATGGAACAGCGAAAAGAGATCGAATATATGGACAAAGGTGATATGACAGAAGTATGTAGTTATTGTTCGGATTTAAACTTTAAGTCAGAGACTTGTAGATTGTCTAATTCGTGTTGCCATCAGGGAAAAGTAGTGTTTCTTCCCAATGAAGAGGCGTATCCGCAAGAATTAAAAGATTTGTTGTTTGGTGAAAGTGAAATCTGCGGTGGGCTGGCACCCTGCCCGGGGTTTGTTTCCTGCCTTGCGCCCTGTGTTGGCTGGAATTAGCTCCAGCAGACCCCCATGACCCTGTAGTTTGGATGTAGTGGGTTGGATAATGGATGAATGGTTGGATGAAAGTGAAATCCACATACACGAGCGGCAGAGACGCCAAGTGGCTGGCACATAGCGCAGGCCGGGGGGTTGGCGAGTGAAGCAAGCAGTGGGCAAAGCCTCCTAATAATTTATATATTAAAGCAGTAATATTTCGTACTTTGCTGCATATCCCATGCAAGCTATAACTGTCATAGACATCACCAGGTGCTGGGAATCTTCTCTGGTGATGCTATGCAAAGCCTTTAATGCAGCCAGCTTCAGCTCCTGCGTGTTTTGGGGGGCTTGTCCCCTCAAGTTTTCTCTTCACCATATGGAAGGTATGCTCAATTGGATTTAAATTGGGTGACAAGAACTTTCCAATTTTTGCTTTGAAAAACTCCTGTGTGGCCTTAGCAATATGTTTGGGATCATTATCTTGTTGCAGGATTAAGTGCCATCCAATGAGTTTAGAGGAAATTACTGGAAATTGGAAGATGTTTCTATACAACTAAGAATTCATCGTGCCACTGCAGTCAGCAGTTCCATCATCAAGAGAAGTGTGTCAATAACTATGACAGCCATACATGCCCAAGCTGTAACATCTCTACCACCATGTTTCACAGATGAGGTGGTATGATTTGGACCTTGTACAGTTCCTTTTCATCTCCACATTCCTCTTGTGCCATCACTCTGACACAGGTTTATCGTTGTCTTGTCTGTCCACAAGATCTTTTTCCAGAATTCTGGGGGCTGTTTTAAGTACTTTTTCACAAACTATCATCTTGCCATCCCATTTTTTTGCTTTGTATCTTGGTTTGTATCTTGCAGTATAGCCTCTGTATCTCTGTTTATCAAGTCTTCTGCAGATGGGAGTCTCAGACACATTCCCCTCCTGAAGACTGTTTCTGATCTGTCAGACAGGCGTTTGGGGCTTTCTCTTTATCATAAAGAGGATTCTTCTGTCAACAGCTGTGGAGGTCATCCTTGACCTACCAGTCTCTTTGTGATTATTGAGCTCACCAGTGTGTCCTATCTTCTTAATGATATTCCAGACAATGATTTAGGTAATCATAAGGTTTTATCAATGTCATAATTGGATTTATTCAGCCTCAAAATGGCTTTTTTGACTTTCATTAGCCACATGTTGAACAATGGCAACTACAGACTCTAAATGGTATAAGCAAGGCAAGGTATCTTATGAAAGACAGCCGAGGAATAACAAACACCTGTGAATCCAACAGTCTCAAACACTAAAATGGGGGAATCATGTATAAAAAGTCTTCTAATTTCTTCTAATTTCTACATGATGTCCCCAAAATATCTTCAAATACCCATAAATGAAAGTCTGCAATGTGCATTTTAATCAAGTCTGAATTGTTTGATTTGTAATTTTAAACTGTGAAGCAGAGGGGTAAATCGAGGAAAAATGTGTCTTTGTCCCAAACATTATGGATGCTACTCTGCTTTAATTTGGACACCTCTACTTCTTGAAGGAACATACTTAATACATAGTGGGTAAATCATCACAAGGCCCAAAAATTAAAAGCAATAACATTTTAAAGGAATATTCTACTAAGAATTACATCTCTCTATTATAATAAAAAAATCCTGGGACGAGACAAGACTTTTCAGCTTGGGACGAGATGTGGTTTTTTCAGAGAGATACTTTCACATCCAGCGAGACAAGACTTTGTGCCAAGAGATTTAACCATGACCAGGGCTGGAAATAAAATACAAAGAATAAAATGTCATAAAGAATTCAAAAACGCTGGTGCGATACACATGCAGAGCAGGTTAGAGATAATGAAAGTACTAAAATCCCAAAGTCTCAAAAAAATGATAGTAAAGATTGCATTAGCGCTAACAAACAGAAATTATTAGTCGGTGAAATAATGGAACAGTGAAAAGAGATTGAATATATTGTTCGGATTTACACTTTAAGTTTGAGACTTGTAGATCATCTAATTCGTGTTACCATCAGGGAAAAGTAGTGTTTCTTCCCAATGAAGACACGAATCCGCGAGAATTAAAAGATTTGTTGTTTGTTGAAAGTGAAATCCACATACGCGAGCAGCAGAGACGCGAAGTGGCTGGTGCATAGCACATGCCATGGGGGTTTGTGAGTGAAGTGAGCAGGGGGCGAAGCCCCCTAATTTTTTATAAATTTCTTACCATATATAGTTTGTAATAATGGCAGAGAAAAAACATTTAAATCTCATGCAGAACAGATAAAAAAGTTTATGATATAATACAAGACAAGAGTACCCAATGCTGTACAACTGCATGGATAAAAAAGTCACATTATGATAGACAGTAAACCACATGTCAATAATCCTGCCGATTGCTCAAAATGTGTAAAGCAAATGTATTTTTGCTAAAATATTGTCAAATAGATTCTTCAGGAAAAATCAGCACACATCATAAAGAGGAACCACAACTCACATGGAATTGACTATTTGAATGGAAGACCCTCATCTCCCTGTCATTCATTGGCCAAGTGTCTTATTTAATAACTAATTTAATGTAGAAGTGGTTTAATTCTGCCTGAAGAGAAACAGAACAGGAATCCCAGAAGGAAAACAAACCTGTGCACAAATCTTCAAAATATCCAAAACAAAACTTTCCATTAAATGGAATCCAGTTGTGTAAAATGTAAATTTAGACGAGTACTATCTCGTTTAATTATCAGATCAAAATATATATATATATATCAGTGGAAAACCAATTTGAATGAAAAAAGAAAAGTCGTGAAGACATATCACCCAGAATCAAATGTAGACAACCTGCAGCATGCAGCAAGCCTCAAGGTGATCCACTACACCGATATTCAGGCCACTAAGCTCTTAACAGTCAATACAACCCCACAGAAACTATTATTCTTGCAGAGCACAAACAATGCCAAGGCCAAAATGGTTGCCTATGTTCTGAAGTCAGACTCAAAACTCTGTGTTAATTCATTTGTGTTTCTGATTTTGGGACAGTTACCATCCAGTAAAATACAGCACACTGATTTCTCACCAGCAGGTTGTATATCTAAGCAGCTCTTTCATGCCAAGGACATGCTGCCCATAGCACACATCGAGAAACTGCTCAGCATGTGCATCTTCACGTTAGCAACCATTTCAAATGATAATTATATGATTTATAACGCTGACGCTTAACATTTTATTTAAACAATAATCAACAGCTTTACATTTTCTATTTCTGTGTATAATTACATGCACGCCTACACTGCTATATTTCAAAAATATTTAAGAAAAAGATACATAGATGATTTCACACAGAGCTCTGTATGATGTTGCATCCATAATCTAGTGGCGAGTGGGGCTTGTCCTGGACACCTGCTGCTTTACATATAAAATCAGTACACATTAGCAAACAGGCACTTAAAAGCCCAGGCTGCAGTCACACACTGTGTAATTAGACAAATCAGTACAAAAAAAAGGGCAGCAAAATCATGGTTTAAAAATTTGAAAAGAAAATATTAGCAATGATGCAAATGCCATTTCAAATTTAATATTGTGGGGAAATTAATTTATTCAAATGAGTCGCTAGGTTTACATAAATGAAATGCCATTTACAGCTGCACGGATTGCTTAAGTGATTACCTGTAGCTATAACAAGTACGACTCACTGTTGCCAAGATCTTTCTTTTTTTTAATAGTATGATAAAAAGGAGAGCCATTTTCACATCGGTTATATAGAGCAGGATTTTCCCAAATTCAGTCCTGGGGTACCACTGTGGCTGCCATTTTTCATTAGCAGCCAGTTTCACAGATAAACGGTTTAGTCTTACTTCTAAATGATCTAATTGCTTAATCAATCTGTTTTTCATGTCTTATTTTGCATTAAAATATGTGCTAGTATATTTATGTGAAAAAGAAATCAGAAATTTGCATGCTTTACCATATTTTTTTAAATTCACTTTTTTCTGTTTTGTTTACTTCTTTAATTGTATTAAATACTGATGATTAGTGATGAACAGTACAGACACAAATGTAAATGACACTGAACACTAAAAGGGAAGCAGCTACTTCAGTCTAAAATTCACTTGTGAGCTAATTAATAAGAAAAGGCTTAAATGACCAGGTACTTGCATACGCTCAGAAAGGTGTGTAAGCCATTTCTTATGCAAAGCTGAGATTATGAAACTTGGCTTGGAAATTAGCTTAAAGATACAGAAAGTTTCGACCCTCCGTAAGTTCTACACAGACTTATTTGGTGTTCACATTATAGCAACTCTAACAACAACAATTTATTTCTTGAATAGCCAAAAATCCCACAAGTAATGCCTAAATGGGCTTTAACAGGCCCTGTTTTTGACAGCCCTCAAAGCCTTGAATCTCACCAAAAAAAAACCCTTGTGGAGGAAAAAAATGGAAGAAATCTTGGAGAAGGCAATTCAGAGAGAGACCCCCTTCCAGGTAAGTTGTACATGCAATGGGTGTCAAAAAATGGTGTAAATACACTACACAAATCAGTCTTCAGGCAGCAAGTCAATGAAGTGAACAGAAAACAATGTTTCATTGTGTATTTCAAAGATGCATCAGTCGCATTCTAGCGTCTCTCCATCCATCTGTCCATCCGTCTGTCCATTTTCTAAAACCCGTTGTTCTAAACCTGTGACAGAACAGGGATCATATGATTTCTGTGTGATTGGTTCTGTATTGTAGGCTCCAGTTCAGCACACAACTCCAAGAGGAAAGCTCTAGGATGTCTAAATCAGCTTACAAGTCAGTCATCATCATGAGGAAGGACACAAATACCATTAATGATATTTAAATGACTGAGAATGTTGGGTTTTTAAGTTTGTTTGCCATTATATTGGCAAAAAAAATCACCTCATTTTAAGAAGTTGGAAAATGTACACATAGCTTGATATTCGGGCATGACTTAGTTAACTGATTTGCAAGTTGAGAGTGTTTCCTGTTATTTATTTGTTTCATCAAAGAGACAATTATCACATTAAATATTTTGTCACGGTGTGACTTGTCAGTGTTAGAGATTTCCTCAGACTGTCATAGATAGATAGATAGATAGATAGATAGATAGATAGATAGATAGATAGATAGATAGATAGATAGATAGATAGATAGATAGATAGATAGATAGATAGATAGATAGATAGATAGATACTCTATTAATCCCAAGAGGAAATTCACATACTCCAGCAGTAACTTACTGATACAAAAAACAATATTAAATTAAAGATTGATAATAATGCAGGTAAAAAACAGACAATATCTTTGTATAATGTTAATGTTTACCCCCCAGGATGGAATTGAAGAGTCGCATAGTTTGGGGGAGGAACGATCTTCTCAGTCTATCAGTGGAGCAGGACAGTGACAGCAGTCTGTCGCTGAAACTGCTCTTCTGTCTGGATATGACGCTGTTTGTACAGTTTATGCCACAGCCATGACAACTACTATTTCAGTTGCTCATTGCAGACTACCGAGGATCTGTTTGCCGATATGAGCATCTTTCAGCCGTGTAAAAGAGGAAAACACTGTATACAAAATATACCATTTGAAATAACCTCTAACTAAATATGAAGTAGTGAACTATCCTGTAATTGAAACTGCACAGACTATGTCTCTATCTGCTTAAGGACTAGTGTCAAGCAAGTAAGAGACGCTTTGGGCAGGACTATAGTATTTGTTGATTCGTCCATTTTTCTAAACCTGCTTATCTACAGCAGGAGTCAGCTGGTGCAATGGGTGCAGCAAGGAAAAATACATGGAAGAATATCAGTTCAATGCAGGGTGAGCAGACATACTCTCCTGTACACATACACCAGAGATCAATTTAGCACCGCCAATTCACCTCATGGTTTGAAAGTAAAGATGTCACTCAGGAATATGGCCAAATTTATATGGTGATCAGTTCATGAATATTAACAAAGAACTTTAAAAAAAAACATACACACACACAGAGACTAGTGGGAGGTGACAAGGAGTGACTAAAAGTGTATGCACATGCAGCATAGTTTTAAGTTGATTTGAATTTCATAAAGGAACTTGGTGTAGGACCTGGCGCAGGTACAGTTTTATAAATCCAATTCTTTTGTGCATACACTGTTTTTGCCTTTGTAGTATTGCAACCAGAAATCAAAAATAACTATTTGATAATTTTCATTATCTAATAATGTTAGCATACATGCAGTGTTTTTAACTAAAGCAAGTAGAACATATCTTCCCAGGTAGCTGTAATATATATATAGCAAAGGCTGTAAATGGAGGCTGGAGATTGGGACAGGTTCACTGTGTGCAGATGATGAAAGAAGGTGCTATATTGGGGTCTCAGTGAGCTTAATCTATATGCAAATAGCTTAGCTGGTACTTATCTCGAATATGCTGAATGTGTTAGTGTTTGAGGCTTCTCAAGAAGGAAAGAACCCGAGGTTGACACTGTGATAAGAAGAATGCCTCCTGTATTCTGCCAAAATGGAACTGCAGACGTCAGCAACCCCCACTGAAGAACTGAACGTTCATTGCACTGTTCCAATGGCATCTCTTCAGGCATATTTGTATATATAAATGATTAAAGTACAATGTATATTAGGATTGAATGCTACATGTTAAAGTTCAATACATGTCCTTACTTTTCTACCATATTTCTCTTGTCTTGATAATTTTGTCTTGGTTACTGAAAGGGTATCTATATAGGTTCAATCTATGAAGCACACTGCCAAGGAGTATACACCCCCTGCTGGACACAAGCATGAACGATATTTTAGCATGGAATCTAAGCAAGGTTTTATACATGAGGCCCCAGAACATAAACAAAGAGCAAAATCTTAAAAAAACAGAAAAAGGGCGATAACTAATGCTACACACACAGAAATGCTTGCTAAAGCATAGCACCCTAAAAACGTAGCAAACCCATTTTGTAATTTCTGGGTTGAAAGAAAAAGGGCAAAATCTGGGAAATGAGAGCATATTTAATAAAGGAAGGGGTCCAGTTAAAAGAAGAAGGTGTTTGGGATGAACACCTGCAGAAAAAGGTGGTCCGCATGACTTAAGCCTTTAATTACTAATTAGTATATCAATGAATGTAATGGGGAAGTAGTGTCTCTGCTTTAATTTTCATTTTTTCATTTTCATTTTCTCCTGTGCCTGAACTGCTCATTTGGAGCAAACTATGCAGAAATAGCGTGAATTAAAATTGTAAAGGAAAGAAAATCTTAGAACTACCACAAAGTAAACACATTTCTTAATTTCTTCAATATACAAATATCATACTAAGGCAGTTTTCTGAATTGAGAATATGAAATGAAAAAAGACAAGCTAGACAGTTGGAGTGATGAGACTGACCTACAGTTGCCACTCAGAGCCTCCGTGGCACACCAGGACTCAACTTGGGAATTGAGGATATATGCTCATCTAGACTCACTAAAGTGGCTGGAGAATGCAAGACATACTGTATAAGTAAAACAAAAATCAGTCATCAACACTTGGAATATGTAGATATGTATATGGAGATTCAGGTACGACTGCTGTAAAGAAAAATGTATGTTTAATACAAATGCTGCTACTGTATAGTATAAGGAGCACATGGTACCCCTGTGTGCTACCGTATTTCTCTGAAATGCAATTAAAAATATATATATATTAATTTTTACTCCAAAAGATGCACTAGGGCTTATTTTCAGAGGATGTCTTATATTTATTCATGTACAACAATACACATTTATACAAATACAGTCATGTCATCTTCTTCTGAAATATCGTCATAACTCTCCATATTCAAACCCTGAATTCTAGCCTGAATTTCTTGCTACTCCAGCCATCTCCTACAGGATCGATGTGCCTGCTTCGATGTTTGGTGAATGGTTTAATGTGGTGAAACAAAATGCCGACATACAAAATTTATTTGTGCTGCTTTATATTCAAGTGTCGCATATTCCCTAACGTAATGACACGATACATTTTAAAAGTCTCTCATACCATCTTCCGTGCCATCTTTTTTTTGTTTTTTTCGGCACCTTCACAATTGTATCTGAATGTACGGCGGCATATTTGAGCCACAGAGAAAAAAAATTAAGAACATAATGAAAAGGTCTATTTTGTGATTAAAGTGGAAATTTCAGCTTTAACCTTGTTGAGGCAGCTGACCGGAGCTGTGGCCGTAAGGTGGTCGGTGCCTGTCATGGCGGCAATCCCCGAACCCGTTGGTGGACACCGGCGGTGAAGGATGCCGTCAAGCTGAAGAAGGAGTCCTACCGGTCCCTTTTGTCCTGTGGGACCCTGGAGGCAGCTGATAGGTACCGGTAGGCCAAGCGGAATGCGGCTTCGGTGGTTGCTGAGGCAAAAACTCGGGCGTGGGAGGAGTTTGGGGAGGCCATGGAGAACGACTTTCGGACAGCTTCGAGGAGATTCTGGTCCACCATCCGGCGTCTCAGGAAGGGGAAGCAGTGCAGTGTCAACACTGTATATGGTGGGGATGGTGCGCTGCTGACCTCGACTCGGGACGTTGTGGGTCGGTGGGGGGAGTACTTCGAAGACCTCCTCAATCCCATTAACATGCCTTCCAATGAGGAAGCAGAGCCTGGGGACTCAGAGGTGGGCTCCCCCATCTCTGGGACTGAGGTCACCGAGGTGGTCAAAAAACTCCTTGGTGGCAGGGCCCCGGGGGTGGATGAGATACGCCCGGAGTTCCTCAAGGCTCTGGATGTTGTAGGACTGTCTTGGTTGACACGCCTCTGCAACATCGCATGGACATCAGGGACAGTGCCTCTGGATTGGCAGACCGGGGTGGTGGTCCCCCTCTTTAAGAAGGGGGATTGGAGGGTGTGTTCCAACTACAGAGGGATCACACTCCTCAGCCTCCCTGGAAAAGTCTATTCAGGGGTCCTGGAGAGGAGGGTCTGTCGGATAGTCGAGCCTCGGATTCAGGAGGAACAGTGTGGTTTTCGTCCTGGTCGCGGAACAGTGGACCAGCTCTATACCCTTAGCAGGGTCCTGGAGGGTGCATGGGAGTTTGCCCAACCAGTCTACATGTGTTTTGTGGACTTGGAAAAGGCATTCGACCGTGTCCCTCGGGGAATCCTGTGGGGGGTACTCCGAGAGTATGGGGTACCGGCCCCCTTGATAAGGGCTGTTCGGTCCCTGTACGATCGTTGCCAGAGCCTGGTCCGCATTGCCGGGAGTAAGTCGAACCCGTTTCCAGTGAGAGTTGGACTCCGCCAGGGCTGCCCTTTGTCACCGATTCTGTTCATAACTTTTATGGACAGAATTTCTAGGCGCAGCCAGGGCGTTGAGGGGGTCCGGTTTGGTGGGCTCAGGATTGGGTCACTGCTTTTTGCAGATGATGTTGTCCTGTTTGCTTCATCAGGCCGTGATCTTCAGCTCTCTCTGGATCGGTTCGCAGCCGAGTGTGAAGCGGCTGGGATGAGAATCAGCACCTCCAAATCCGAGACCATGGTCCTCAGCTGGAAAAGGGTGGAGTGCCCTCTCAGGGTTGGTGGCGAGATCCTGCCCCAAGTGGAGGAGTTCAAGTATCTCGGGGTCTTGTTCATGAGTGAGGGAAGAATGGAGCGTGAGATCGACAAGCGGATTGGTGCGGCATCCGCAGTGATACGGGCGCTGCATCGGTCTGTCGTGGTGAAAAAGGAGCTGAGCCGCAAGGCGAAGCTCTCAATTTACCAGTCGATCTATGTTCCTACCCTCACCTATGGTCATGAGCTATGGGTAGTGACCGAAAGAACAAGATCGCGAATACAAGCGGCTGAAATGAGTTTCCTCCGCAGGGTGTCTGGGCTTTCCCTTAAAGATAGGGTGAGAAGCTCAGTCATCCGGGAGGGGCTCAGAGTAGAGCCGCTGCTCCTCCGCATCGAGAGGAGTCAGATGAGGTGGCTCGGGCATCTGATCAGGATGCCTCCTGGACGACTCCCTGGTGAGGTGTTCCGGGCACGTCTAACCGGGAGGAGGCCCCGGGGAAGACCCAGGACACGTTGGAGGGACTATGTCTCTCGACTGGCCTGGGAACGCCTTGGGATTCTCCCGGAAGAGCTAGAAGAAGTGGCCGGGGAGAGGGAAGTCTGGGCGTCTTTGCTCAAGCTGCTGCCCCCGCGACCCGACCTCGGATAAGTGGGAGACAATGGATGGATGTCCACTTTAACCTCGTAGTTTACTTAATCATTAACGTAGACCGTCGTAAACAGCACCTTAAAACCGACCCAGTTGTTAATTGCTACCTGCTTCTGGAACTTCCTTCTGAGCTGACAGCAGAGGCAAGCAGCAATCTTCACATAGAACACATTAAATTTATGATATTCCAGCTCTCTGCACATTAGAATTCTTAGATTTATACTTGATATCACTTTCATAATAAAATGCATTAAAATATGTATGTTACATTTTACAGATAAATTGTTAACTTTGTTTAAATAATGAATACTGTTAACAGTTACACATATGTGGTGGCAGAGCAGTAGCACTGCTGTCTCGCAGGGAGTCGTGCCCCTTGTGATCCCTGTCTGGAGTTTGCATGTTTTCCTGGTGGGTATCAACAGTGTGCTCAGTTTTCCATCCAAAGACATGAAGGTTTGGGGATATTATGAAGCTACAATGATGCTATGGTGTGTGTATGCTTGTGTTCCCCTTTGTGATGAGCTGATCTCCTGTTTAGGGATTTAGTTTCTGTCTTGCGCCTGATGCTTGCTGGAATGGGCACATCCCTAGATTGATGGATGCAATCATTAAACATCCTTTTCAGAGATATTGTGGCAAGGTGTTCTGGGAATTTAATGGATGTTTCGGGAAAACGTGTTACATCGCGTGAAGTATAAACCTGGCCTTAGGCGCCTTACTTTTCAGCTGATGATCTTGACAAGGGCTTATTTTTGGGGTAGGGTTTATATTACAGAGCAGCCTGAAAATCATGCTAGGGCTTATTTTTGGGGTAGGTCTTATTTTTGGGGAAATACAGTAGGTGTGCATGACTATGGGCATTTTATTTAAAAAGGTAACAAGAAAGAAAATGACACTAAACAAAGCATACAGCAGATCTCTACCATGTTAGGTATCTTCCATTTTCTGTTTGCCCCACATCATTTCTGCCCTACTCCTCTCTCTATATTTCAGATGGCCACCTTTTTCCATAACTTGTGATACCATAGCTATATCAACAGAAAAGTAATTTGAATTTAACTTTTAATTTCTATTCCTCACCTGCAAGATTAATATCTTCCTTTAATGCCTTGACTTCCACCTGTGTATAGTAGGAACACAACATTACACAAACCTCAAAATATGTATATTGATTGTGTATTTGCAATACAATATATTTGAAATGTCTGTGTCCATTTCTGTTGGTATTAACAAGAAAGCCATATCATTCTTAAATTGGGAAATAGTGTTAGTATGATTTGGGTTGCTGAAGGTTGGGCTCTACACTCTGTTTTATCAACTTTACCTGCCATGACTGCTTGCGCTTCGATAAAAAACTCAAGTAGCAGAAAATTAAGAGGTATGAACAAAATACAATCATAAATCAGCTTGTGTACAAAAGGTAGATGTAAATGCAAAATAAAAAAAGAATGATGCATTGTGTAAACAGTTTTCTAATGTACTGTTGCGTGTAGAGACTGGGAAGGTTAATTGAATTCTATTCATATTTAATATTTGTTTATGTGTTAAAGCAGCATGAAATTTCTGTAGCAAATAAAAGGAAATTCTAAAAGCACTATGCAACCAATCCGACAAATAATTCTGGCTATTGTTACAGTATGTGATCAACATACTATAGTAGTGAGTCACTTTAAAATTTGGTATTCCAATGGCATTATCTCTCTATTATATTAAAAATGTTTCCGTCGTGTCAACGTTATTCATCCTTGACTACTGTCCTCCTCACTGCTTGCCCAATCATTACTCCGACTGCTCACACCCTCTCTCCGTACCACCCACGACACTCTCAGTGCTAACTCAACCTTCAACAACGCAAATTATTTATTCAAGAATGTAGAACTTTAGATCACAACAGAAAAAGAGCAGCAAGAGCTGATAATGAACGTTGAAAAAAAGAAAATGAACAAAAAAGAACTGCCTATAGTAAAAATCAAGAACAGAGAGGATCGTCCAATAAAGGATTAAGGGAAAATATCCCAAACAATATGTTAACAGAAATGCAAAAAAGCAACGTTTATAGAATGTAAGTTAGAGGACAAAGTAATTCATATTATTATTTTTGATAAGATGTTAATGTAATTCTACTTGTACCTTTTTACTACGTTTTATTATTCATTGGTATTTAGAATAGACAGTTGTAGTGAAATACTCAAGTAAATGATTTTCTATCTATAATAACTAAGGACTAAACGGGCTTCCTCTCACGTCCTTCATACTCTTCTATATACCATCCATTATCCAACCTGCTATATCCTAAGTACAGGGTCACGGGGGTCTGCTGGAGCCAATACCAGCCAACACAGGGCGCAAGGCAAGAAACAAACCCCGGGCAGGGCACCAGCCCACCGCAGGGCACACACACACACACATCCACCCACACACCAAGCACACACCAGGGACAATTTAGAATTGCCAATGCACCTAACCTGCATGTTTTTGGACTGTGGGAGGAAACCCACGCAGACACACACGGGGAGAACATGCAAACTCCATGCAGGAAGGACCCAGGAAGCAAACCCAGGTCTCCATACTGTGAGGAAGCAGGGCTACTCACTGCGCTACCGTGCTATATACCATCTCTTTAAATACAGAAATCAGAATACAGAACTCTGGATTTGAATAACACTTGTATCACACAGGCATATCACACCAGTGCCAAATCAAACTACGGCCTGTACAGCAAAGGAGGTGGAAAATGAGAAATGACAAAGAAAGAAAAGAGAAGAAAAGGTGGCGATTAAAATGGGAAAACCTCAAAGAAAGGCAGGATAGACAGAGAGCACATGCTAGAGGAACGGCAGCAGGTGTTTGGGGGCAAGCCTTAGGGCGTTGAGCCTGGGGCTGAAGATGGGTGCTCCTACTGAACAACAAAAGGGAGTAGGAGCAACCCAATATGCGGTGTCTCCAATGGGAACCAAGGGACTGGCAGCAGGAGATGTGTGTGTAGCTAGGCACAGTATCCAAGAAATGCTGATGGTCTGGCAATGGGGACCCAAGCCAGATATTAACAGATGACGGCACATGCCAAAAGGACATCTCCTATGAGGGGTAAGCTGAGGAGACGTCAGCTTTAAAAGGAAGTATTCGGGCTTGTGAGATTTTGAAGAACTGTCTCTGGATTTGGATTTTTTAACCTCAATTTTAACCTCCATAACCTCTTCATTTTACAGATCATTTATTTATTGAAGACTTGGAATTGCTGCACTATTTTCATATTGTTTTGAATTACTTTTAATAAAAGAACGTATCACTTATGCACTTACCCCTTGCTTTAAGTGTTTGTCCTCATTTGCCTGGCTCATCTCTGTCTATGATTATTGATGGTTCGGGTTCAAGACGGTCCTGAATGCAACAGGGAGCATGGAACCAATCCAGACCATCACAATGCCATCTCCTGAACATAAAAAAGCAACTTGGCATGCACTATAGAAAGTGAGGTAGCCATGGTCCTAGAGTGTTGCAATGATGTGGACTCATTATTGCACCTTCTTCTTTCCTGTTAAATTTCTCAAATGTTATTATTAAATATAATTCCAGTGTTTTCCCTTTGAATTTTCTATTTCTGTCTAACTTATAATTAGCTAATTAAAAAGTTTTTTTTACTTTCTTTCTCTCTGTCCCACTGAGAATTTAGCCACAGCACACAAGAAATAGATTCATCATACTCCAACAGCTTCCAAAAACATTTTGTATAAGCAACTTCGTGAAGTTAGACAGTGCTGCTTTTAACAAATATGATCAGCTCTTTCACTTCTACAGCCAGAAACAAAGTAAGAATAATCAGATACTTTCTGCAAAAGACCACCTTTTCAAACCCCCCACCCAGTCTTTATGACTGACTCAGGATGTGAAATGTATGTTTATGGTCTTTGAGGCATGAATTAAAACAGCTTGGCAAAGGTGACTGTGTTTGGACTTAGAGCCTAAAAAACATCCAATGCAGGAAGGCCATAAACTGCCTAAACAAAGTAACAGCAGGATGAGTTGTACCTGAGCATTTCCATTGGTAACTGGCCCAGGAAAAGACAGGACAATTAATTCTATTGGCCTTAAGTATGGCTGTTTGTGACTGATTTTGAATAGGAGGCCATTCTGTTTCTTGCCTTTACCTGTCTGTTCCCCCATTGGTCTGAAGTATGGCTGTTTGGAACTGGCCTGTATCAAAAGCCTTTAAGTACCACGACGCCCTATTGGCTGTAGGGGTTGGACAGAAAACCTTTAAATTTGCTTGCTTTACCTCACCCCCCCCCCTCTCTCACCAAACTGATGAAAGACCATCTCACACCATGAACTGAAAAGGACAACACAATGAAGAGCACAGCTCGGCAGAGATATTGAGACAGGCATGCGGACTGTTCTGAAGAAAGCTGACCACAAAATGAGGACTTTATTAGAGACATTTTAAGTAACTAACAACTCTGTGTGCCACCTGAAACTATACATCAACATTTATCAGGTTGTATGGTTGCCAATATTTAAATGTACTTTGTATATTGATATTTATGAATATTATCAATAATACATTTTTTAAATTGTAACTTAACACCTGCTTGTCTTTTACTATACCTAATTGCGCGAGGTTATACATTTAGAAGGGAAGGCTGGGGAGAATTTATATGGTACAGTACCTTATAAACAGTGGTAAGTCTGTGAGATTTGAGGCATTCTGACAAAGGCTACATATTAATTAATAATACAAAAGGGGAAACTAGAGTAATATACCACTCTACCAAGACAAAACACCAAGCTAGACTGAAGATAAGCTGAGAGCCACCTATGGACGCAGGATTCACAACTTCTTAGACTGTAATGGTATGGTTTGACAACATTTACACTGTAGGCTGTTTCTTTAATGTTTTTTGGGGATTTTATCAATACCGTAATGCCTGTTTAAATGTGTAACATGTAACTCCTACCCATTTCTTTATTGTGTCTAATTGCCTGAGGTTACAAATGTAGAAGGGAAGGGAGGAGGAAGTGTTAAAGTATCTGAGCACAGAGTGGTAAATGAATGTGATTTAAGACATTTTATTAAGGTCTATACAATAAAGTATATATGGAGGAAAATAGGGTCACCTTAGGGCCCTACATGACAAAACAACCCGACTCATTAAGTGGCATATAAAAGGGAGATTGCATACTTTGGTTAAACTGATTAGTATAAAACAGAAGGATGATACAAACAGAAGCTTGTTATTCAGAAGGTGTTATTACATTCTGGGAATATGAATATGTGATGGATATATTTCATTCAGTCCAAGCAAACATTTTTTTTAATTCAGTAGGTTTATTCTATGCTCTGTGATTAACTTGTTTAAATATACCATGAAAAGCGAACCTCTTCGGTTCAAGAATATTGTTCCTTATATGCTATTGATCAGTTGTTCTTTTCTTTATTGGTATAGCCTCAGTAGGGACATCTGTTTGATTGATTATTTAAGCCTGGTAAAAAGGAGTAACAGAAGTTCTTGATACAGTAACTCATTCCTAATAAAGCTTCTCTAGAAAGAGCTATGTGTCAAAGTTTCTGGTATTATTCTTCCTTTTTTCCAGGCATGTAAATAGTTATTGGTGTAACTAAATAAATTTAAAAATGTTCATAGTGTACTGTACATCTCTCTATTATAAAAAAAAATCTTGATATGAGACTAGACAAGACAAGACTATTTCCAAGAGATTTCTTCAAGTCCCGTGAGACAAGACTATTGCCAAGAGATTTCTTCAAATCCCGCTCTCCTCTCAACCACTTATGGTTAATGGCCCATGCCCACGGTCTTCTCACCTCTAATTCATGTGAATGCTTTTGTCAGACACAGTTCCTCCACAAATGTCTCCATGTAGAATGTATTTGTTCTGACCCACTGACTACTCAGGAATTGAGGATTTGAATACAGGGAGCCAAAATGGTGATATGAAAAGAGGAGTGGCAGGTGTCTGCCTTAGCTGGTTGAACACCAGACATGCTGCTGCCAGGAAATAAACTGAGAAACTAAATTCTTTGTCATATACACATGATGAAGACAAAAGAAAACATGTGTTACAGGGCAATGTTTGTGAAAATATCACAACACTTCCTAAACTTGAAAATATTACTCTTATGACTGATGTCGTGGTCCTGCACAGACAAGATGGTATTTTACAGTTACTACTCCCTTTATTCTTGAGGAAAAGAATCAAATGGATGTTGTGCTTAAAATAAAAAAAATCCAGAGGAAGGCATACAGCTGAGACTATAGCAGCAATAATAATAATTACATATTTTGAAATGTGTTGGAAATTTGTAATGTGTAACTGAGTTACTCATTGGCAAATTACAGAGTATATGCTGTACATTTTGGATGCAATATGCATTGACTTCTATAAAGAAGACGCGAAACGTGGACTCAGCTATTACTCGTCACCAATGAATTTCAGTAGGTGTCACAGAGATGTATGCAACAGTATCTGTTGTGCTTCCACTGTAACACTGTTTAGTGCCACAAATGAACAGGCCCGTCACTAAGGCAATGCCTACTGTAAAAGAGAAGACGACCAGGACTATGCACCATGAATGTCAGTCATCTCAGTCCACAATTTCATCATAGAAGGAATTGTAAAAGAAGACAATATTTGCAAGTTACCATAATGAACGAGAGTTTGGAAAAAATGAAAATAGCTAATGTGAAATAACATGACAAGAAAAATGATTTGAACAAAATAGCAAAAAAAAAAGCCTTGAGCACACACAGTTCTCTTTCTCCTGGGATGACAGCTTAGAGTTCAGAGAAACAGCTGCAACAGTAGATGTTTGTATATTGTAAGGAATTACCCCACAGCCAGAAAAACTGTTGATAAATGATGCTCAGTGCTGAACACCACTTGAATAAATTGGAATTAATTCATATTTAATAATTAAAATGTATTTATTGCTTCGGATAGCAGTACTTTGAAACATACTTAAATCCAGCTGGTCTAGATGCCACTTTCACTGCCACAACCATGGACATCTTTTTATTAAACTGAAGCAAACATCATTAATTTTTACACTTATTTTCAAAGAAATGAGCAATTAAGATGTATAAAATGGGGTGTAGGGAATGACTGAGGCATGCAATAATTATGAACATCCAATAATATTGTTACAAGCTCATAGAATACCAACATCATTGTGACAGCATTACCCTGGTGTTCAGAAAAATATCTGTGACTACTCCAATATTTTTACCATCCTTTTTAGTAAGTACATCTGTTGAGATAAAGGTAATGAAGTTAATTGGTGCTACAATATCTCTCTATTACAAAAAAAAATCTTGGGAGGGAGACAAGGGAGACGAGATGTGATCTTCTCGGAAGACAATTTGACGTCCCATGAGAGACACTTTAACGTCACGCGAGACAAGGCAGTGAGACAACATTTAAAAAAAGTCGGAAGCAGTTGTTGGAATGCTTTTGGCAGACATACTTCATGTGCTCCCAGCTCTTAAAACAATGACAAGCGACAAGCAGAACACGCAGCTTGCCATGAGCAGCAGCAGCAAGCCAGCAGATGATCCGACTGCTTCTCTCTATCATTCAGATATGACAAACGTTAAGAAGAAACAGAAGTGAAAGGCAACTTTATTACAGCAAGTGACCATCAAAGATATCAGGTGAATGTGGCTCTCTGATGGAAAATTATAGGGTGACCAGATTTTCAAAGTCCCAAACCAGGACACTTGTGTAGCATGTATGCCTGTGTATGAAGCCCATCTGCATAATGCATGATTTATGTCACCATCGTCAGAGAGGGATCATGGCACAAAAAAAAAACAACATTCCACAGATGAACACATAGGATTGCACACAGTGCTTGAAGAGGAAACAAATAAATGCTGGTGCTGTGTTCTTGCCCACTTCTTGTTGTACCTTGAAATGCTGTTTAAATATAACACAAATTGTTAATCAAAAGGTTCCCTCTTGGAAGTTCATGAAAGCTGTGGTAAATATATTGTGACAATGTTTGTTTCAGTGAAGCAATATTTGCAGCAATGAAAACCTTTATTAGATAGGCAGCCTGTTAAACATTTTATATTCTTTAGTTATTTACCAGGCTGCACAGCGTGAAATTGGGATTATCCCTGTCACCAGGATGTGTGGTCACCCTAGTAAATTATAGTGTCAGTCAATCAGGCCACAGGGCACTTCATTCATATCCAGATAATGTTTTGTTTTCCTTGCTTGTATTTTATAATGTTACGTTTAGGGACATCATTTAAGTTACAGTGGTTTTCATTATTTTTGTGGTTTTGATAATAGACAGAAGAGTGAGTTGCTTCCAGGTTTACTGACAGTGAGTTCCACAGAACAATGAAAATTCATTGCCAGCTTTTTGCAGACCACCAGTAGGCAACAACAGCATTAATATACTTGCCATGCCTAATGTTTTGTGGATTGGCACAAAATTTCTACAGATCAGTGCTGGTCCATGGAAAACACGGGTTTAAAGCACTGGAAGGGGTGAAATGCCTGTGTAGTGGTTCTCTTTAGTTTGTGGTCAGGCCACTGGAAAACTTCATAAAGCAGAAACAAGATGCTGATGGAAACATTTCTGCGAATGCCCAGCTGGAAATGCAGATACCGGATTTCCCATCAGCCCAGATGCCCATGTAAACAATCAATGACAGTGAGTAAATGTCTACATGTGCATGCAGTATGCAGGTATTTCACTAACTTGTATTGGTAATCTGTTTGCAGACAGTAGCGGCTATTTGCGGTGAAAAAGAAGAAAACATGCAAAATATATAAGTTGGTGTGACCTCTGTCAAGGTAAATTGTAGTTTAAGTTACACAAAATGTTTCTCTGTTTTAAGGCAGATGAGTTTGCAGATTTGCCGATGCTTGTCAGTCTGATGTTTTGAAATTTCAAAACGTTGTTCAAAAGGCTAACTGTTTGAGATATCTCTCTATTATAAAAAAAAATCTTGAAAGGAGACGAGACATGATTGCCTCAGAGACACTTTCACGTCCCACGAGACGAGTCTTCATGCCAAACGATGTAACCGTGAGACAAGAGCTTATGCAAAGAGATTTGAAAAAATCCTGCTTGGTTATGTCAGACACATTTCTTGGAGAGAGAAGGAAACAATATTCACTCACGAGCAATTATACATTGCGTTGTCACAATGTAATTCCACAAATGGAATCAAAATTAAATGTGATATTGATGAAAAGGTAAATGCGAAAGAGATCAAATATATGGACATAGGTGATATGACAGAAGTGTGCTGCGCAAAATGCAGGTCACGCAGCATGGCAGCAGCAGCAAGCCAGCAGCTGACTGAGCAAAGAGGAGGTAAAAAAAACTGTATTTGTTTCCCATTGTATCACCATTTAAGATGGGGTGTCGGAAGAGCGATCTAATCTCTTCACAACGTGAGCGGCAGAGACGCAAAGTGGTTGGTGCATAGCACAGGCACGTGTGGGCGAGCGGAGCAACCAGGGGGCAAAGCCCCTCTAGTCTCAATGAAAATTGAACCGTCCTTACATAGTTCCCTGAAGAACAAGTGTACCACATTATAAAAAAATGACTCCACTGGTGGTCAGGTTGTTTCCTACTGACAGACAAGCAGACAGACAGACATGGCTATTGCAAACGCAATTTAAGATCATACCAAAGACTGCTGAAAGAGAAAGTGAGTGTGGTGTGCCTACTATATGGACAAAGGAAACTCTGATTTGGTTCAAAAATAACATGCAACCAGTCATGATTCCCCAATACATGAAAACTACTGTAATGCTACTAACCTAAAAAATTTGAAAAAGCAGGACTGCAAGGGCTGACATGTAAGACTTAGACCTTTATCCCTGTATATTTTGATTGTAGTAATATTTAGAAGACTCCTCAGAACTTTAATATGTGGTATAACCAAAGAAGGGAAGTATAGCAAAAAGTTTTGATTAGATTATTTGTGAATTGTATAGTCTGATTTTTTTTTTTACTTTTAGATTAGATTTAATTTTACTATTATTGGACACATCACAAGTACTATGACAATGAAATGCAATTTTGCATCTAACCAGAAGTGCAAATATAATTTAACTCCATGTAACAGAGAAATAAACATATACAACAGTGAGAGATTACACTGACAAGAATAAGTCAAGAGCATCACAGGATGATCAGTGGGAATTAAAAGTTATGAATATGGAAAATGTATACTGTATGTACAGCATGCTAATGTACCTTTTCCTCACAGATATCTAACAGAATTCTTTTAATCTAAGTAGCCACAAACCACATACTTCTAACAAACACTTGAATACAGTAGAGGTTTTATACTATTAAATGCAACTGTAAATAATGAGTTGAATTTACAATAATTGGGCATTGAAGTGCCATATCTTGCAGATATGTGGACACAGGTATTAGTATCCCCAAAGTTAATATAGCTTTTTACTTTCTCGCATATGTAGTATAGAGAAAGTAATCGTGAAAGAATTCAACACTTGAGATTTTGATGAATCTCCAGGTTTCATAAGCTCCTGAACACATTTTGACTATTTTTGTGATTATGTCAGTGTGTATGTGTATCTGTGTTTATGTACAGAAATATGATAACTTGTGAACGCTTTGAGATAGACAAATTAAATTTGGCATATGGGTGTTATATCAGGGGTGGCATAGTGGCACAGTGGTAGCGCTGCTGCCTTGC
The DNA here is from genome assembly GCF_900747795.2 of Erpetoichthys calabaricus. Lineage (NCBI taxonomy): Eukaryota > Metazoa > Chordata > Cladistia > Polypteriformes > Polypteridae > Erpetoichthys > Erpetoichthys calabaricus. Next base: position 137,048,425 of record NC_041403.2, read on the forward strand.
AGTTAGAAGACCCGGGTTCGCTTCCTGGGTCCTCCCTGTGTGGAGTTTGCATGTTCTCACCGTGAATGCGTGGGTTTCCTCCGGGTGCTCTGGTTTCCTCCCACAGTCCAAAGACATGCAGGTAGGTGCATTGGCGATCCTAAATTGTCCCTAGTATGTGCTTGGTGTGTGTGTGTGCCCTGCGGTGGGATGGCGCCCTGCCCGGGGTTTGTTCCTGCCTTGCGCTCTGTGCTTGCTGGGATTGGCTCCAGCAGACCCCTGTGACCCTGTAGTTAGGAATATAGTGGGTTGGATAATGGATGGATGGATGGTGTTATATCAGAATGTTAGTTTTCTATCAACATTTGGACAATATACGTGGTTCTTTACCTGATCACATTAGAAAATTTTTCAAATAAAGTGGTACATAGTTTAAATAAACAATTAATTGAAATTTTGAATAATAGTTTTTCATGTGAAATTGTATTATAAGAACAGACAAATAATCGAAATTGTATATTGTCATTAGTTAGGGTAAGAAACACATAGATATAGAATTTCACCTTAATCGGATTACCGGAAATTATCTTAACAGGTATCAGCACTATTACATATGAATTGCTACCATTATATATAGAGATAGATAAATTTTGTAATCATTACTTACTGCTAAAAATAAAAATTCACCTTGATCAGGTGACTGGAAGTGGTATATTACTGACCACGAAAAAAAAATCAGATTTGAAATTTCAGTTTGATCAGATTACTGGAAGTAGCTCTTTTCCATATAAACAAGTGATTGAAATTTTGTAAGAATCGCACAGATATGAAGCTTCATTATAATCGGAAAGCCGGAAGTGGTATCTGCTTTACCTGAACAGGTATAAGGAAAGTTGAGTGAAGAACAATCCAGATTTTTTATGCTTTATGTGTGGTGCTTTACGAAAGACTGGCAAATTGGCACTCATCCATGCCTTTAACAAAATTACTAACTATAGTTAGTATACGGAAGCATGCTTTCGACGTTTGCTATGGATCATTGTGACACATCTGGTATAATAGTTCATTGCCTCGTAGGATTGATGTTTTTATGGCCATTAAATTTGTGGGTACCTTTTTTACAGTTGATTCTGTGATATTGTTGAAGCAGGTTTATCTGTTAAACAAATTATCAAATTTCAACATTTAGGTACTTGTTAAAGTCTTTCTTATGGCAAATTGTGATCCACAATTGTTTTAAGCTGTGGTTTTTTGAAATTTACATTTTGCTTTTTTTGGTTTTGTGCTTAAAATTCAGTACTTTTAATGATTTAATAGTGTTTGTGAAATTTTCTTCATTGTGCTGGTTCTGAATTTCCACAATAGGTTATTAATTCATTAGTGAAATAGCACAAATTAGTGTTAATAAGTATTTGTGTTCAACAATTATCACGTATGATTGGCTACATGTGAACACTATCCGCTGGTAAGTTTGTTTTTCCTCGTTACATGTTATTTTGTCAATGAAAAAAAATTGTTTTATCTGTAATTGTTGTCATTGTTTATAATTTTTCTGGCAAGAGATCATTTTTAATTAAAATACAGATATTCTTTAAAATTTTGCAATTTACATACCATACCTTTCTGATTTGTGCTACACAATTAGTTCTTTGTCCTTATGTTTAATTCCACAAATTGTATTTCATATGTTTTGATCTTTCACCAGTTTTGTACTGTTTGTGAATTAATTGACATTTCTTCTCGTTTTCTGTATTTGTGGATAGCCTACAATTACCTACATTTAATTTTTTATTTGAAAATGAGAGTTAAAAAGGAAATAGCATCTCAAAGGCAGAAGACAATTAATCAGTTGCATGCACATTTAAGCTCTGATTTTTCATTTAAACAGAATAAAAGAGTTAAAGTCATGTCTAGAATAATATATAATTCAGGGAATATCTAATTATTCATCTTATTTAGTAACAGTTTATTAACTACATTGCACATATTACAGTATTATTTTAACTGTTATTTAACTTAATAACAATCCAAAGAAATTACATGGTACAAACACAAAATAACACTGTAACTGGAAATTTAGCTTATTAAGTAAAAACTATCAAATAAACTTGAAATTTGAATAGGTACATATTTTGTTTACCAAGTTGACATATTCATACAATTATTATATAACCTCTACGTATATGAGAAACTCAAGTGGTTAACACTCCAGATTTATTTGAAAAAATCTGCAACCGTAGATAATATGAGACAGTGCTGAGAAACAATTCTTTCAATTACAAGTTCAGGAGATTTGGTCTCCAGGCTACAAAAAGGGCATAGCAGTGCTAGAAAAAGTCCTGAGAAGTGAGACTAGGCTGATTCCTGGACTACAGGGGATGAGTTATGAGAAACAAATTAGCATAGTTGGGTCTTTTCAATTCAAGCAAAAGGAGATCAAGCAAAGACATGACTGAAATGTTTAAAATTATGAAGGGAATTAGTACAGTGGATCAAGACTGTTATTTTAAAATGAGTTCATCAAGAACACAGGGACACAGTTAACAGTAAACAGTAGGAAGTTTTCCTTCACACAAAGAACCATAGACATGTGGAGCAAGCTACCATATAGTGTGGTAGACAGTAGGACTTCAAGGACATTCAAAACTAGACTTGGTGTTATTTTAAAAGAATTAAGTGGATAACGCTGGCAGGCATTGTTGGGATGAATGGCCTGTTCCCAACTAGACTGTTCTGATGTTCTAATGAATGGAAGTCAGCTATTGACAGCGTTTCAACAAATTGTGTAAAGAATAGTCTAATTCAACTGTACATTACATAAAGTACATGTATCTCATGTAAATAAATACAATAGATATAGCTTTGTAATTCATGCAATGCAATGTAACTTATGGATCAAAAATTAAAGTGAAACAAAACTCTGGTGCTAGTAGAGAACTTGTGTCAAATGAGGAACAAATGGAACAGTCAGAGTAGTAAAAGGAATTGCCGTACAAATGTAATCAACAGTATACTGTATGTAAAGTAACATTTATATCAGCAGTGAAATGGGAAAAATAATTCTAGGCAGATGTTAGACTTATCAATGATCTGGAATATGTGTAAGAGTGCTAAAGACCTAACAAGCAGGGCGATAGCACAGAGTCAGCACAGGACTAGAGTGCAAATAAATAGCTACAGTACACAAGATGACATGGTGCATTCAGCACTGAATGAATGTTTTAGCTGTTCATTTACTATAAAGCTGTTCAATGGACTCAAAGCAGTGCATCTCAAATATTGCAAGTTTGTGTTACACCCAAATAAATTATTGGATCTCAATTCTTGATTGGAATTTTGTGTTTAAATTAGATGGTCTTTTTATTTATTTTTAATATACAATCAAAAAATGCAAAAACAATTTATTTACTGCAAAGGACAAAATATGGAAGGGACACCTGAATGCCTGGAATAAACTAACACAAACACAAGGGTTAACTACAAACTCACTACAGACCGTAATCAAGCTAATATCTACAGTAAGTGTGTGTGCATGCGAGTTTGTCAGAGGTTACCTTAAACAGCTTGTACCATGACTACTTGCAACTAACTACCAGTCCAGGACATGATGCAGATTCTTCCACAATAAGAAAGATTGTCCATCACCTTGGTCCACGGAGCCAAATGGAAGTCATTTTTCTCAGTTAACTGTATGGGCTTAGGCTCACTATCCCAATCCTATCAACAACTTCTAAAATGTAACCCCTTCTTCATGCCAGTCTGACACAACAACGTGGGGAAAAAAGCAAATGTTTGTGGCAAGTGTTTTAATGATAATGTAATGTTTTTGTCTATTACTTGAGTGTATTAAGAAAACAAAAGTTACATGTGCACGTAACATCAAAAGCACAAAGTAAAATCCCAGTAATGTAAAATAAAATCCCAAACCAATAGTTCCATTTTACTGGTATGTAAAAGCATTAAATGTAACAATATTAATATATAACAAGCTCTGAAAGGATTTAGATGGTAACGTACTATGTTACAGATATCCATTCATCCATCCTAAACCCCATACAATACTGTATGGTTTTGTTAACAGCCTAAATTTCCTTTCTATTTATTTCTTTAAATATGCATTTTTTTTTGTATGGTTGAGCAAACAATAAAAATGAAAGATGCGGAGTAATACAAGAATAAATGCTAAATACACCAGCTATAGGGGGCACATGAAAGTGCAAATGCTTATAATAATAACGAGTGCAACATTATTCCATGAACTTTGGAAGATTTCAAAAAGTAATCAGACATAATCTCCCTCAAGTTCTTTTAAAAGGTTTACACTTTTCTGGATCCTTTAAATAAAAGTTCCATTTTTGTTCGCCATATTGAGAGCATTTGGTAAAGTAAGCTCGTTCTCATCAGGAATGAGGCTGGGAACCATTAAATTCACGGCAAGCTTTTAAATGAGATATGTGCAAAGCGCAGCCACTAGCGCTGTCCAGAGTTCAGAACGCAAGTGAACAACAGAGCGTCGACAAAAGCGTAATGTATAAAATTAGACAAAAGATCTTAAATAGAAACACCGTTTATGCCTCAAAGAAGACACTGTCCTTCCGCGGTCCGTTTGTTGAAATGGGGTTTCACACTTGCACGTTTAGATCAAGCCGCACTAAACAACAGACTGCACTGAGAAATCATCAAATATCTGTGGCAGGAACTTGCAAGTTTTGTTTAAACGATTTACATACCGTTATAGCTGCTGTCACAGTCACTCTCCACAAAGACACTGTCACTACGTGTCCTGTGGGAGCAGTTAATCCCGCTCCTCCCTTGATCCACTATGTACAAGGCGATGTTCTAACATACTACTAAATCACTGATTAATAATCGAAATTTGCATAATAATATCCGTGACAACGACGGGTAAACCATGTGTGATGTCATAGTTACGCAAACTAGCGCGCTAACACTGATGTAAAGCATTACATTGCTGGTTGCAGTAAAAACCAGAAATCAAGGTGCACACGTGGCAATAACAAAAATCGACCATTTTAAAGATGTTGTACCAATATTAGCCAGCGACTGAACCAATTAATCGTTATTAAAAAAGCACATGACCCCTTCGCGCCCAAACCCCCTTTTCGCCAGGACGCTCCTGCCGATGATTGAAGTCTCACAATATAGATTATGGTAACGTTGTACAGATGACAAATAAAAGTCGTGTATACGTAATGTATTATTCCAGATGATGATGGAGAAAAGAGCAGTTTCTCGACAGTATAAGATAAGGACGAATAGGACCAACCAACGTGGCAGGAAGTTTTAGAGGCGTCGGTTTTATTAAGGTGAGTCATCTTTGCATTTTTAATCCATCACAGTAACAACTTCTGTTATCCTAAATAAGAAGTGCGACTTCAAGCGCTCCTCGGAGGTGTTGTGTAGGGTCCGTGGTGCAATGGAAAATGAAGGATTGGATTTATTTAAAAAATTAAGGCTTTTTTTTTTTGCTTGCCTCTGTTTAAGTAAATTCAACATAGGAGTTACTGTTTAATTTATATTAGAAAAAATGTGTTTGCATGCTGAAATAATACCAGCCTTGAATTACAAACTACTTAATAATGAGCGCACAAAACGTTGCTTACATGTTAAAACGGTTTTCACATATCTGTCTTGTATGGAATACAAAATCAGTTGTCAATATGTGTAAAGTTCATAGACTACGTGTAAGATAAACACATTAATTTTGTTCATTACATTTCTTGTGTAACTTTAGAGTAAACTGCCATGTTATAGCGGAAAAGAAGAAAAAGATGATTTTGTGATAGCACCAGAAGTTCGGAAAGGGAAACTGAGCGAGTAAGCAGGTAACCTTCTTCTCTTAATCAACGAATTAATGAATAGTTAACAGGGTGAAGGGGAAAATAGAAATAAAATAAAATACTAAAAAAAGGAGTGACTAGTGGAAGTCGATGACGCACAGTTGGTGCTGCTAGGAAAGAATATGTATTGCAAATCATTACACACAGATCTTAATTAAGATTAATGACGCTAAAAAAATGACGCTATTGGCTCTAACACCCACAAGAACAAGAACGCCTCATCTATTTTATTGGCTCTTATACACCTAAATCCAAGAACATTCTCCCCTTAGCCAGTGATTCTTAACCTCCTTTGAATCACAGTCCCTTTAAAGAATCTGATGAAAGCTATGGACCTCCCCTTCCCCAGAAATATTCACATAAACAGAACTTTGCATGCAATGAATATAATGTACTTTATTTATCAAGATTTGATTGTCTCATACATATATGACATACACATATTAAACTTTAAAGTAAACAATCTAAAAAAAACACCCCTTTCTTATGCAAAAAGAAAAAGTAATGGCCACTCATTATAATTATGAAATACAATCCTCTTATGCAAAGTAAAACAGATCTACTACTACTACGTTTTCTTCTACCATTACTACTACTACTACTACTACTACATGTACTACTACTACTACTACATCTACTCTAAATCAAGAGTACTGGGCTGTATAGTGAATATAAATGTTAATTTTTATCTGACCCTCACGGACCCCCTACCTCAGGTTAAGAACCCCTGGTTTAGAGGAAGTAAGGTGCTTTAGAAAAGGGCATATGAAGGAACTGAGAACGCATCTGATATAGGGATGGTCATTTGTTGATTCTGTCCCTTAAAAATAAAGGTGCCAGAGTCGTTTTTCTGAATGATGCCACAAGGGAACTGTTTTTGGTTCCCAAAAGAATCATCCATGTAAATGTTCCAAAAGGATCCATTACTTATTAAGAGCTATAATAGGTTCCATACAGTAATTAACCATAAATAGATGGTAACAGATTTGTGAGATACTAATGGCTCATGATTTTAAAAGGACTCCTTGTGCACACAGTAACACAGGCTAAGTCCAGGTTTTCTTAATCTGTTAGTGTCCTACTAGGTAGCCTACCATACATTGAACATTTCAGTTTTTTCTACAAATTAGGACATTTTGCAAAGCACAAAGAACCAACTTCACATGTAAAAAACCCTTCCCAGAATGAAATGTGCTTTGTTAAGCAATAGTTCCATGTGGAACCACATAACCAGTAAAGAACTATAAAATGCCAAGAGCGCACTTGACTGGCTTGTTTCTTTTCTAACTGTTTAAGTGAATTGATTAATTTAATTTTAATTTTTTCATTATTCCACAATGTTCATGCTAGTGCATGCAAATATATAACCAAATATAATGGCCATGCTGGATGTTAAATTATATATTAAACAGTGAGAGCATAAGCATGACAACATACTTAGGAGCACACACCGATACAGCGCATTGCCACACCCACCACATGACAAACCAACTCAGGATCCCAGATTAGGATCCAAGTGCAGCCATGCAACGGGTGACACCTCAGCACCACATTAATTCAGATGGAATGGAACCAGTGTGAGGTTTTTTATGGTGGCTGGAGTATCAATTCTGCCACCAACCCCCAGGTTTTTCCCTGCAAGTTGGAGGGCCTACATGCAGGGCTGGATGCAGATTAACATCATACCCAGGATGGAGCAATTGCAGGTTAAGGGCCTAACGAAGTAGAGTCACTTTTGGCGTTTATGAGATTCAAACCTTCTGATTGTCAGAGCAGATCCCTAGCCTCAGAGCCACCACTCCACACAACATAGTGAAAAGTGCATAATTAAGATAAGGAAATGAATAAACGTTTCAGCTCTTGTTAGTTAGTTCTAGTTGCTAACAACACTATGGCTTCTGGGGATTTGCTGTGAAGTTTGCAAACTACCAAAGAGTCATGGGGTTTAAATCTGTGTGACTGCTTCGCATGTATGATTTTCATTTTCCAGCTCTAAAGATCATGTGAATGATATGATCAGTGCAGTTAGTGATTCATTAAAAGTCTGTGCATGGATCCATATGAACCATGTAAAGTTAAAAACATAATTATTAGAAAATAGAATATTTTTATAAAGTTCAGTTTTGATTGACTAATTTGTTGAATCCAAAAAGGGGCATAAATATATTAATTTAATATTATGTGTATATACTCTATTTAAAACAATTACAAATTACAGTTTTCTGAACAAAACCCAGAGATACTTGAACTCCTCCACTTGGGGTAGGATCTCGCTATCAACCCTGAGAGGGCACTCCACCCTTTTCCGGCTGAGGACCATGGTCTCGGATTTGGAGGTGCTGATTCCCATCCCAGCCGCTTCACACTCGGCTGCGAACCGATCTAGAGAGAGCTGAAGATCACGGCCTGATGAAGCAAACAGGACAACATCATCTGCAAAAAGCAGTGACCCAATCCTGAGTCCACCAAACCGGACCCCCTCAATGCCCTGGCTGCGCCTAGAAATTCTGTCCATAAAAGTTATGAACAGAATCGGTGACAAAGGGCAGCCCTGGCGGAGTCCAACTCTCACTGGAAACGGGTTCGACTTACTGCTGGCAATGCGGACCAAGCTCTGGCACCGATCGTACAGGGACCGAACAGCCCTTATCAGGGGGTCCGGTACCCCATTCTCTCGGAGTACCCCCCACAGGATTCCCCGAGGGACACGGTCGAATGCCTTTTCCAAGTCCACAAAACACATGTAGACTGGTTGGGCAAACTCCCATGCATCCTCCAGGACCCTGCTAAGGGTGTAGAGCTGGTCCACTGTTCCGCGACCAGGACGAAAACCACACTGTTCCTCCTGAATCCGAGGCTCGACTATCCGATGGACCCTCCTCTCCTGGACCCCCGAATAGACTTTTCCAGGGAGGCTGAGGAGTGTGATCCCTCTGTAGTTGGAACACACCCTCCAGTCCCCTTTCTTAAAGAGGGGGACCACCACCCCGGTCTGCCAATCCAGAGGCACTGTCCCTGATGTCCATGCGATGTTGCAGAGACGTGTCAACCAAGACAGCCCTACAACATCCAGAGCCTTGAGGAACTCCGGGCGTATCTCATCCACCCCCGGGGCCCTGCCACCAAGGAGTTTTTTGTCCACCTCGGTGACCTCAGTCCCAGAGATGGGGGAGCACACCGCTGAGTCCCCAGGCTCTGCTTCCACATTGGAAGGCATGTTAGTGGGATTGAGGAGGTCTTCGAAGTAGGGTCTTCCCCCCACCGACCCACAACGTCCCGAGTCGAGGTCAGCAGCGCACCATCACCACCATATACAGTGTTGACACTGCACTGCTTCCCCCTCCTGAGATGCCGGACGGTGGACCAGAATCTCCTCGAAGTCGTTCTCCATGGCCTCCCCAAACTCCTGCCACGCCCGAGTTTTTGCCTCAGCAACCACCAAAGCCACATTCCGCTTGGCCTGCCGGTACCTATCAGCTGCCTCCAGAGTCCCTCAGGACAAAAGGGTCCTGTAGGACTCCTTCTTCAGCTTGACGGCATCCCTCACCGCCGGTGTCCACGAACGGGTTCGGGGATTGACGCCATGACAGGCACCGACCACCTTACGGCCACAGCTGCGGTCAGGTGCCTCAACAATAGAGGCACGGAACTTGGCCCATTCAGACTCAATGTCCCCCACCTCCCTCGGGATGTGGTCGAAGTTCTGCCGGAGGTGGGAGTTGAAGCTACTTCTGACAGGGGGCTCTGCCAGATGTTCCCAGCAGACCCTCACAACACGTTTGGGCCTACCAGGCCTGACCGGCATCATCCCCCACCATCGAAGCCAACTCACCACCAGGTGGTGATCAGTTGACAGCTCCGTCCCTCTCTTCACCTGAGTGTCCAAGACATGTGGCCACAAGTCCGATGACACAACCACAAAGTCGATCATCGAACTGAGGCCTAGGGTGTCCTGGTGCCAAGTGCACATATGAACACCCCTATGCTTGAACATGGTGTTCGTTATGGACAATCCATGACGAGCACAGAAGTCCAATAACAAAACACCACTCGAGTTCAGATCAGGGGGGCCATTCCTCCCAATCACGCCCTTCCAGGTCTCACAGTCATTGCCAACGTGAGCATTGAAGTCTCCCAGCAGAACGAGGGAGTCCCCAGTAGGTATGCCCTCTAGCACCCCCTCCAGGGACTCCAAAAAGGGTGGGTACTCCGAACTGCTGTTCGGTGCATACGCACAAACAACAGTTAGGACCCGTCCCCCCACCTGAAGGCGGAGGGAGGCTACCCTCTCGTGTACCGGGGTAAACCCCAATGAACAGGCTCCAAGTCGGGGGACAATAAGTATACCCACACCCGCTCGGCGCCTCTCACCGGGGGCAACTCCAGAGTGGTAGAGAGTCCAGCCCCTCTCAAGGAGATTGGTTCCAGAGTCCAAGCTGTGCGTCGAGGTGAGTCCGACTATATCTAGCAGGAACCTCTCAACCTCGCGCACTAGCTCAGGCTCCTTCCCCTTCAGAGAGGTGACATTCCACGTCCCAAGAGCCAGCTTCTGTAGCCGAGGATTGGACCGCCAAGGTCCCCGCCTTTGGCCACCACCCAACACACACTGCACCCGACCTCTTTGGCCCCTCCCATAGGTGGTGAGCCCATGGGAAGCGGGACCCACGTTGCCTCTTCGGGCTGTGCCCGGCCGAGCCCCATGGGTGCCACCAGGCCTGGCTCCAGAGGGGGGCCCCGGTGACCCGCATTCGGGCAAGGGAAAACGCAGTCCAAAGTTTTCATTCATCATAGGAAGTTTGAACCACTCATTGTCTCATCCCTCACCTAGGACCAGTTTGCCTTGGGTAACCCTACCAGGGGCATAAAGCCCCGGACAACAGAGCTCCTAGGATCATTGGGACATGCAAACCCCTCCACCACGATAAGGTGGTGGTTAAAGGAGGGGGTTTTCTTCAGTTGCTTATAATCTTTTTCTAAGCCGTCTGTGCATGCACAAAACAGCAAACATTTTTGAACAACAGTGAACTATTTCCCATTATATGTTCATCACTCCCCAGTACTAATGGACTTTTTTTTACCAGACACAGTGATGATTTGATAACATCAAAATCACTTGAAAGTCTCAGGTCAAGCAAATCACTATAAAAAGGCAGCTGAGGCCAAGGCCTTTTCTCAATAAATGGTCTCAAATTGGCCTAGTCTTGGCAACTGAAGGCACACTTGTTGCAAATATGTCTCTAAACCAATCAGTATAAGGTACAACACATAAAAGGAGTAGGTGGTGTGGTGTGTTTGTTACAGTTTTTCCCCATTTTATATAGACAAAAAATGAAAGCGTGAAGCTTGTGTATCAACAACCTGACTCCAAACTGCTACACTCTAAGTACAATTCCATTGGTCTCATACACATATCACTCTAAATCACAGTTTTGCAAATCTCTGAACACAAATTTCATCATTATTTTTGCTCATGTTGTTCACCTAGAAGCACTGGCTTTCAAAATGCAACACCCTGATTACCAATTATTCTCACTCATGTTGCACCTATGGAAGGAAAATTCAGCCATGCGTCACAGTATAAAAGAGGCCTCATGTAACTTACAGTAAAGGAGTATTAGACAAGCAGATCGTGTAGCAAGATCACAGTGGGGCTGGGCACTAGCAGGCAGTGGAAGCCATTGAGGAAGGCAAAGACGAGCCAAAATTTCCAATGAAATATGTACAACGTTGGTGGACCATGTAATCCGTCATGGCGACCATGACTGAAGCTGGGCAGTGATTCCAAATGAATTTGAGCCGCTTCACAGTAGCCTCAGTTATCCAGGCCTTTAGAAAAACAGAATATGTAATTAATAACCTGACAAGTTTTAAAGTACTCTCTACAGTAATTAAAGTATACCATAACTTTATGGTTTCTATGGATATCTGTAGTGCTCACAGAAATGTACCCTATAGTGTAATGTTTTGTCTTACATTTATGTAGTTATGCAGTAAAATGTGTACCCTGTAATATGTGAGTGTTGTGGGATATGGCTGGCCGTTCATCCCGGCCAATACCCCCAGGCCACCAGATGGAGCCCTCCCTGCAACATGGAGGTGCCCCGAATTCCAGCAGGGCCTCATGGACATTGGAGTTTTACTGCACAGCCCTGCTGGATACCATGGGGACCGCAAGGGGATGCTACAGGGAGGCCCAGGGATTGCTATGTGCACTATAACCCGGAAGTACGTCCTAGTCACAGGAACAGAGGAAATGACGTGCTTCCGAGATGAAGAAAAGGAGAAGTTTTTACCTGACCTGGAAGTGATAAGAGAGTCACATGGACTGAGGGACAGAAACACTTCCGGGTCAACAAGTATAAAAGGACTATGGGAAATCCCAGCATTGAGCTGAGTTGGGAGGCAGGGTGGCTAAGCATCTGGGAGTGGAGGATTGTGATTTGATTATAGAGAATTATATTGTTTATTGAGTATTGTGGAGTGGAGGGTGCTTTGTGCACATTATTATTATAAAATAAATAATTCTTAGACTTTAATCTGGTGTCTGACGTATTGTTCGAGGGTTCAAGGGGACAATATCGCCCTCTATCTGTCACAGTGTATATATACTTTTCACAGAACAGAAAGATGGCCAGCAAGAGGGGGCAAAGGGCAGAAATTCACAAATGAGTAAGAGACCACCATAATGAACATGGTTTTGGAAAGAAATCAGAGACCGAGCCCTAGAAGATAATGTTCATGTCACAAACATTGACCAGGTCAGACTGTCGATAATAGCCCATGTCTTGAATTAATACCAGCCAAGGATGAAACTGGTTAATTTTGTTCCATCTGAGCACAACTCTGACCGAGTGAAAGAGCAACAATACCAATATGTGCATGTGAGTACAGCATCCTCTCAGTACTCTGTATAGACATGTCACTATGTACCTCAGTGTTCCTGTATGTAGGCCTCATATGCTCATTCTCCCTTTTTCAGAGAGTGCTGGTACTTGATGCCTGTGTTGTTCCCTATGAATAATCTTCTTTGACAAGAAAGGGTTCAACCTGCAGAAGACCAGTTAGCACAGGAGGAACAACACTGGCATCCATACCATCGTCAATGTCCCTGGGCAGAGTGGTGAAAATGTCACCATGTGTGCTGCTGTTGGTCAGCGGAAGGTCATACATCACCCTGCTTAACTTGGTCCCTATAACACTCTGTGTTTGCTAACATTCCGTGACAAACTCCAAAATATCCTTCTCCTTCCACAGGAAGAGGAACCAGAGCAGCCCACATTCGTTGTCATTTGGGATAATTGTAAGTTTCCACTGGACCACTTTGGTTCACCAACAACTGTCATTTTGTAGTGCTGTACCTTCTGCCATATTCCGTAGTTCTGAATCCAAAAGAGGAATTCTTTTCAGAAGGGTCGTGGAAAGTGTATGAATGTAGACCCTATGAGCATGTGGCACTACTACTCTAAGCAAATAAGTAGGCATATAATGACATCTACACAGTTGCATTCCAGGGATGGATCCTCCATGCCAGGCTTTTTCCTCAACCACTGCTTGGCCAGGGAGAACACAGCATGCAGGTAATGTGGATAAGGTCCTCTGCCTTGACCAGGATCAGAGGCAGGATGAGTTTCATTGCATTTTGCAATTGGTTTATGTCAGTTCAGCTGGACACTGTCTTGCAGTAATGATACATATTTCTTTTGTTACCTTTGTGCACTGATTTCCTTTGTAGCATATCTGTTTGTACTTGACATAGGTAAAATTAGTAAGTTTTGCTACATACTACGTAAAGTAGGTAATGTGTTTTGTATTGTCACAAACTTGACTCAGAGTCATAGAAAGGTTTGGTGCAGCCACCCATATAATTGATTTCCTGGCTGCAAAGTCGTTCAAGTGAATACAGCACTGATGTGCACAAAACCAAGTCCAAAACAGAACTGAGGGAATAGGGAAAAAGTGGATGCTTTTAAAGGGGAAGACAATGAGGTCAAAGGGGTCTGGCTCATGAAGGTCTTCAGCCATAGGTTCGAGCCCGGATGTGACATCACAGGGGCCGGAGCCAGCAAGGACTCCTTCCATAGTCTCGGTCCCGGAAGTGACGTCAAGAGAGCCAGGTGGGATCTCTCGTGAATGGTCTACAGGAAAGGGAGAAAAAGAGTCAGTGCACTCTGCCACATCCCGGTATGACTCGGAATTGCCCTTACTCAAGCCCTTTAGCTGCCTCCCATGCGCATGTGTGTGACAGCATATACATGGAGTACTGTAAATGCTATTTTGGGACAAAAAAACCCTACACTTCACCAAACTTAGAAAAAGGAAACTTATTTCCACACAGTTGTATGCAATTGAATATGTGACATGACTTGACCTCTTGAAGCCAAAACATACATGAACACTTTTGATGGCAGTGTTTTGAATTTAACCCCTCAGTGTTTGATGCCCTGTAAGAAACAAACATTTAAGAATTGTGTGCATTGTTTTGGTAGAAGTAATCAGCTTTGAGAAGAGAATATGGTTTTGAGTGGTGTGTTTTATTTGGCCAGAGATTTGTGGTGTTCTGACAAAGTAGTAAACTCTTTTTCAGTTTGTGTTTATAATTTTGAGCCATGGTTTCAGGAAATGTGTTTAAACATTTTGGGGGGACTGTAAAGTACAAATAGAACAAGACAGGCAACCAAGACCCCTACAACAGAGAGAATGAAGAAGAGGACTACATGTAAGAGGTGCTGTCTAAGAGTGCAACTTTGAACAGTTGTATTGATGAAATCAGAGCAACTATTGTAGACTATGTGATTAAATCATGGCCTCTCTTTTTTCTTGGTTTGAGGGGGCAGCCAAATGTTCCAGTCGCAGTTACCAGGGCAAAGAGACTCGCATATTAGTCTTTGTTCAACCATATCAGACAATGGTCCTGTAGCCTACATCCCAATAGTTGGTCCATGTAACTTTATTCTTTGCTTCATGAGCTTTGCAGACTTCTACTGGTTGCTGAAGAGAGACCAGATGCTAGGGTCAATGGCTCACATTATGTAGTCCTATAAGGCATTGTCACATTCCTCCGCTCGTCTGCAGTGATAGAGTGGTTTAGGGCTCATTCATGCATGTTCATTGAATTCCTTCCTCCATATTTGCTGTTCTTCAGTCCTATTGAGTTTTATTTGCCTGGAGATGGATGGTTTATGAGCACTGTGCCAACCACAGAATGCCACTGTTGGATTCCATGACTGAGGCTTGTGGGACAATCACAGCATCTGACTGCCAAGGCTGGATCTGACATGCCCAGAAATATTTTCTACATTGCATTGCCAAGGAGTATATTTTGTGTGATGCTGATAAAAACACGTGGCCCAATATCCAGGGGCCTCATGTATAACGCCGTGCGTAGAATTCACACTATAACATGGTGTACGGACAAAAGCGCAAATATTCTTACGCACAAAAAAATCCAGATGCATAACTCTATATATGTGTACGCCAACTTCCACGTTCTTCTGCTACATAAATCCCGGTCAGCGTCCCGCCCCAACTCCTCCCAGAATTACGCCTCTTTGAATATGCAAATCAATATAAATAGCCCTTAAGCTCAGCCTTCTGTGAAAAGACAATGGGAAAAGCACGGGGGAAAAAAGAAGAATTTCAGCGAATACCAAGTGGAGGCAAGGAAAAACATACTATTTGTTGGTTTAAACAATGATATAATCAACAAAAGGAAGTTGATCGAGTGACAGAGTGTCAGAGAAACTCAAAAGCTCAAGTTCACAAAGTCGCACAATGTCCGAAATAAAAAAGTTGTCAGATATCAAAGTCGCTGTGAAAAGGCAAGTCGTAGCCTACTGTCTGAGTGTCATATAAAAGCTTATTAGGGTACAGAGAAAAAAAAAAATAGACACACAGTGAGAAAAAAGCATGAAATGTCAACTTTAATCTCGAAATTTCCACTTTAATCACGTAGTTTATTTTGTCATTAAAGTAGAACATCATAAACTTCATCTTAAAATCATTTAATTTACTAATTTCTCAAATCCCATCGTAACTAAAGTAGCACATTACAGGCTTTGTTTTGTATTTGATCTTCGATGTGCTCTATGTGTGTGAATCACTATGTGTTTCTTAAACAGGCTTACTCTTCCTCCAATAGGAAACAGAATCCATTACATTTTTGATATTACAGCTCTCTGAATAATTAAAATACTGAAATGTATACTTGATATCATTTTCATGATGATAGGAGTTACAGCATGGTATTAAACATGGGAACACGGTGGTGTAGTGATTGTTCCTGCCTCACGCAAGATGCTTGCTGCGCCATGCGCGACTTTCGATGACAATTTATTGCAGCAATACTGTCTCTTTCAAACATACTAACCCCCAATTCCTGTCCTTACTATTCTTTCTTCAAATACTCAATCGCCTCACAATTAGCTCTGTAATAGACGTTAAGCCATCTGTAAGCTTAGAACGCTGATTCTTCAAAATGTTTAAGGAACATCGAAATATCTTCATAGTACATGTTTAATTATTCTATCCATCTATCCTCTCAGTGTCGCACCAGCCCCAGCAAGAATACAGCTCGCGCTATGGCACCGTGTCCTCACATGTTTTAATTATTAACAATATAGATTATTAAAATGATGTTAACATTTTATCTGTTTAATATAATAAACATATTTTCCTGCATTTCATCTTATAAATGATATCATCATCATATGTAAATACGCACTTCATAAAGTGGCTCAGGTTGTGCAATATTATAACTATCGCAAGTTTACAGTGAGGTGATTGTACTTATAAGTACAAAGCGTTCTACAAGGAGCACTTGATGGACGGATTGAGTGCATTTATAGTTCATGGGATGAAACTGTTTCTGAACTGCAATGACCCTACAGGAAAGGCTCTAAAGCGTTTGCCATATGAGAGCAGTTCCATAGACTGCATGGCTGAGGCAGCGTGTGCTTGATGCTGTATACCGATAATCTCTTTCCAATCAGATACAGTGACATAAATATTCCGAGTGGTGCAGTGTGAGCAATATGGAAAAAGATGATCCGCTGTGGCAACGCCTAACGGGAGCAGCTGAAAGAAGAAGAAGGTGCAGTGAGAGTAACAACACTAAAAAAGCTATGGTATCTAGAACAGTTTGACCATTCTGTGGACCATTATATTGTTACAGGTTAATTACAATCAGATATATTAAACTAATTAACAATATGAGGTTAATTTCAGTGTATTTATAAAGTTGCATCAGGGATGTGGATCTAAAAAAGAAAGGGAAACCACACTGTAACAGGAGCACTGCTTTGATGCTGGGTGCCGGCAGTTTGCAAAACCGAGCAGAGAACTTGCGTATGCCAGGGTTGGAGCTACCGAGAAAATGTGCGTGGCTTTACGCCAAGTTTAGGTTTTATACATTGCGATTTGAGCGTGGAAACGAGAGTACGCAACATTTTTGTGCATCTGCATCGTTTATACATGAGGCCCCAGGAGAGGATTGGTCAGAGTAGATGATTTTGATTGCAATTCTGAAGCAAAGGGCAAACCATTTTTTTCTATATTGCACACTAATATCAGTTCTACAGGTTTGTTTTCTTCCTCATAATCAGGTTTGTGTTGGAGCTTGACTGTACCTATATAACCCAGTAGAATAATATTTCATTTCACTGAATATGCATCTTCTATTTTTCGACATTTCACTTTGTTGGACCATCTGTGTAAATTTATCTGTATAAATGTGTTTTTTAGGCAGTGATGTTTATGGTGGATTACAATAAATGTATGAATGAAGAATTGCTCTGCCTCAGTGAGATGTGTAGTAGTTAATATTTTGCTTGTGAATATCCAGTGAAAGTAATGCTACTTGTTAACTGTTTGAGTGGATTATGCAGCTTCACAGCATGGATTTCTTATTTTTACTGGAGCAGTGAGTCCTGCAGTGAAAACGGAGTTTTACAAAGCGAACTGTTTTTTCACAGGTTTTGTTGATTGTTGAGAGAATGTGGTTACTGTTTTCACCATTTTGGTAAAGCACCTGAGAAAAAACTGCAATATGTTTTATTATAAGCATATTCAGTATGTGTGGTTTCTTGTTCACCGATAATCATTCAGTTGAACTACAAGTGAACTACAATCGTGAATTAGACTAGTGATGAGTGATGCATGAACAATTCATTATTTCTTAACAACTATTTTTAGTGAATCATGAATCAATTCAGTGGATCTCTACAGGAGTGGTGAAGTGCATGCATGTTCTGTGTGATGTCCTCCTTGTTTATCATTTTGCAGATGCTGCTAGATGTTTAAAGTGCATGCACAAGAACCGGATTCTGGTTCATTTGCTTTGCTTTGTTCATTAACTTGTGATTCTGTAATGAAGTGCTATATTTTAATTGTGCATTTTAAATGTGTTATCATGCTTTGTGTACAAATACACGACAATGGCATATTAATTATCATATTAAATATATAATTATATATTTATTGATTAAAATAGAAAATGAATAAACCATGTTATTTATACACACACACGCACATGCACACACACACACACACACACACACACACACACACACACATATACACAATAATGTACTAATTATTAAATTCTTGATTTGTGTTGTGATCAGAAGGGACAGATTTCTCTTGTAATATACAATAGCTGTAAATGAATCATAGGAATTGATTTGTTTTGGTTAAAGTTTTTTAATTGTCATCCTATCCAAATACATAGTACATCCATCCATCCATTTCCAACCCGCTGAATCTGAACACAGGGGTCTGCTGGAGCCAATCCCAGCCAACACAGGGCACAAGGCAGGAACCAATCCTGGGCAGGGTGCCAACCCACTGCAGGACACACACAAACACACCAAGCACACACTAAGGCCAATTTAGAATCACCAATCTACCTAACCTGCATGTCTTTGGACTGTGGGAGGAAACCGGAGCGCCCGGAGGAAACCCACGCAGACACGGGGAGAACATGCAAACTCCACGCAGGGAGGACCCGGGAAGCGATCCCAGGTCCCCAGATCTCCCAACTGCGAGGCAGCAGCGCTACCCACTGCACCACCGTACAGGTTAAGACAAATTACATATCTTCAGTACCACAGTGCAAATACAACATACAGTACATACACACACAAGACAATGTGTGGTAAATTTACACTACGATAGGACAAATTATTTAAACTGGTAATTTGAAAGAACTGAATCAGCAAAATGATTTGAAATACCCATCACTAAATCAGACTTGTGGTATTTGTACACAAGCTTTAAACAACTACCAGCAAAGCGTAAAAAACTGACAATATCACACATGCACTCTAGCACTAGTACTGCACTCCAATGAATCAATTCATTTTTGTTCACCATTAGATTTGGATGATTCACTGAAAACAGTAATTCAGACAGAACAATTTATTTGGAAACTGTCCATTACTGTTCTGATGAGGAGCTGGTAAAAGGAATTCAAGTGCAATGTATAGTGCAATTTACTTGGATGCTGCAGGAAATATCAAAAGACATGCCTCTTTTTTGTGTGCATCACTCATTCAATGGGAAAAATGGCTGAGAATTTTTGGGCTGCCTGCCTTGTTCTTGTACAGCTGCTACATCTTGCTTTGTCAGTCATAATAATCCTCAAATATGATTGCAAGGATAACTAATTTGGATTGTCTTTCTCCAGGAGTATTTGTTTCTAGTAAAATTCTACAGTACCTGCAGATGTAAAAGAATTAGATTTGTTAAAAAATCAAAACTCAAATGATTCACCAGCATTTGAATTTCTTGAACATCATTATTGGTAATAAAGTTTCCTAAATGCAGTGGTTTGCTTTATTATTATTTTTTTATTAATAATAATAATAATAATGATAATAATAATATTAAAAGACTGAAAAGCTTTCAGATGTGGTGCTAGAGAAGGATAATGAAAATTGGCTTGACAAAGAAGGTGATAAATGAAGAGATGAAGAGAATGAGAGTACTGGAAGAGAGTAGTGGAAGAGCTGATGAGATCTGCAAAATTGATGTTAAAGAAGCAAGTGGGATAATGGTGCAATTGGTGAAAGAAGGAAGAATAGATGGAACTAGAGACAAAGGAAGACAAAGAAGGATGTTGGGTAATGGTATAAAACAACTATCAACACCAAAAGGGGGTGGGGGCAAAATGAAAGGCAAACGTTGAGGCACAAAAGAAGAACTGGGTGTCACGCACGCGCGCTTAGGGGGCCACGGAAAGAGCCGATGAGCAGCGTACAACAGCCTGCCAGGGGATGGAGACAGGGCACTAACCTTTCCTTTTCTTATTTCCGCAGAAAACCAGACGCAGCACCACCATAAACGCTCTCAAGATGCCGTTAATCCACCCGTAACCACTTCCGTATTTTCATCCCTTCCTCTGGCCTGACCTGATGACGTCATTACCCACAACGCTCCTCGGTTCCTCCCAGCATTCCACTCACCAGTTTCCGGTCCCACCTTATTTAAGTTCCCCTCTGCGAAGGGATGATTGTCTTTTGGTTGGACGCATGTACTTAAAAATAGTGCACTTTATTTACAGTTTTGACAGTATACGGGGCCGGAAACCCCAAACCTTTATGCGTGTCTTGTGCTTCTTCACAACTGGCGCAGTCGGCAGGATACAAAAGTCCGTAAAATGAATGAAGGACAGGACCTGAATACTGTGCTGACCAACCTGGCGACCCAGCTGCACACCCTGCAGCAGAAACAAGCCGCCACCGAGCAGGAGATGGCGGAAGCCCAATCCCGACTCACAGCAGCCGAAGCAGCTAGACTGGAGCCCGCGCGGCCTCCTCCCCCTCCTATTGTGTCTCTGACGGATGCCGATGACATTGAGGCATACCTTTCTACGTTCGAGAGGACTGCCTCTCGCAACCAGTGGCCGCGCGCGGACTGGGCGTCCATACTGGCGCAGAAGGCCTATCATGACCTACCCGTTGGGGAAGCCGCCCAGTATGACCCCCTGAAAGCCGAAATACTAAGCCGATACGGCATTACGTCGGACCAGCAGGCGAGTGAGTGGAGGCAGTGGAGGTATGACCCCGATTGCCCCGGCCGTGCCCAGGGCTTTGAGTTCTGGAGCAAAATGGGATGCTGGCTACGGCCAGACATCAATCAAGCCTGACACATAGTCGAGCAAGTAGCCTGTGAAGGCTTTATTAATGGCATGCCAGAGTATCTCGCCCAGCAGGTCCGGCGACACCCGTTTACCGATATGAAAAGTCTCCTGGATGTTTTGGAGCGTCAGCTGGCGGTGAACCGAGGCGGGGCGGCTGAGAGGCCTGCTCGTGGTACCCGACAGGGATGCGTCGCCACCCCTGAGCCCTTCCGACGCAATGCAGAACCTCCAGGTAAGCTCAAAGAGAGAACCCCGGCTTTGCCCCGCTGTTTCAAGTGTGGTGAAGTCGGGCATACCCTGCCTGCCTGTCCTCAAAATGTGGAGCCGATGGATTGCACCTGGGTTAAAGGAGAAAGGTACTGTGCTCTGTCTAATCCCTTGGCTGTTCCTAACACGGGAGTGGTGTTAGTTAATGGACACTCGGTGGTGGCACTGTTCGATTCCGGGAGTAACATTACTATTGTTGCTCGCCGTTTTGTCTTACCGCGACAGTGGGTATCCCGGTGGGTGAAAGTTACGTGTGTGCATGGCAAGACTAAGTCATATAGGTCCGCCAACTGTTTTATAACCTGGAAGGGCGAACCAAGACGGCTCCGGGTTGCCGTGCTTCCCGATCCCCCCTTTCCAGTTATATTAGGACAAGACTGGTCTGATAGCAATTGCGGTAATAACGTCGTCACTCCCGCCGCCGGATTGGGTCTTGTTATGGACGGGCAGGCTGCCGTCCCCGCGGCCCTCACGCCGTGCTCTGCGGCAACCATTGATGACGTAGGCTCCAGGGGGGGAGATGTTTTGGTGACGGACTTTGAACCAGAAGTTCAGGCACAGCCGGTCAGCGTCAGCCCCCTGGATCCGTTGTGCTGGGTGGATAGTCAGTTTAAAACCACCCTGGCCTCATTCAAACGAGAGCAGTGGAATGATGACTCTTTAAAGTTTGCCCAAAATGCTATTGTGTCAGTTAACGGGAACACGCCGCTTGCTCCCATACCTCCAGGGCCCTACTTTGTTTTAGAAAACGATCTGTTGTATCGCGTGGCGGATCATGAAGGCGAGGTACGGAAGTTGTTGCTAGTGCCGCGAACCTACCGGCGGGAGGTTTGTGAACTAGCACATGCCCACCTCCTTGGCGGCCATCTCGGCGCCGACAAAACACTGGAAAGAATTAAGCTCCGGTTTTATTGGCCCGGAATCAATGCGGAGGTCTGTCGTTTCTGTCAGTCCTGCCCCGATTGTCAGCTACGGCAGATACCCCGAAGGGACCGTGCTCCGCTCATTCCGATTCCCCTTATTGACATCCCGTTTGAAAGGATCGGAGTCGATCTTGTTGGACCCCGCTGCCTTCAAGCCGTGGTTATAAATACATATTAGTCATGGTGGATTACGCAACCCAATACCCAGCGGCAGTTCCATTGCGCTCTGCAAATACGAAAAATGTCGCACGGGAATTGGTAACCCTTTTTTCCCCCGAGTAGGTATACCCAAAGAAGTCCTCACGGACCAGGGTACACCCTTTACTTCGGATACGTTCAGGGAGGTTGCCAAGTTACTCCGTGTTAAGCATCTGAAAACGTCTGTGTATCACCCTCAGACGGATGGGTTAGTGGAACGTTTTAACCAGACCCTGAAACAGATGCTCCGCAAGGTAGTCGACGCGGACAGTAGGAACTGGGATCAACTTTTACCACTGGTTCTGTTTGCTTACCGGGAGGTGCCACAAGCCTCTACAGGGTTTTCCCCTTTTGAGTTATTATATGGCCGCCAACCCCGGGGTTTATTGGATTTACTCAAAGAAGGTTGGGAAGGAGAGGCACTTCCCTCCCCCAATATTTTGGAATACGTCGTGCAACTGCGCGAACGTTTAGAGAAAGTTCAGCCTCTGTTAAAAGAAAACGTGTCAAAAGCTCAAGTGGCGCAGGCGCGTCATTATAACCGAAACACCACCCTCCAGGAATTCCAGCCAGGGGATCGTGTAATGGTGCGCGTGCCCACTTCCCACTCTAAATTGCTGGCTCATTGGCTAGGCCCGTATGAGGTGAAAGAGAGAAAAGGGCTCATCGACTATCTGGTGAAACAACCAAATCGTCGACCGAGCGAGAGGGTATATCATATCAACTTGCTGAAACCCTGGAGAGACAGGGAGGACAATTCCCCCCCAGGGAACGCCCTCTCCCTTTTCTCGCAAAAGGTGGACCTCAACCTCGGACCCTATTTGACCGCCCCCCAAAGACGGGAGTTGGAGTCAGTCATCCTGTCCATTCCGGAAGTGGTCAGTGAGATGCCAGGACGCACCTCACTGATTGAGCACGACATCGTGACTGACCCGGGAAAGGTAGTGCGGGAACGCCCCTATAGACTCCCGGAAGCAAAACGAGCTGAGGTGGAGCTGGAGATTAAAAGAATGCTTGCATTGGATGTAATTGAGGAAAGTCACAGCCCTTGGTCCAGTCCCATCGTCCTCGTTTCTAAGCCCGACGGCTCATGGAGGTTCTGCAATGACTTTAGACGTCTGAACCAGATCTCCAAGTTTGATACCTACCCCATGCCTCGGGTAGATGAGTCTCATCGAGCGCCTGGGTACGGCTCACTATCTGACTACCCTTGACATGACCAAAGGGTACTGGCAGATTCCCTTAACGGCATCCGCCAAGGAAAAGACAGCCTTCAGTTCCCCTAGTGGGCACTGGCAGTATAAGGTTCTCCCATTTGGGCTGCATGGTGTGCCAGCGACCTTCCAGTGTCTGGTAGACAGACTGCTAAGAGTCCACCAGCCTTATTGTGCTGCCTACCTGGATGACATTGTCATCTATTCCGGCACCTGGGAGGAACATATCCTGCAGGTTTATGCCGTTCTCTTAACGCTAGCGAAAGCCGGCCTCCGTATTAATCCGCGCAAGTGTTACTTCGGGTTAACTGAGGCCAAATATTTGGGCTACCTGGTGGGCGGAAGGCTGGTAAAACCGCAATGCTCCAAAATTAAGACCATCCTCGAATGGCCCCGTCCGACTATCAAGAAGCAGGTGCAAGCTTTCCTGGGGTT
Source organism: Erpetoichthys calabaricus (assembly GCF_900747795.2). Classification (NCBI taxonomy): domain Eukaryota; kingdom Metazoa; phylum Chordata; class Cladistia; order Polypteriformes; family Polypteridae; genus Erpetoichthys; species Erpetoichthys calabaricus. Next base: position 137,072,438 of record NC_041403.2, read on the forward strand.
AGCGAGCTACTACCGCCGGTTTGTACCTCGTTTCTCCGAGAGAGCCGCACCCTTGATTAATTTAACAAAGAAGAGGGCCCCTTTGCATGTGGTATGGGACCACCTAACTGAACAAGCATTTAGTGACCTAAAGTTGGCCCTAACCTCGGCACCAATATTGAGAACCCCTGACTTTTCTCTCCCTTGTGTCCTCCAGACCGATGCTACGGACACAGGTCTTGGCGCCGTGCTGAGCCAAAGCATCGACGGTGTCGAGCACCCTATTGTTTACCTGAGCCGGAAACTGTTGGACCGGGAGACAGGATATGCTGCGGTGGAGCGGGAAGCCCTGGCTATCAAGTGGGTGGTAACTCACCTGAGGTATTACCTGTTGGGTCGGGAGTTCACCCTTGTGACGGACCATGCCGCCCTCCAGTGGATGGCTGTCCACAGGGAAACAAACCCCCGGGTCACCAGGTGGTTTTTGGACCTACAGCCGTACAAGTTTGCCGTCACCTATCGTCGGGGTAACCTGCAGGCCAATGCTGATGCTCTCTCCCGGGTCCACGACCTCTCAGTTCGGGCCGCCCGACCCGATGGGTCTGGGCTTCAGGGGGGGTCGTGTCACGCACGCGCGCTTAGGGGGCCGCGGAAAAACCCGATGAGCAGCGTACAACAGCCTGCCAGGGGATGGAGACGGGGCACTAACCTTTCCTTTTCTTATTCCCGCAGAAAAACTAGACGCAGCACCACCGTAAACGCTCTCAAGATGCCGTTAATCCACCCATAATCACTTCCGTATTTTCATCCCTTCCTCTGGCCTGACCTGATGACGTCATTACCCACAACGCTCCTCGGTTCCTCCCAGCATTCCACTCACCAGTTTCCGGTCCCACCTTATTTAAGTTCCCCTCTGTGAAAGGATGATTGTCTTTTGGTTGGACGCATGTACTTAAAAATAGTGCACTTTATTTACAGTTTTGACAGTATACGGGGCCGGAATCCCCAAACCTTTATGCGTGTCTTGTGCTTCTTCACATGGGATTACTATGCAAAAATCTAAAAGCTCAGTCCACTTAACTGTGTGTGTGCTTTAAATTTGTAAATGTCAATGCAACAAAATCCTTATCTGAGTATGTGTTACTGTGGGATTTATAAAAAATACAGTAACTGAGTTGTTTTCATAATCTTGTTTAGTAAGGTTATTTTGTACTAATTTCATTCACATTGTCAATTATTACTTTCCCATTCTCTCTGCTCATTTAACAGCTGTTTTCTGGGTTCACCTTATGGGCCCAAAAATGGAGTGTTGATTAACAGCTCCAGAATAGGATTTAGTGTTTTCATTGGTGACTAATTTGGGCTAATTTCATTGGACTCATTTTCACAATACTAATAGTCCAAACGGGTGGCACACACAATAGCTCCATGTTTAGTTTTGCCACTTCAATGATCTATCATGCTTGGTTTGACTCCTGTGTCCATACGTTGTTCATGTGCAGCTTGCGTCTTCTCTCTGTGTCTGCAAGGCTTTTTCTCAAGGTGCTTTGGTTGCTATATGCATTAGCTTGATTGGTGTTTATCATGGAAGTGTCTTGTGGCTATTCTGCGCTCACTTTCAGACTTTTTATTACATAGCTCTGAATAGAGTCTTCCAAATCCGCACTGTACCTTAAATACTTCACTTAACAGCCTGTTACAAACCAAAGAAAGGAGAGAAGGTTCACACTTTTATTTATACAGTATAGATTATAATTTGTTAAGGTTCTGTAGCAGATATAGCATTTGTCCACCTCTTGAACCCTCAGGTACCACTCTTGAGACCAGGTGAAAGTATAACTAATATTTATTTTATAATTATACTGTGCACAAAGCACCCTTTCCACCACACTACTCATATACAATAAACTCTCAAAACCAATACAATCCTCCACTCCCAGACACTTCGCCCTCCTACCTCCCAGCTCAGCTCAGTGTTCTGGGCTTTCCTTAGTCCTTTTATAGCTCCTGACCCGGAAGTGGTTCCAAGCACAACCCACAAGTCCATTTCCTTCCGGGTCAGGGCAAACAGTCCACTTCTTCATCCCGGGAGCACGTCGCTTCCTCCAGTCACATGACTGTGATGCACTCCCGGGTTATAGGGCATGCAAGAGCCCACTAGCCCCCCTACAGCGACTCCTGGCGGCCCCCAAGGTATCCAGCAGGGCTGTGTCACAACACTACAAAGTCCATGAGGCCCTGCTGGAACTCGGGGCACGAATATGCTGTCCGGAGGGCTCCTCCTAGCGGCCTGGGGGTGAGGGCCGGACTGGAAAGCCGGCAATCCTCCACAGTTCCTAAATGTATTCAAAACAGAAGCAAAATAAGAAGTGTGACCAATTAAACTATATACAATCTGAATAGATAGCAACTTGTCTTCCTATAAGTCTAAGCATCCAATGTGCCAAGCCTGCCAGAAGACTCTTCATCTTAGTGATCTTATTGGTCTATGATCTAGCATGGTCTCTGGATGTAATGATGGAATAAGATAGAATCTACTGGGCTGCTTTTTTAGCCTGGATTTATGCCAGGCTTGTGTTTTCTTGATGTACCTCTTGGAGCAGTGGGAGTGTAGTGGCCAACTCCCTTCATGTATGTGGTTTTTTTTTGTTGTTTTGGTCTTACATGTTTACATCTTATATAAATGGTTTCCTGGTCCTAGTCTGGTATGTGGTGAGTGGAGCAAGTTTTATCTTATGCTGTTATCCATTCTAGTTCTTACCAAGTATGTGGGAGGTATAAAAACTTTTTACAAGAAAAGTTTCTAAATGTCGGTTTGTTTATTTGTTTTTAAATATGGCACCATCCAGTTGTCAATTGGTGATTCCAAATTGGCCCCTCTCGGTGTGTGCATGAGTAGGCCCTGCCATGAACAGGTGTCCTGTCCATACCTTTTTTGTGTTGTGGCCGTGTGCTGCCAAAAACAGAAACTTAATCCAATATTTGAGCCTCGGGTCCAGGAGGAGCAATGGGAACTGTTTGTCTTTGCACAGATATTTTGAGAAGTTGTTTGTTTCTCCTGTTTGCATGTGCTTTGTGGACTTGAGAAGACAATTGTATGACCGTATACCCCACAGCTGCCTTGAGGCAGATGGTTCAAGCATATTAGGTTCTGGAACTACTCCCAAGTGCTATCCCTGGCAAATCCAGGACACACAAGAGGAAACAGCCTGCAGATATGCACAATGAAAATGAAGGGAAAAATTGTTTTGGGTAGAAATTATTCAAATTTATTACCGGTATATCTGCAACATGTTAACTAGTCAACAACTGAACAATGTGTATCATATAGAATGTTCCTTGTTATATACAGTAGTGTGCATTCAGAAAGTATTCAGATTCCTTCACTTTTTATACATTTTGTAGAAAGTTTGGAAATTTATTAAAAATAAAAACTGAAATGTGAAATTGACAGAAGTATTCAGACCATCTGTTATGGCATTTGAAATTTGTCTCTGGTGCATCCCATACAATTGATCATCATTGATGTTTCTACATCTTATTAGGAGTCCACCTATGGTCAATTCAATTGACTGAACATGATTGAGAAAGACACATGTCTGTCTATATGATGCCTCACAGCTGACAGAGGGTATCAAAGCAATATCCAAGCCATAAAGTCAAATGAATTGTCTGCAGAGCTTAGATATAAGATTGTGCCAAGGCACGAAAATGCCACAGAAAGTTACAAAAATTCCTGCAACACTGAACATTCCCAAGAGCACAGTAGCCTTCATAATTGTTAAATGGAAGAAGACTGGGACAACTATGGCTCTTCCTGGGGCTGGTCAAACTGAGCAATCATGGCAGAAGGGCCTTGGATAGAGAGGTGACCAAGAACCCAATGATCATTCTGGCTGAGCCCTAGAGAATCTGTGTGGAAATAAGAGAAATGCCTAGAAAGGCAACCATTAACTGCAACACTCCACCTATCTCTTTATGACAGAATGGCCAGACATAACACTCTGTAAAAGGCAAATGGAGGCTCACTTGGAGCTTGCAAATTTCCCCTTAAGAACTCTGACTGTGAGAAACAAGATTCTCTACTCTGATGAAACCAAGATCAGCATCATGGCTGGGGAAACCGGGCACTGCTACTCAGCTGTGTAATGCCATTCCAGTGGTGAAGCATGGTGGTGGCACATCAGACGCAAGAAGACTCCAGGCTGTAATCACTGCCAAAAGGACTTCAACTAAGTACTGAGTAAAGGGTCTAAATACTTGTGTCAATGGGGTATTTCATTATTTTTATTCTTAATAAATTTGCATCCATTTCTAAAGTCTTGTTTTCATTTTCTCGTTCTGGGCTATGATTTTAGCCCAAGGTTGCAACATAGCAATATAAGAAAAAAGTGAGGGGTCTGAAATCTTTTTGAATTCACCATATACAACAGAGTGACTGTTCCTTTGACTCCTGTTTGGCTTTTAAATTAATATAATTGAAGCAATTGTTGTCAGACATGTGTGAATGGGAGGCAGCTAAAGGGCTTGAATAATGGTAGTTCCACGCCTAGACGGGGGGGTGGCGAGGTGCACTGACTTTCTCTCTCAGCCATCTGCAGACCATTTACGGGAAATCCCACACGGCTCCAGTGCCAATGAAGACATCACTTCCATTTCTGGCACCAATGAAGACATCACTTCCGGTTCTGGTGCCAATAATGACGTCATTTTCTGGTTCCCGCATATAAAATGATGTCACTTTTTGTCCAGATGATGTCACTGCTGGTCCCGGCACATATGATGATGTCACTTCCTGTCTCTGCCTTTAAAGCTGCCATCTTTACATCCTTAAATCAGTTCTGTTTTGGACTGTGACCAGTGAATATCTCACAATAAATAACCCATTTGCAACCAAGGCATAATATATGGGTGGCTGTCCCAAACCTTTTTTGATGTCACTGGTTCATTCTTATGACACTGTTTTGTGGGTATCTAAAACAGTAATTAAATTTTTACTAAAAGAAACTTGAATTAGAAATACCTATAGTTGTCTGTCAGTTTCCATTAGTCAAAATGCATTTCTTGTTGGCTTCTATGAGGCTTTCAAACAGGGGCTTTTCAAAGGCTGAATTTCATTTTTATCTGAAATCATAATTTTTATACTTTTTACTATTCAAAATATTGCTTTTGCTTGTGTGAGGGGTAAGATAAATCCAAAAATGATACATTTTGGGGTGCCAACCCAATCACCCATTTCAATGATGGAAAATTTTAAACATATTAACAGACACCCAATGGCACAATACAGAAACACAAAGTCATAGGCTGGAGTGTCTCTTCCACGTATTCAAATAAGTTTGGCTGAGTGGTCTGTCATTGGACCTGGACCAGCTGCTGGACATAGCTCTACACCAAAGTGAGATGTCACCTTCTGGGAGCTTCTCAGTTTGATAGTTGGTGGAGTCAGTTGCCCTCATTTGGCAGCTTCTCTGAACTGTGCATAGATAAAGAGACAATGCTGTTAGTGACTGTAACCCCTCATGTTCCGGAGTAGTGTTGCTTATCTTGGATGAGCCTGGAAGGTGACCTTCTGATGCTCACGTGTGACAAGTTTTTAATACCTTGTTAGTATTTTTAATAGTCAAAAAATATATGTAGTTGAAGAAAATGGGGATAAGTCTTACCAAGGTCAAGAAATGTGTCAATATTCTTTAAAAGATCTGCTTTCTTAATTCCCAGCCCTGCAAGAACATGTACTGCATGTTGCTTATTACAAAACATTTTATTGTTCATTTTGATGTGTGTTTAATGTAGTAATGTTGAAAGTTTTTATTCCTCACTTATAAAGGAATAGTGCAAATAGTTCAAATCTGTCAGGACTAGACCTTTAAACTTTCAAATATTTTGTGTTAAATTCTAACTGTTATGGGAAGCGTTTAAAATCAGTTAATGGCCTGTTAGCAAGAATATTCTCTAAAGCAATATAGAGCCTAAAAGGAAATTTCTGTGCAATTGTGGAGTTTTCACAAATTTGATCTTGCAATCCTTCTAAAATGAGAATAAAGCCAAAGACAGTGGTAGTTGAGAAGCAGCATCTTTATCCACTATGCAACCTACAGCTTATAACTGAAAAGACCACCAGTATCGTATTCAGAGCTCAAGAAATTAATTGAGCCCGTTGTTATCTGTCTTTCTTTCACCGTCTCCAGGATAGATTTACCCTTTAATTAATTCGGATTGTTAAATTGTTTCAAAAATGTATGGAGAAGCATGAAGATTATGTCACTTTTCTAGCAAACAGGTTCATTGCATTAAAATAAAGAAGATCAACTCCCCCCCACTGCTTAATGAACCTGTATAAGTGGTTAACATTTTTAAACCATATTGTGCAGCTTCATTTTCTTTTTAGCTCTCCTAATAAAAGGCGTGGTGATTATGAGGCATTTCTTTTGCACTGTGAGCTGTACTCATTTTCAGAGCAGAGTTTTCACCAGGCTTTTTTTGAACTGCTAACAGATTTCCATTGATATGTGTTGATGATCTGTGAAAACTGTTGTCTTCTTAAAGATAAATAGCTTTTAAAACCCACATGCCTGTCAGTCATTTTTTCTTTGATTGAGATCAGTTAAGCTCAAAGCACTTCAGCATTGTAGCTCGCATGTACCTCACAAAGCACAACTGAAGGAATGACTAATAACTGGCAGCCTTGTCAAGCTGAATAAATGCTCATGTGTTCTATACAGTTATTATGAAAATAACTTAAGATGAGTTATAGCACGAAAGTCAACATAATCAATCACCCAAAAATATTGACCATCAACCTTGGAATAAAAAGATTAGAAAAGAAAAAAGTGGATTTCAGAGTGTATATAATAGGGCACAGTGCACTTTTATGCAAGAAAGCAATAAACATTCTCTTTGATATAACTTACCCGCATCAGTCAGGTTTTTCTGTACTTGCATCATCAGTAGAGGTTTTTGTGACAAGAGCATTCAAAGAGGAAGGCTGCCATTAGCTTCAATTAATTTTTTGTCCAGAAAAAAGAACCCATTCATCTCGCTGACATTAGGTAAGAAGAAATTATTTTTATTGGCTACTGATCTACTACACCGTTTGTTTTTAGAAAGACAGAGGTTAGGAGCACGCACTGATATAGCCACCACATGACCAACAAACCAACTGAGGATCCCAGATTAGGACCAGAGTGCACCCATGCAGTGGGTGACACCTCAGCACCACACAAGTTCAGATGGAGTGTGAGGTTTTTTTATGGAGGTTGGAGTGCCACCAACCCCCAGGTTTTTCCCTGCAGGTTGGAGGGCATACATGTAGGACTGGATGCAGATTAATTTCATACCCAGGATGGAGCAATTGCAGGTTAAGGACCTTGCTCAAGGACCCAACGAAGTTGAGTCACTTTTGGCATTTAAACGGCAACCTTCTGATTACCAGTGCAGATCCTTAGCCTCAGAACCACCACTCTGCCCAGTTTTGAGGCTTAGTATTAATTCTCAAACATCACTGACATTATTGCTAGGGAAAACAATGGAAACCACTGCTTTAGGATGAAAAATGAATGTAAGTACTAGTAGTGATAACCTATGTCACCATGCCAGTGCAAAACGATGATGTCTGGATGCAACATGCGTTGTCGCTCCTACAGTAGATGTTAGATAGCAGGCACTTGCCAGGAATGTCTATACCTCCTCCTTAGCTTATTTTCTCTCTTTTACTGGAAGGGTGCATAAAATTGAGCAAACAGTAAATGTTTTGTAATAAAAATAGACCAAAGCTATGAATAGATGGAAGAAGAGTAAAAGATCTCCGACCAGATCAAGTGCAGCAAACGGCCTCCGGTTGAAAGAGTAGGAACAGCTTTGCCATTTGACGTGGTAAGGCAGTGAATCACTGCTCTGTGGACATTGTGACCCTTTTAAATGGTAGCTTAGGGAAGCAAGGGTGCTACCTTGGAGAAGTGACCTATTAATGGGATTTGATAACTTTGAGGAGAATTTGTCCCTGGTTTCCCTTTTAAACCTTCATATAAAATAAATAAGGAAAGTGGAGGTCTGCTCCAGACCATGGAAGTAATTCTGGGACTTGGCCTGCAGTGGCCTCTTTAAACATATATACTTTCTAAGCTTGGAGTTAGGAAACCAGTCCGAGTGATGTACTTATGGTAGTATTTCCTAAAACCACATACATCACATGCCTACTACAATAAAACTGCACCTCTTTTCAGTCCACAAATAAATGAAGATTAATTCCGGAGAGAAGAGAGAGCATTTTATCAGCTTTGGAATAGGCGAGAGGAATTGACCTGTAAGCCAGAAGAAGATGGGCATTGACCAGCCATTACTGCTGACCCACCAAACTGGAGGAAGTCAAAGTTTAGAGTTGAAACAACCGATGAAAATTGGAATCCATTTGAGGATATGTTCTTCTGGTCGAAAGCTACAGTCACAAAAATGTGACTGAGGCTACAAGCATCTAAATGTATCAAATAACTGTGGACAATTCAAAGGCTTATTTTCTCCAGGGAAGCTACTGACTAGAAGTTTAATTTTCTTCCTCTTCATTATCAGGTGGTCATATGTCAATAATAAAATTAATGGACAAACATTGTTAGGATCCTTATTTGTTAATCAGGTTGGAATTGCTTCATTTTACTTTGTGTGAACACTTACCTGTATCTTTATGTGTATGTGTTTCATTTGTAATTTGTTTCTCTGTAAGCTGTGCTCTGTGCCTGCACTCCATAAAGTGGGCTATAGAAAAATAAATGAAACTGACAGAATCAAACATAAAGTAGGAAAAGTTAGACACAATTCATTATAGCTTTTTTGTTTCTATGTGTGTGTGTGATGCACGTTGGAACTCAGTCGGTAAATGCAGTCAGGAATCAGTTTTTTTAGCTCACAGCTGTGGTTCTCACTTCTGCCAGGGGTAAGAAGATGTACTGCGACTTCTAGTGTCTCATTTATGTAAACTGTTAGACTTTAAGGCTGTGTGATTTGTAAGTGAAACTATAAAATAATTGAATATCTTAAATGATGTGCTTTAATGATCAGTGTGAATGCTTCATTCTCTAGCAAGTGTGTGTATACATTTGATTATTTTTCCTGGTTAATACAAGGATAACAAACAATACAGAACAAAATTAAAAAGCAGAATCAATTCTATCACTAGACGGTATGATAGTTTCACAGGACTCTGCTTATTGCTTTTATAGTTTGGTTGGTAGAACTGTACATATTAAACTTCCATCAGTTTATAAAGGTCTAGACTAACATAATCTATCCAAAAATGAGAATGAAAGTTGTTCCTCTCTTTTACTAGAAAAAGGCAACATAACTTTTGATTTTAACAGTGCCATTTATCCGGTGTCTTTTCTCAAACAGACCTTTAAAAGAAAAATACTATTGCGCACTACTTCTAAAACCCGACATAAAATTACAAATATTGCAGCAACCCAGGTACATAAGAACAGGAGGACTTACAGCTGTCGGGCCTTTTCAAGTTAATTTTGCTTAATTCAGTTCTGCACAAATAGAGCACTATCAGTGGCTCTGCTATTTTGGATTATGGAGCACACCTCCGACTCTTTAAGCGCTTATCAAAGCCCCATAGCATTCTTATTTCAGTTGCTTTATGTATTCGTCAACTTCATTTGTCATCACTTTAGGCTCCTCACTCCTAATACCTTCACCCTGCACTTCTGCCCCCTCTTTAGCCCTACCCCTGTCACTCTCCCCCTAGGAGGTTTGTCCACCCTTACAATTAGAAATCTCTCTTTCCAGTCCACCCATTCCCTAAGGCCAAAGTTAGGAAGTGACTGCCTGCACATCACAATATAATACTAAAAATAATCTCAAATGATCACCATCCAATTTTCTTTTAACCGGGTGATTAGTATTTTCTTTCAAATTTCCATTTCAGGTTTGCCAGACAAATCACCATGTCTAAAATTTGAAGTACCTTACCAGTTTAGAAAGAGTGAATGTAAGATCATATTTGTATACAACAGATCTGACATAATGGGATCTATAGGATTATGTTTAAGGATAAGTTTTGTATTTTTCAAGTTAAAGTTACTATACTGTTTGTGAGTATTTGCCACATGACATTGTGTTCTTAAGTGACTGTACTCAGGGTACTGTTAGCTACACTTGACATGGAGTCCTCATACTCTGCGTCAATCTGTGGGATATTAATGTATGTTGTGAACAGCTCCTTGTGAAAAAATCAACCTTTCAGTAAGATTTGAATGATTTCATTACTGATCTTACACACATTGTACTTAAAAGTATCTATCTATCTATCTATCTATCTATCTATCTATCTATCTATCTATCTATCTATCTATCTATCTATCTATCTATCTATCTATCTATCTATCTATCTATCTATCTATCTATCTATCTATCTATCTATCTATCTATCTATCTATCTATCTATCTATCTATCTAAAAGGATTTTGCTTTTTTTTTGTCTGTAATGGCAGTTACTGCGGTGGGCTAGCGCCCTGCCCGGGGTTTGTTTCCTGCCTTGCGCCCTGTGTTGGCTGGGATTGGCTCCAGCAGACCCCTGTGACCCTGTAGTTAGGATATAGCGGGTTGGATAATGGATGGATGGATGGAAGTTACAGCATAAAGATGTCTTTTTGGGGGCTGTTTTTAATTACAGAGTTGATCATCTGAATGTGGTCCTTTGTTGACAATCTAACACAAAATTAATTGCCCGGTGTCTCTGAATCAATATCTTCATGATCCCAAATGGACAAAAATTCCCTTTCTCAGTTCTACATATAATGCAGTAGTGACCCTAACCTCTCATTTATGTGTTTTTACAACTGTCATTCCATGCTCTTTTAGATGTCCAGTTTACTATTCTCCATGACTAATCCCAGTTTCCTTTACACCACAATACTCTTCTACAGTACAACCCCAAATCAGAAAAAGTTAGGACAGTGCAAAAAATGTAAAAAAAAAAAAAAACACAGTGATTCTTAAATTTACTTTGACTTTTATTTCTTTGCAAACCGTATGAACCCAAGACATTTCATTTTTTGTTTGGTCAACTTTATTTCATTTGTTAATATACATCCATTCCTGCATTTCAGGCCTGCAACACATTCCAAAAAGAGTTGGGATGGTAAAGCATTCACCACTTTGTAATGCCGCCATTCCTTCTCACAACATTTAAAAGACGTTTTGGTACTGAGGATACCAAGAGATGAAGTGTTTCAGGTGTTATTTTGTCCCAATTTTCCTACAAATACATCTTAAGGTGTGCAACAGTATGGGGTTATTGTTGTTGCATTTTGCGTTTCAAAATTCCCCACACATTCTCTACTGGGGACAGGTGAGGACTGCAGGCAGGCCAGTCCAGTACCCGTACCCTCTTCTTCCGCTGCTATGCCTTTGTCATGTGTGCAGAATGTGGTTTTGCATTGTCTTGTTGAAAAATGCATGGACGTCCCTGGAAAACATGTTGTCTATAAAACAGCATATGTTGCTCTAAAATCTCAATGTACTTTTCTACATTAATGCTGCCATGACAGACATATAAATTACCTTTGTCAACGGCACTGATACAACTGCATACCATGACAGACCCTGGCTTTTGAACTTGTTGCTGTTAACAGTCAGGATGGTCTTTTTTCATCTTTGGTCCAGAGCACACAGTGCCCATTTTTTCCAGAAAAGATCTAGAATACTGATTCACCAGAGCACAATGCACGTTTCCAGTGTGTGATGCCTTCGAGCCCAGAGAAGTCAACGCTGCTTCTGGACGTGGTTAACATAAGGTTTTTCTTTGTACAGCAAAGTTTTAAGTGGCATTTTTGAATGTAACTCTGTATTGTGGTTTGCCATGTAATCCCTTGCCCATGCGGTTATATCAGCTATTAGTGAGTGTGGGTTCTTGTTGCAGTGCCATCTGTGGGACTGGAGATCACAAGTGTTCAGCTTGGGCTTGCGCCCTTGCCCTTTATGCACTGAAATTTCTCCAGAATGCTTTGATTGTTTAATGATATTATGCACTGTGGAGGGAGAAATACACAAATCCCTTGCAATCTTTCTTTGAGGAACATTTTTTTTAAACTTTTCAATAATTTTCTCATGCATTTGTTGACAAATTGGAAATCCTCTGCCCATCTTTGCTCTTCAAAAACTTGGACTTTCATGGATACCGCTTTTGTACCAAATCATGATTACAATCACCTGTTGACATTACCTGTTTGAAATCATATAATTATTTATTTATTTACCTCATTACTGGCCCTAATTTGCCCCAATTCCCAACTTTTTTTGGAATGTGTTGCAGGTCTGAAATGTAGAAATGGATATATATTAACAAGTGAAATGAAGCTGACCAGACAAAACTTGAAATATATTGTGTTCATACTGTCTGCAATGAAGTAAAAGTCAAAGTAAATTTAAGAATCAGTCAGTCAGTCAGTCATTATCCAACCCACTATATCCTAACAAAGGGTCACAGGAGTCTGCTGGAGCCAATTCCAGGCAACACAGGGCGCAAGGCAGGAAAAAATCCCCAGGCAGGGTGCAAGCCCACCGCAGGACACACACACATACACACAACAGGGACAATTTAGGATCACCAATGCACCTAACCTGCATGTCTTTGTACTGTGGGAGGAAACCGGAGCACCAGGAGGAAATCCATGCAGACAAAGGGAGAACATGCAAACTCCACGCAGGGAGGACCCGGGAGGAGAACCTTACTGCAAAGCAGCAGCGCTACTACTGTGCCACTGTGACGCCCATTCAAGAATCACTGAGTTAGTTTTTTTTTTTTATTGCATTTTCACTACCGCCCCAGCTTGTTCTGATTTGGGGTTGTACATGCATGTAGATTTCTGACTAAAAACCTACTGGTTTTCCAAGTTTTTCCTCGAAAATATGCTGTAGTTGTCACAAATGTATTACATTGTAATGATTTTGGGATCTGGGATTGAAAGAATGATTTCAAGATCAAGAAATTCATCTATAAAATCTTTAAATATGCTGTGTTTAATTATCAAGATATTCTTCTTAAATCCCAGCAAAAACTACCTTGCAACAGAATAACCTGCATCTTTACCAAGGTTGTTGTTATTAATGAAAGCTAACTAAAATGCCTAAATAAGCATTTATTTAACTCAAATAAAAACAAGAATAAAAGCTGAGTGGACATACTGGAATTAAAACCACATACTCGTAGACTAACTGAAAAAAAAAATTGTGCAGAAATGAAAATATGTTTCTGTTTTTAAATAAACCAATAGCTGGTAGCTTACTATTCAGTGTTCTTTCTAAAGTGGGTGATTCTATTAAAAAACCATAAGAAGCCCATATGAGATTTCTTTGAATTTTTATATTGAATACTCCACCCAGAAACGATATTTTGCTTAAATGTTATTTACCTGATGTGCTTTATAGTAACGGCTGAGAAAAAAATATAATCTCACGTTTTCATGCAGAAAGATCCATTGATTGTAGCAGGGGCCAATACAGTACAACAACAAACAATATTAAAATGTCCATGAAACATCCATGAGATAAATCTCATGTTACTCTTGTCACATAAACCACAAGCAAAGTCACCCAAACATTTACTCACAATGTCCAATACATGTATTTTAAAAAACTAGGGGGCTCTGCACCCTACTCGCATCACTCACCAACCCATGTGCAGGTGCTACGAGCTAGCCACTTCACTATATGGAGAAACGGATGTACGATTTAAACAGATTGTTATTTTCATGGGAATTGTTACATATGCATAATAGACCTAACTATTTTATATTACAGTGAATAATCAACCATAGTAAAAAATAGTAAAACGTAATAAATTGAAAGAAAATTATGTTTCATGTTGCGTTAAAGGTATTCGTTGGGGTGGAGTGGTGGCTCTGAGGCTAGAGATCTGCACTGGCAATCGGAAGGTTGCCGGTTCGAATCCCGTCAATGCCAATAGGGACTGCTCTGTTGGGCCCTTAAGCAAGGCCCTTAACCTGCAATTGCTGAGCGCTTTGAGTAGTGAGAAAAGCGCTATATAAATGCAAAAAATTAAATTATTAAAAAAAAAAAAAAAAATTATTATTATTATATGTTTTCGTTCTGTTTGGCTTTGAAATGCACAAATACTTTTTTAAACTTACACTTTTACTGTAAAACTTCAGCAAAAACAATATTTGGAATTAACTTTTCATCAATATTGCTTTGAATTTTGATTCCGTGTTTGGACTTACATAATGACAACGCAACGTATAACTGCCCGTGAGTGAATATCGTTTCTCTCTCTCTAATAAGTAAACTGACTTTTTCGAATGTTTGTCCCTGTGATTTGTCATAACAAAAGCTATTCTAACGGGAAGCTGTAAATGTTTTAATACGAATGGCATATTAAGATCTCCTTTGGTGTCTAATGTTATCTGCGGAAGATTACTTCATTACTTTTCTTGTTGCCTGTGAAAATTTTACATGTCAGAATTGTTCAACCAATTTTGAATACAGTACAACTAATCTTGTCCTATTGCATAGCCCATCGCTCATACATAAATTATGCAATAACATTACGATACATCCTTCTTTCAACAGTAATTTGGCTGGTGGAAGACCAGACGGTGTTAACAGTTGTAGATATTCTACAGAATATTGTAAGTTGATGTTTTCATCTTCCACACAATCACTACCAACTATTTCAACATAGTCTATTGATGCGCATTTAACAAATTTGCTGTGTAACCGATTGACAATTTTCGCATTAATTCATTTGACTTCATCGTTTCCTGGTGCTAGGATTTCCCGTATACTCATTTCTTCTGTTGATAACCCTTCAGGATGAAATTCTTAATTAAGATTTGGACATAATATGTCTTGTTTTATTGGGAATATAAAGTGAGGAGAACGTAAAAATGTATAAGACCTGAGAGTGCAGGAACTGTGTCTGACAATAGTATTCACACAAATGAGAGGTGAGAAGACCGTGGACGTGGGCCGTTAATCATAAATGGTTATGAGGAGGGCAGGACTTGAAAAAATCTCTTGGCAATAATCTCTTATTGCGGGACTTGAAAAAATCTTGAAATAGTCTTGTCTCAAGATTTTCTTTTATAATAGAGAGATATTTTTTGGATTGAGTAATCCTTTAAAGAGGCCCAGTTACTTGGTCTTCTGCCCAATCGTTGTGAACATTTTTCTGCGCAGTTTAACTGTTGTTTGCTTTGAAGTATCCTGGGTTTGTAAAATACACCAACACAAATCTCAGTGACCAAATATTTACCTTGATTTGAAGACGAAAGCCCTAATTTCTGCTGAAACTTCAAGCGTTTGCATCAGGTAAGAACCCCAAGAGACAGCAGTTTGATTAATTAGGTCCCTCATGAGGGTGACAAATAATAGGTGTTTTTTGTGATCAATTAGTAATTGCATTTTTCCAGTATAGTAAATAAAACAATTGTACATAATGTTGCAATGTGTTGTGTTATTTATTAAACATCTATATAGTTCTATTTTTAAATTATGTGGAAAGTGTAGCTGGTTTGAAGTCAGTCTAGCAGAAAATGCTGCTTTCTGTAAAATGAGCATACACAAATGGCATACAAGGCTTATCAGTTAACATAAATTGTGAGTCTGACTGGATTAAGATATGGAGATCAATTCTGTCTTTAATGCCTTTGCCTCCTCCTCGGACTCCATTGACATCAGCCCTAAACATTTCTTACCATTACGTGTGTGTGTTTTTTAAGGTCCCCAAATACTTTTGATTGGTGGCTTAGCATTTTCCTTTTTTTTTTCAGTTTCTTGTATTTTTGTGTTTCCTGTGTCTTGGTTTAATGTATGCCTTGTGCTTGCTAAATGGGTGGTGTTAAGACAAACACAAAGATATAGGTTTGGGGTATCCACCCCATATACTTGAAAATTAGTAAATGAAAATGGAAAAATAATGTCTTTTCATACTGAGCTCAATACAGAACTGAATTGCAATGAACAAGATAGAAGTAATATAGAGCCAGGACAGGAAGTGAGTTCAGGAGAGCCGACGCAGGAAGTGAGATCATCAGGTAGGATTTCCTTCTGTGGGTCTTCAGAGGAGGAAAGATAGAAAGTGTTAGCTGGCAGCGCCAACCCCTGATCCAGCTGGTATTCACACTTATTCACGTCTGTAAACTGTCTCCCAAGCTCACATGTGTGACAGTGGAAAACACTTTTTGTTAAAAATTCTAGTCACACAAGTCTTGTTTTAGATGCTGATGCCAATAAAGAGGTATGATTTTTATAAATCAACTTTGAACGATTTTTAATAATTTACAGTAAGTGCATCCAACTTAACTTTATTAAGAGCTATTAATTGTAGTTAATATACCTGATATAGGCTGTAACATATCAACAAACAACTGCAGTTATGTTGTCTTTGCCCACGTTGGTACCTCTCTTCTCATCACGATTATATATTCTGTCTTGCGTCTCTCTTGAAACTCTCATCTCTGTTTATCAGCTTTGTTTTCTTAGACACTGCGGTGGGTTTGAAAAGCTATCAGCAGCCACGGGACTGTTGTAAAGTAAGGTGAGAGCAGCAGTCCACACAGATGTGAAAAGCTGTAGTTAAAGTAAGTACATCTGTTTACACCTGCATTAATGTGCACCGTGATTGGAAATCACATGAATAAACTGAACCTAAAAACTCTCCAGTTATGGGTCATACAGACCACATTTGCAGTTAATCAGAAACTGATAGTGATCATATTTAATATTAGTAAAAATGCAAAAAAAAAAATTGTTTTCTATCCAAATACAAAAATCATTTTAGAGGAAAAGACCAAAGAATTGTATAGTGCAGTATTTCTTAAACTATAGGTTGCACAAAGTCTGTACATGGGTCTTGCTCAGTTGTAAATTACAATAGTACTAAATATGAACGTGTCTTGAACGGTTTGTGGAATGTCTTGCGATGGGTCGCTGCTTGCAAGGAGAAACCAAAACCCCTGCATGACAATGTCGGTGATTTTCCAAGTAGGAAGCCCTCCATTCCACATATTGTGGAGATTCTCAAGAGAAACCCCATGGGATGATGACTGGAAAAAGCAAGGGAGATAGATCCCATGATAAGATGCAGATGGGTGGCCAGCCCACACACTTTAAAAAGTGTGTGAAGTCAAGCTACCCTCTTCATGAGGCTTGCATGTGTTTGGCATCATATAAAAAACCTAAAGTTCTTTACGGCAGTGAGGCATGCAACCTCTTCAGTTTTGTTTGTTCAGTTGGTTTCCATTGATACATTAAACACATATTAAAGGGGTCTCTGAGAAAACTAACAGTCATCATGGATCATATCTTTTTATATAATATGCTACCGTGGCTGTCCATTTGTCTGTCCAGGATTTTAAATCACCTGTAGCTCTCAAACCATTTGAACTATTGACCTGAAATTTGGTACACAAACACTACGTGACATCTACTATCCACTTTCAAGGTGATGATTGACCTCCAAGGTTATTCCTCTTTTTATTTTTAATTTATTTTATTGTAGAATCAACTCTCGGCAGCGGTCACTAGGGCGGCCATGCAGCACATGCGTACAGGCGCCATTCTAATTCTTACCACCTTCGCTGTCACTTCCCCTACCTCTTCATATCTTAAATCATTCTTTAGGCAGATTGAAGACTTAAGTGCTATCTTAAATGAAAAATTAAGGAAAACGTACTAAGTAATTGCTAGGGTGGAGAAAAGAAGAGCTGCTCAGGATGCAGCAAATGCATCAACCTCTGAGCAAATGAATTCTAAACGTACAGAGAAAGAAATAGTATGATAACTAGGAATGCTCAAGTCAAGTGTAACTCACTGCACGTTATCATGCAGTGCGCCATTACTGGTGTAATATATTTTGTATTTTGCTGAAATGGGACACTTTAAAAAGTAGTTTTACAAGCCTGATTTAGATGTACAGTATGTAATGTGCTATTAAAGGAAATTGTTAAAGCTTCTTTTATTTTTTAATCCTGAGCTTGACCAGTATACAGTGTATCTGTTCAGCTTCATGAATAAATTAATGTAACAAACAATATTTTAATCAAAACATTTTCAAATATGTTCTTACAAACTAGAAGCTAATTATATTGCATAGTGGTAAATTGTGCTCACAGGTTAATGTAACTGAAACTTTTTGTTCTTGAAGAAAAATGTTTCTTCATGCAATTTTATTCCTTAGAAGGAACATTGATACAATTGACTGTTCCTCCTTTTTAGCTAACTGGTATGCACTACATGGCTATGTAGCCTAATGATGCTAACAGATGTCAGTTAGCTAGAAAGAACAAGTTTTTGAACATGTACCCCTAGCAAATAACTGGTTATAAATGGGATAAGTATTTTGTGGGAGTTGCTGACAGTAACAAGAGCAAGTATGCCGTTCGCATGCACAGTGAACAGGTCTGTTTAGCTCAGATAAATTTAATGAACCAAAAAAAATGAAATACATACTGTAGCTGCACTTGTTGATGGTTTCCAGTTACGACAAATGCAAAAAAAAAAAAAAATCTGAGTGTCTTTATTTTAGAAGTTTTAATTAAATTCAAAGTAAATAGTTCACACAAATACTAAAGAAGATAGCTGATAATACACATGAAAAAGAAACACTTGTTGTATGTGATGTTCTGTTAAGGCTCAAGTATCTTGGAACATTTTTTAAAGTTTCTAATTTATCACACATACCAGGAGCATATGAACAATAACATATGTACATAATTGTCAGAACACTATATGCCCTTAATGCCTTTCTGTGTAGCAGTTCAATTTTCTTTGTAGCTGTCTATCATAAATCAGAAAGCATTCTATTGTCTAAATATAGAAATATAGCAAAGCATTAAGGTAATTACATTAGCTCATTGGCTTATGGGGGTAAACAGACCCTTCCATTATTTATGTGAAGCGTACATTCTATTCAAGTTAAGGAAAAACAATGGTAAATTTACCACTAACATTATCTTAAGAGATTTGGCTCTTACATTTCTGTCCCCTAATTGTTTATGCAGGAAGCAGAGACAATTAGTACACTTCATAAGAGCCACAAGTTATTTATAAATTCTAAATACAGATACATATTCCATCATAAAAACAAACAAATATTTATCAGTTTAATCATTTTCAGTTTCTTGTAGCAGACACAGTTCATTCGCGGGTCTGTCCAGTGTGCTGGTTTTGGTCTGCGCACACTTTTTGGACTGCACCTTTGGTGTCTGGAATTGTCTTGATGACTCAACCCATTACCTTTCAGTTACGAGGTGCAGCATCGTCTACTATCAAAACAATGTCTCCTGGTTCAAAGTTTCTTCTACATACAAGGCATTTTTGTTGTTCTTGACGTATTGACAAATACTCTTTGGACCAACTTTTTCAAAGCAAATCAGCCATGTGTTGAACTTGCTTCCAGCATCGTTGAGTATACTGGTCATTTTTAGAAACATGTCCAAGATGTATGCTGGGCTGTTTCTTCAAAAGGAGTTTAGACATTTTCATCATGTCTTTGTTGATTAAGTACTGTTAAACCTTGATTATCCGTCACAAAGGAAAAAACAAACTACTACTGTCGTGTGGTACGCTGTGAGCTGTGCAGATTGGGACAACTCTCCCAACAGCGAAAGCACTACAAGTAATTCTTCAGTTTATGGAATACAAAGAACAACAGTGAACGATATAAAGTGTGATGCTGTCAAAATTGAAAAATTTGTCGAAAATGGAAACCAGTAACGGTAATGTTATTTTGTATTAATGTTAAGGTATTAATGTTAATGCTCTTATGTACTTTAAATTTCCTTTTAAATTCTGTTATATTATGTTTTGTTAATATATTGTGACATGCAGGAAGCTTGTGATGCCCTATGGGGGAGCAAAAAGAGTGGAATGCTGTCTAAGTGATGGGACTGGATGAGGGGCTTCTGCTCTATAAGGAGCCAACACACCTCTTAGTAGAAGAGTGAAGGAAGTTTTGAGTAGGGAGTCAGGAGACAATAAGCAGGAGTGTTTGCGGTGTAGCAAAAGACAGAATGTGGGTGGCAGGAGATAAAGTAATTGGTAGAGAAAGTTTCTTTTATTGTTTTTCGAGGTGTGCTTCCTTATCCAGGTAATGGAGTATAAGACAGGGCATCATTTTGTTACGGAATGAAGACTCCAAGTAAAACGTAGAAAACTCTAGTAGAGTTGTGTTTGCTTATTATGCTGGTTGTTACAATATTATATAAATTAATTCATTTCATTAATACTTTATTATATTTTGTTAATATTGTTTTGTTTTGTAAATAAATATGACTATTTGCTAAGCTAATCTACTGCATATCATTTTTTAAAGTAGCTGTTCTGTTATCCGTCTTTTCTCTTATCCATCGCTACCTCAGTCCTGACTCCTGACAGATATTCAAGGTTTTACTGTACCTGCTGTGATGAACAGCTAGGGCTCTTTCCTGACTGGAAGGCTTTTGTAGTGGAAGGACTGGGGGAGCAGATGTACACAGGGTACTGCGTCTCCCAGAGCACTAGATAGCAGCCCCCTGAGTTGCAGCGGCACTTCAAATCCCCTCAGGGCTTTCGCCACACCTGGGAATGATTGCAGACCTCCCTAATGAGCCACCTGGAGTACTCTTGGGTGCAACTTAAAAGGAGCCACCTAGCAGTCATAGTCGGGAGGAGGTGGACGAAGCTTGCCGAAGGAGGAGTGGAGGAAAAGGAAGGAAAGAGACAGACAGACATTGGTATTTGCACTTTGTACTGTGCTGCGGTAGGGAACAATAGAGAAGCGTTTCCCCCTGAGAATTAACGTTTGTAGTGTGCTGAAACTTGGGCCTGGTGTCTGTCTGTGTTGGGTTTGAGCAGTTGGTGCACCCCCTGTAGGCCACACTGTACTGAGTTCAGAATTTTTCTTATGCATCTAATTTGTCTTTCCCATAGGCCACCTTGATGAGATGGTGATGGTGTGTTGAAGATCCATTTGATTTGTATCTTTGTCATAGCATTGCTTATTTTTTTCTTGGTCACAATGTTTTACTGCTTCTCATACTGTAGCTTTCTTTTTGAACCAGAAAAGTTTGTTCCATTATCTGAGTGCATAATTTGAACTCGCCCTCCTCT
Source organism: Erpetoichthys calabaricus (assembly GCF_900747795.2). Lineage (NCBI taxonomy): Eukaryota > Metazoa > Chordata > Cladistia > Polypteriformes > Polypteridae > Erpetoichthys > Erpetoichthys calabaricus. The sequence goes on from NC_041403.2 coordinate 137,093,525, forward strand.
ACAAGCAAATCGATGTATGGCATTGATACAAGAATCAGTGTACAAGCTACGAACAACCTCAGTGTGTTCAACTGTGATTGTTAGACAAGTAATAATTACTCCATACCCCTTGACAAGACTTTGTCCTTTTTTAATTTGAAAAGGTCCAAATTGATCAACTCCAGCACTGGTGAAGAGGGGTTGGTTGAGTAGCAAACAATCTTCTGGCAAATCTGCCATTTTTGCTCTTCTGTTTTAGCATTGTATCATCTATTTTTGCACTTTGAAATAATTCTCCTGATAAGTGAGTTGGCTGGAGGTATTCAATATTTGTAATATAACTGTGCAAGAATATACTGTAATTGCACCTGAAATGTTCGCTTTTCTTATGGATGTACTGCAGTATAAGAGAAGTAATATGGAAATGTTTGTGGTGTTTCAGGGTGTTTAGCTTTTTCTGGCATAGCAGCTTTATCGAGTCTGCTACTGACTCTCAGTATATCATTTTGCAAAGTTGGGTCCAATTTGAAGATGTGGCTGCTCTTTTTCACTCAAGCATTTTCTTTAGAGTCATCATTTCTTCTGGGTATTCTCAACTGAGGTGGATAAGCTCTTCTTTATCTTTAGTCAAATCCCCTGAAGAAACTGGCTATATGCACACAGTAGTGCTGACGTACTTCTGGTGAAATCTCAGCTAGCTCAGTCACTTCCGTTGTCCATACTGCAGTTTCTTTAGTGGCAAAATATATAAGAAAAAAGTTTCAGTGTACTGATAGCTGTACTACTGAACATTGTTGTGTACCTTTGTGTTGAGCTTCCAATAAGTACAATAAGGTATTAAGTTTTCATACATTTCTCTCTGATGCAGAAACCCAATGCCGCTATCAGGAGAGAAAACTTTACGGTTAGTCCCCATACCTGAGTTTGTAGCCGGCATTTTAAAAAAGAGGATTTTCGTGAGCCAAGATCTGAGACAGGGCGGCGATTGTTAAAGAAAGGAGTGATTCCTGCATTGTTTGAGTGGAATAACTTCTCTGTTCCACTTTCAAGACTGGGGTTCTAGGAGAGGAGATAGCAACTGAAGGAAGCTGACACACCAGACGAGGAGGAGGATAATAAAATCCTCAAAGACTACGACTATGCTTTGGCTCCAGTTCCAGCAGTTGTTTACCCAGAACTTGAAGAAAATGTGTCTCTCAGAGAGGAGATCCTCCAGCTGAGGAAACAAATTGAGACCCTTACAATGAAGTAGTGGTTTGTCATTCAACATTTTATTGGCTCAGATGGAGAGATGAGCTTTTTTACAAAGTAAGATGTCCAGAAGACTCTATTATGTATTGTAGCATCGACGCAGAGCACCACAATGGATGGATTCTTTGCTGTTTAAGGTGGCTCGCTAATCCTTAAAAGGACTGCTTGCCTTTTGCTGCGCAAATTGGAAAAAGCATGTGCGACTGTGCAGAGTTGCTGTTTTTATTAATGCTCCTGCCACTGATAATGTAATGCAAGCTCATTTGTTTGGTGACCCATCCCTGGCTGATATAACTTGTCCAGGACTGTTGCAGTATTAAGCTTACATGCATACTCACCTGTCCTTGCATAAAGTTTAATAACTAATTATTGAAAATGTAATCACATATTTGTCCCATGTAAGTTCATTGTAGATGCAAGTTTTTAATATGTCTGGATCTTACTTTTGTAATGGTGGATGTAGCTTGAAACATATAGTTTGAAGCCCTACTCCTTTTTAGCTCCTGATGTTTGGCAAAATGTTTAAATAATGCGACTTCATTTGCCGTTAAGTCTGAATATGTCTTAAAACGATCGAGTGAAAAACACCATAGTTAGTCCATTTTGAAATCAGTGCCAGAAGTGCATCAGCTGGCTGATTCAGAATCTAGAAAAGAGTGTGCATATAGCCTATTTGGTTTGGTTTTAATGTCATTTAGTACTTTTTCTATGTTCTGTGATAGACATTTTCTATTTATCTGTGTGCCTTTCAGATTGAATGACTTCAAATTGAAATGTCCTCCTTTCATCTTTTAAATGTAACAGCATTTCTTTAAACTTGAGAAACCATGCTGCAGGTTCAGCGATCTCTTGTCTAATTAACTTCACAGATTTTAATCCCAGAATCATTTTCAGTTGGAGAATCATTTATTTGATCTGCTGTTTTTGGACACTCGTGTTCTGGCTTCAAAAAGATGAAGCTACCTATGCTTAGTCCTCTTGATGTTTGATAACTGGTTTAAGGCAATTGTGTCATACAGTACTTCTATTGTGAAGGTTGTGAATGATCTCTTTTCATTGTGATTCTGATTGGCAATAAAGTCCTGAATTGAGTGTTTTCATTTGAAATGTATATTAGCACTGATGTGCTTTCACTCTGTCACACACGTGGGATTAGGAGGAAACTGAGTGGACCAAGTGGAGGTAATTATCTGCCAGGCCAGGGGGTGACGGGGTGCGCTAAACTTTCTTCTGTTGTCTCTGCAGGCCAAATACGGGAAAACCTACCTGATTTAACACCAACCTCACTCCTGGTTCTGGCACCAAGAACGACGTTACTTCCGGTTCTTGCACCAAGAAACATGTCACTTCCGTTTCTGGCCTCAGATGACATCAGTTCTGGTATCACCCTTTAAAGCTTTTCCATCACTAATTCACTTCAGTCTGGAACTCGACCCATGCACATCAGTGCTTATTTCAAAACCCTTTTGCAGCCAGAGACAATATACGTGGCTGCCCCAAACCTTTCCAGTGTGTTGAGACTGATTCTTTTACAACTCCTAAAAGCAGATTCTTGCTGAGGGATTTTTATCATTTTATCCTTTTTGACTGTCTCAACAGCTGCTGTTTGCTCTAATCTTGAAATTGTAATATGCTTCAATGGTGCCTATCTTGATCTTCCCATTAAGAGCGAATAATGTTTTTCACCTTTTTTGTTAGTCAAGAGAATATTTGTAACCGCGCCATAGCCATCTTCACTGGTGTCTGAAAACTGGTGCATTTGTGCTGACATTGTTACCAAACTTTGTGAGTTTATTATAGTCTACAAGTACATGCATATTGTCCATCAATTTTTTTCACTTCTAAATATACTTGATTTCCACATGTTTGGCCTATCCATATGTTTCTTTGCACAGGTCTCTTAAGGTAAGCTTTGCAGGAAGTTTAATGGGTGCAGAGAGTCCAAAAGGGTCAAAGTTGACCACAGACAGAATACCATGTCTTGTGAAGGCTTATCTTGTAACTTTATCTCAAATTTAAAACTGTTTCTCTGCATCACTGGACAACCTGTGTACTCTCCATTGGAAGTGAATTTAGGCGTAAGTCCCTAAGTCCCTTTATTCAAGAGCTCTGTCTTCTTCAGAAATAGACATTAACTTCAGACATTTACCTTCTTGGTCAGATGGAATCCTCCACTGAAACACAGGCCTTGAAGTTCCCTTGCTTCATAGCCTGTTCCTCTGTGGCAACAGGCAACGTAGAAATTGTAAAGTACAGTGTTAACTACTTCTTCTGAAACCACTTCTCCTGCATCTTTAGCAGTTCTACACAAATCATAAGAACCACAACTGGGTAATGATGTAGCACCAAAGATGTCCTGTCATTTATAATTCTTCCAAGTCTTTTCTTAGACTACCTTCAGATAGATAGATAGATAGATAGATAGATAGATAGATAGATAGATAGATAGATAGATAGATAGATAGATAGATAGATAGATAGATAGATAGATAGATAGATAGATAGATAGATAGATAGATACTTTATTAATCCCGATGGGAAATTCACATTCTTCAGCAGCAGCATACTGATACAATAAATAATATTAAATTAAAGAATGATAATAATACAGGTGAAAAAAACAGACAATAACTATGTATAATGTTAAATATTAACGTTTACCCCCCCTGGTGGAATTAAAGAGTCGCATAGTTTGGGGGAGGAACGATCTCCTCAATCTGTCTGTGGAGCAGGACAGTGACAGCAGTCTGTCGCTGAAGCTGCTCTTCTGTCTGGAGATGACATTATTTAGTGGATGCAGTGGATTCTCCATAATTGATAGGAGCCTGCTGAGCGCCCTTCGCTCTGCCACAGATGTTAAACTGTCCAGCTCCATGCCAACAATAGAGCCTGCCTTCCTCACCAGTTTGTCCAGGCGTGAGGCGTCTTTCCTCTTAATGCTGCCTCCCCAGCACACCACTGCGTAGAAGAGGGCGCTCGCCACAACTGTTTGATAGAACATCTGCAGCATCTTATTGCAGATGTTGAAGGAAGCCAGCCTTCTAAGGAAGTATAACCGGCTTTGTCCTTTCTTGCACAGCGCATCAGTATTGGCAGTCCAGTCTAATTTATCATCCAGCTGCACTCCCAGATATTTATAGGTCTGCACCATCTGCACACAGTCACCTTTGATGATCACTGGGTCTATGAGGGGTCTGGGCCTCCTAAAATCCACCACCAGCTCCTTGGTTTTGCTGGTGTTCAGGTGTAGGTGGTTTGAGTCGGACCATTTAACAAAGTCATTGATTAGGTCCCTATACTCCTCCTCCAGCCCATTCCTGATACAGCCCACGATAGCAGGCCACCACAAAAAGATCAGTGTGTTTATTTGGGACTTTTACTTGGTAGAACTTTGATTTAATGTCTGCCATTGGCTCTTCCCTAAATCTTGTAAGGATGCCAATGAGCATGTTAGTTAGGCTGGGGTCTTTCAGTAATCGTTCATTAAGAGACATCCCTTGGTAAGTGGCTGTACCATCGAAAAACACTCAAATCCTATTTTAAATTTTTGATACACTTCATGATGTTCAATATACCACACCTTTCCTTTGCTGATTCAGGCTTTCTTTTGGTACTTTGACAGCATAACCCTTCTTGATTATGTTGCTCACAATAGCTTTATAGTCTTCATGGATGTCTGGAAATGTATTCCATTTCCTAGAAATTTGATTCTGTTCATCTGGACAAAGTTTTTAAGTGGGAGAAATATTTCGAGACTTATCCAAGTCTCTTCCTCAGTCTCAATTGACTGCAGGTCTCCCCAACCTTATAAACAGTACCTTTGCTTAATCACAGAGACTAGCACCATTGACAAAGGGCCAGTTGATCAGTGATATGCAAATTGTCCACTGATTAGTAGACGTGCGAACCATTCATAGAGGGTTGAGGAATGGCTGCAATCACAGCATTGTAAGATGGCGACAGATGTACCCTTAGGCCCCCTCCTCTGTTCAGAGATGGTCGTTCCTTTTTCACGTAAATGGCCTCCTTGATTCCTCTCTCAAACCAGCGCTCCTCCCTGTCCAGGATGTGCACCTCTTCATCTTTAAAGGAGTGACCACTATCCTGTAGATGTAAATAGACTGCGGAGTCCTGGCCTGACGAGGAAGCTCTTCTGTGTTGTGACATGCGCTTAGCCAGTGGCTGCTTGGTTTCCCCGATGTATTCCATTTCTTTTTGCATGCTGCTCTACAGTACTGCGATTGTTTGGCATTTTAAGTGTTTCATCTTTTAAACATAAGTTTATGCAATAGTGTCCACTTAACAGTCTTGCAGACTCCGAGACTACTGTATGTGCATGAACTTGAACTCTTCTGATGACATTTCTTTTCTTCATAGCTGCATTCTGGAAAATCTGTATTGTATTGTTGATGAAACCTATCCTTCTATTTCTTTTATAGACAGAAGCTTAAATGAATGTTTTGGCAGCATACTACTGTGAGATGCAAGGTCATTTATTTCTTTGTATGGCCCACCTACCGTGCATTCAACTGCAGTTTTGATAGCAGTTAACCTTGGCTGGGTATGATTTGCCACAGCTCAAACATTTTTGTGTTGTTGATCCCTATTAATAGGTCGGCTTCTGAATCAATCAATGGTGCATGTGCCTCCTCAACATATGTTCACTTTGCAATGTCCTCCTGTTATGAAGTACAATATTCTCCCTGGTCACTGCATCAATATATGTGTTGTCAATGAGACCGCAGACTTGCAAATATGATATGAGAGAACATTTGGTTAGCATTCTTGAATCATCGTCACAAAAACCCGTGTGTCGAAAGGAGGAAGTTTAGCTGGAACGATGTGTGGGCCATGGAGGTGAGGAGTCTGAGCTTTACCATCACAGCCACTTATGTCATCCTGCCAACACCAACCAATCTCCATCAGTGGATTGGTGAAGATCCAGGGTGTGCCTTTTGCTCCAGGCCAGCCTCCCTCCAGCATATACTATCAAGGTGTAAGACTAGTCTCACCCAAGGGCAATACACTTGGCACCACAACCAGGTCCTAAAGAGCCTTGCGTCCACAATGGAGGAAAAACGAACTCTCATCAATACCCTTTCACCACCAATATCTAATCACCCATGGACAACTGCCTTTGTCCAAGAAGGTGCCACAGTTACCAGGAGCAACTCCACACCATTGGAGAGAGGCCAGCTGTGCTTAGCACGCGACTGGAAACTGCTGGTAGATATTGGCCGACAGTTGGTGTTTCCTCTGGAGATTGTCACTACTACCTTGACACCTGACATGGTGCTCTGGTCCCCTTCCTTAAGGAAGGGTTACATTATTGAGCTCACTGTACCCTGGGAGGATTCCGTGGATGAGGCATACGAGCGGAAATATCTACACTATGCTGAGTTAGCTGCTGAAGGGCAACATTGCGGCTCGCCCAGTGGAAGTTGGATGCAGAGGGTTTGTGGCAACATCTACCATCAAACTGCTGAGAGACCTGGGAATTAGGGGCCAGAGCCAGCGCGCCACCATCCAAGCTGCATCAGAGGCAGCGGAGACAAGTAGCCAGTGGCTTTGGATAAAGAGGAATGCCCCCTGCTGGGCCCCCACGTAACAAGCTTAGGCTGCCATACATAGGTTCATGAGATGTTAGTCATTTGACGTCAAAGTGACTCTCATGACTAATTGGGCATGGGACGCAAGCTTAGGGCTGATCACCCTATAGCTGGCCACCTCTGGTGAGGGTGTATAGTGTGAAAGGCTGAAACACCCCATGAGCCAGAGGAACACTACTGATGATGCATCCCATTATTCTACAAACTTCTCCAAATCTACCATTCCCCATTCACCGACAAGCGTAACTGAACCTATTGTACGTGCTTGCACAAGGATAGTAACATCTCATTTTGTGTTTCGTAATCTATAGTTTTGATGAACACTTGAGGTCTTCTTCCCTGAATGTCTCTGAAGTTTTTCAGTGCAAATTGTTTCTATACTGCAATGATCCATAAAGGCATCTGTTTCTACATACTTTTCATGCTTCTTTGATTTTACTTTAACAGGAACTACATACTTTATAAATGCTTATTCTTCACCAGTCCCATCAAGCATGCAGATTACCTTCTCATTTTCTTTATTAGTAGATGTGGCTTTAGAAGATTTAGGTTCATCCCCTTTGCTGATGTGTAGAATGTCTGAATGTTACAAAGGACATTTCTGGCAAGTCACTTTCTCTGTACACTTTTTACTAAGATGACTCTGTTTAAGACAGTTGTCCTTGTCTTTTTTATTGTAATATCTTGAACCTCTTCTTCAGTTGTAATTCTTGTGGCAAAGCTGCTACTTCTCTGACTATGTTTCAAAACAGATTTACCTGTTCCATCTTTTCTTTTCGGTTTTGTCTCTCCATACATTGGATGTAAACAGAACTTAATCTATTTCTCTAAAAAAAGACATTTAGGTCAGCAAATGTTAGTATTATTTTAAATTTCTTTGACATCATGCGCTTTTTTTCTCCTATCTCTTTGTATTGAGTAGGACAGCTGTGTTGTAATGATGGATAAGTTTATACTACTTTTCCATTCCTGTTTATGCCTTGTGCCTCATACAGCATGCATACAGCTATCATGGAAAAGATATGGAAAAATTTGTTGGTACCTTTACAGTTCATTGAAAAAATGCTCTATGCCTAAAGAAAAGTGATGAAATGGAAAGCAGTTGTCCCGTGTATACCTACATCCCTTTGATATGTCAGTGAGTAGCTGTTTTTATCCTAAAAAGATATTCTAAAATGGTCTGGAAACATTTGTTAGTATCCCTAGAAAAATTCATTAATAACTGGATTAGAGTGCTGTTTTCTTTAATTAGTATCACACATGTCTCCAACCATGCAATTTGTCATTCAGCCTGTTTAAATGAAGAAAAGTAGTCACTCTAGTGTTTGGGGTCATTGTGTGTCCCACACTGAAAATGCAGCAGAGAAAGTAAAGGAGAGAGTTGTCTGAGAAAATCGGAAAGAAAACTAGCATGTTAAAGGCAAAGGCTAGAAGACCATCTCCAAGCAGCTTGATGTTCATGTGACAAAAGTTGCAAACATTATTAAGAAGTTAAGGTCCATGGGACTGTAGACAACCTCCCTGGATCCAGTTGGAAGAGGAAAATCAAACCCAGAATGGGCAGAAAAATAGTGAGAATGGTAGACAAAAAGCCAAGGACAGCTTCCAAAGGGACAGAAGCTGAACTCCAAGGTCAATGTCCATCAGTGTCTAATCATACCATCCATTGCTTTTTGAGCAATAGTGGGCTCAATGGAATGATACCCAGGAGGACTCCACTGTTGAAAGAAAAACATAAAAAGTCAGACTGGAACTTGCTAAAATACATATTGACAAGCCAGAATCTTTTGGAAGAATGTCATATGGACAGATAAGACAACACTGGAGCTTTTTGGCAAGTAACATCAGTCCACAGATAAAATGAAGCTAAACATGTTAGTAGGGGCGGCAGGGTGAATTATACCCCAAAGCTAGGAAGTATTCAATTATCAAAGCCCAGACACTCCCAACTTGCCCGCTCCTAAATATTCAAATCGTCAACTATGCCACCCAAAAAATTTTCTGGTATGGGGAACCCAAATAGTATTCGACACTAATTCACCCCCACTGTTCAGGTACTTTTATTTATGGTTTCGCAGTAATTTCAGGACACCAATATAACACATTTTTTTTTTACTTGTTAAATAATCCTAAAATATGAAAGATAAAACCCAAAACTAAAACATTCGAGACCCACTCGTATCCCAATCAGCACCATCAAACAGAAATGTCAAAGTCACATAATATCACTGGGTGTCACTTAAGTTTCTTCCTCAAAAAGGGCAAGAGAAAAGAAGAGAAAAAAAATTTCCTTGGAGCATCATCTTAAGCAATCCCTGCCCTAACTCAATGCACACACTCGCTGTCCATGAGCCAGCAGCCCACTGCTTTCACATACGCTCTCCGTCAGCACTGCATCTACAAAAAAAAAAAAAATGCACACTGGGCAGTGCTCTACATGTAGCTTCCCACCATTATGCATCAATCCAATACACCACAAGTAGAGAAAGCGGGGTTACTCAAACTCTAGACCGTGGACACCCGCCACACACCCAGACTCTGTTGCTCATGCCTTGTGTTAAGCTGAGTGAAACACTATTCCTCCATCGCCTTGGCCAGCTGCAATTACTCCTCCTCTCTCCACAGACACCCCTTGTTGCTCTCCTGTGTTCCTCCGCAGTGCACCTCCGAAAAAGAAAGGGGATTCTGTAGCCACTGCCTGAGACAATAATCACCTGCGCTCCCATCAGTCTTTAAAATGCATATTTTTTCTGTTTCTGCACCATGCACAGCAACACTATTAAAAAACTTACAGCCTCTCCCCCAGCCCATACATCGTTGGCCCGAGGTCCACATCATTCAGCCTCCACAGGTGGATCAAACAGTTGTAATAAAATAAAGACTCTGGAAAACTCCTAGAAGAGTTGGGGAATGACCCCGTATAATGTCCGTCGAACACAAGAAAAAATAGCGAAAAAAAAGTGATCATAAACAGGAGCATTTGACAATTTAATAATGGATACATTGAGTTTTTATAGAAAATGGTGGCAGGAAATGATCTAGACAGGAAATGACATCAAAAGCAGACAGACAGAAATTACATCATCAATGAAGGCCAGAAGAGACATCATCATGTAGGGCCAGAAGTGACGCTATCTCGGGAACTAGAAGAGACGCCATAAGTGGGAGCCAGAAGTGACATCATCTCAGGAGAGCCGGATGATATCATCGATGGAATTCGGAGATGGGACTGTTGGATGGTAGCCATTTTGGGTAACCGGAAGTATAGTGGGTGAGTTATAGTTTGTCTTCTTTGATTCTGTTGATGGAGAGAGAGAGGCATTAGTACATATAATCAACCCTTCATCCCTTGTAATATCACTCACCTTAGGGCTTGTTGGCTGCCTCCTAAGCGCACATGTGTTACATTTTACATTACAGTGAGTAATTAACCATATTAAAATAGTAAAATTAAAAAATTTGAAAGTAAATTATGTTTCATGTTGCGTTAGAGCTATTTGTTGCGTAATACGATTTTGTTCTGTTTGGCTGTAAAATTAACATGCAAAAACCTTTTAATCTTACACTTTTACTGTAAAACTTAAGTGAAAACAATTTTTTGAATTAAATTTTCGTCAATATTGCATTGAATTTTGATTCTGTGTTTGGACTTTCATTGTGACAATGCAACGTATAACTGCCCATGATTGAATTTAGTTTCTTTCTCTCTATTAAATAAAACTTTTTTGAATGTTTGGCTCTGAGATTTGTTAATTGTCTATGCAAAAGCTATTCTAACAGGAAACTGTTAATGTTTTAATATGAATGGCATATCAAGATCTCCTTTGTTGTCTAATGTTATCCCCTGAAGATGTACTACATTAACTTTCTTGGATATATCCTTCTTTCAACAGTAATTCATGCGGAGGATGATGTTAACGGTTGTAGATATCCTTTGGGATATTGTAAGTTGATGTTTTCATCTTCTGCACGATCACCACCAACTGTTTCAGCATAGTCTATTGATACGCATTTACCTATTTGCCGTGTAACCAATCAATATTTTTGCTGTTAATTCATTTGACTTCATCGTTTCTCTGTGCTAGGATTGCCTGTGTACTCATTTTTACTGTTGATAACCCTTCGTGATGACATTTTTCAATAAGATTTGGACATAATAAGTCTTCTTTAACTGGGAACTTAAAGTGAGGAAAACATTAAAATTTATAAGAGCTGAGAGAGCAAGAACTGTGTCTTTCATAAGCATTCACACGAATGAGAGGTGAGAGTACTGTGTGCATGGTTTTCTTTGGTTGAGAGGGGGGCATGACTTGAAAACATCTCATGGCCAAAGTCTCGACTTGAAAAAATCTTCCAAAAAGTCTTGTCCCGTTGCAGGATTTTTTTATATAATAAAGAGATAGGCTATATGCTGTGTGCCATGGCAAGTGTCATGCGCATGCTCATAGAGGACAGCTCTGGTAATAGTAATTACCCACTGAACCAGGGTTGGCACTGTTTTCTAATGCTTTCTCTCTTCCTCCCACTGCAAAATGGAAGATTGACAGCCGTTCTGCCATTGACGTCACTTCCGTTATCTGCCCTTCTGGACCCAACCCTTCCTGCCTAAAACCCATACGGATGGATGTTCAGCCATCTTGAGGTAGTTCAATTTTGGGATCCTATCTGAAAAGACCTTATGGATGTTTTTCTCCTACATCTTTCTTTCAGTTATGCAGGGTCGGCAGGGTAGTGCCCCAACCCTTTGATGTTGTTTTGTGTCCTCTTGCACAACTTTAAACTATGCGCTTATGCACACGCTTTTAGCCTTTACCGTCTCCACTTGTCAGTAACCTTATATTTTTGTATGTTCTTGATCTAATCACCATATAAATTTGGCTATGCTCCTGAGTGATGTCTTTACTACCAACCATGGAAGGAAAAAGTGAATGTGAACTTGAGGTATTGCTGACTAAAGTGGAGAAGCACAAAATCATTCTTTTTTGCTGGTTTCTCTGAGCTACAAACAAGCTGAAAAAACTAGAATGGAAGCAAGTGGCAGTAGATGAGTGGAGAGAGCAATAGCAATGTGCCAATATGCAGCGTTCAGACCATCGCCAGGAATTGATGCAGGCTGTATGCATGAAATGGCAAGATATTAAGTACAATGTTATTAAACTTGTAAAAAAAAAATTGCCAAGTAAATGTCAATGTTGCAATGCATACATATCTCTTTACATTTGATGTAGAACATCCAAATGTCTTTGAATTGTCTGAGGCATGGTGTCTGGGTTATCCCTGTGTTCATCATGACAAGCGGCAGAGTCAATTCCATGTTTGTGTGCTATGTTGAGCAGTATTGTACAAGCCATCACAACATGGCAAACCTTTGTGGGGCTGCACAGCAGTGTGCCACCTATCGAGTTCAAACACTACTGTCTATCTTATCAAAGGTAACTTACAAAGCAAGTTTTAATATATCAGTTGTATCACCAATGTTGTGTGGGAGTACATTTCATTTTATCTTCTCTCATATGGTGTACCCACTATCACCTGAAAGAAAGATTATACAAGTTGTCTTTAATGTACTAAATGTAATTACAATATTATCAATTAGGCTTACTTACCTAAAAACCAACCACCACACACACAGCATGACACTGAAGTCTGCGTCCCACAGTGCTCTTTGATAAAGTAAATTAATAATGGGTTGAACTGGTCCTCCTTGCAACAATGTTAGACACATTTGAGCATCATATATTAGTTGTATATTAATTGAATGAAAGTGTTTTCTGTTTACAAAAGCAAATTCATTCTGTTATGGTGCCTTTATTGCAATATGTGTGTAGTCATTTTGTATTGATTACATTTGGAAAATCAGCGGTCGTTGTTAATCTCGGTTTGTTCACCCTGACCATAAGGAAATTGGATGTATCTGGGTAGCCTCTTAATTATGGCACAACACAGCTCAGGCATGACTGTGAGAATCCTAACTGGTCAGCCAGATGCTGTAACCTAGGCTGCAGTTCATCACACACCTTCAAGAGGACAGCACTAAGAAATCTAAATCAGCTTATATGCCAATAATCATCATGAGCCAAACATGATTAAAATCCCTGATAGCCTGCCATTGACAATACCCAACAAAAGCATTTTCTTGAAATACCATCAAAAAACTCTGCATAGGACTGGATGGGTGAAACTTGCTGTAACATTAAGCTAAATTTCACACCATATAATCTGTTTAATAAATCCAGACGTTTGTGTAAGAAATGGCTTATACATCTTTCTGATTGTAAGCATATTTTATACAGGAAGCCACAGATCTGTAAAAATCACTTATAAATGGAGTACCCGGCAGCTCTTCCGGGTGTGGTGGAAGCCCAACGTAGCAGGGCTGTGCAGGTTCTGCAGCAACCTCTGGTGGCACCCGTGGACCCCAACAGGGTTGTAGATAGATAGATAGATAGATAGATAGATAGATAGATAGATAGATAGATAGATAGATAGATAGATAGATAGATAGATAGATAGATAGATAGATAGATAGATAGATAGATAGATAGATAGATAGATAGATAGATAGATAGATAGATAGATAGATAGATAGATAGATAGATAGATAGATAGATAGATAGATACTTTATTAATCCCAAGGGGAAATTCACATACTCCAGCAGCAGCATACTGATAAAGAAAATATTACATTAAAGAGTGATAACAATGCAGGTAAAAACAGACAATAACTTTGAATAATGTTAACGTTTACCCCCCCAGGATGGAACTGAAGAGTCGCATAGTTTGGGGGAGGAATGATCTCCTCAGTCTGTCAGTGGAGCAGGACAGTGACAGCAGTCTGTCGCTGAAGCTGCTCCTCTGTCTGGAGATGACACTGTTTAGTGGATGCAGTGGATTCTCCATAATTGATAGGAGCCTTCTGAGCGCCCGTCGCTCTGCCATGGATGTCAAACTGTCCAGCTCCATGCTTACAATAGAGCCTGCTTTCCTCACCAGTTTGTCCAGGCGTGAGGTGTTCTTCTTCTTAATGCTGCCTCCCCAGCACACCACCTTGTAGAAGAGGGTGCTCGCCACAACCGTCTGATAGAACATCTGCAGCATCTTATTGCAGATGTTAAAGGACGCCAGTCTTCTAAGGAAGTATAGCCGGCTCTGTCCTCTCTTGCACAGAGAATCAGTATTGGCAGTCCAGTCCAATTTATCATCCAGCTGAACTCCCAGGTATTTATAGGTCTGTACCCTCTGCACACAGTCACCTCTGATGGCCCCTCCTGGACCTCCTAAAATCCACCACCAGCTCCTTGGCTTTGCTGGTGTTCAGGTGTAGGTGGTTTGAGTCGCACCTTTTAACAAAGTCCTTGATGAGGTTCCTATACTCCTCCTCCTGCCCACTCCTGATGCAGCCCATGATAGCAGTGTCGTCAGCGAACTTTTGCACGTGGCAGGACTCCGAGTTGTATTGGAAGTCCGATGTATATAGGCTGAGCAGGACCGGAGAAAGTACAGTCCCCTGCGGTGCTCCTGTGTTGCTGACCACAATGTCAGACCTGCAGTTCCCGAGACGCACGTACTGAGGTCTGTTTGTAAGATAGTCCACGATCCATGCCACTAGGTATGAATCTACTCCCATCTCTGTCAGCTTGTTCCTAAGGAGCAGAAGTTGGATGGTGTTGAAGGCGCTAGAGAAGTCTAGAAACATAATTCTTACAGCACCACTGCCTCTGTCCAAGTGGGAGAGTGATCGGTGTAGCATATAGATGATGGCATCCTCCGTCCCCACCTTCTCCTGGTATGCGAACTGCAGAGGGTCAAGGGCGTGGCGTACCTGTGGCCTCAGTGGTGAAGCAGCAGCCGCTCCATGGTCTTCATCACATGTGACATCAGAGCGACAGGCCGGAAGTTGTTCAGCTCACTAGGACATGATACCTTTGTGACTGGGGTGATACAAGATGTTTTCCAAAGCCTCGGGACTCTCCCCTGTTCCAGGCTCAGGTTGAAGATGCGCTGTAGAGGACTCCCCAGCTCCAGCACACAGACCTTCAGCAGTCGTGGCGATACTCCATCTGGACCCGCTGCTTTGCTGGCACAAAGTCTCCTCAACTCTCTGCTTACCTGGGCTGCTGTAATTGTGGGTGGGGATGTCTCTCCTATGCTGATATCAGCAGAAGGATGGGTGGAGGGTGTAGTACTCCGAGGTGAGAGTGGGTTGGGGTGGTCAAACCTGTTAAAGAAGTTGATCATTTGGTTTGCTCTCTTTACGTCTCTCTCGATGGTGGCACCCCGCTTCAAGCTGCAGCCAATGATGATCTTCATCCCATCCCACACTTCCTTCATGCTGTTATTCTGCAACTTCTGCTCCAGCTTCCTCCTGTACTACTCCTTCGCCACCCTGAGCTGGACTCTGAGTTCCTTCTGCACGCGCTTGAGCTCATGTTGATCACCGCCTTTAAAAGCCCTTTTCTTCTGGTTCAAAAGGCCCTTGATGTAACTTGTAATCCATGGCTTGTTGTTAGCATAGCAGCGTACAGTTCTTACTGGAACTACAATGTCCATACAGAAGTTGATGTAGCCAGTTTTAGACTGTCGGACATAACAAAGCAGAGTATAAGAGTAGTATCCGGCCATGAACATTGTAACACTCTGTATCCAGACATGCTTTCACAACTGAGGTAAGCAGTTTTATTCAAATATATTCTAGATGAGGGAATTATAATTTTCTATGCACAAGCCCAATTCAAAGAACCCTGTTGGTTTAAATGAGATAACTGGTTTTGATTTTCTCTTATAAGTACAGTATGTAGCAGATTAGTCTTTCATTTGCCCTGAAGGAGACTTTTCAGTTTATACAGATTCTAGTCTTTGTACAGTTGCTACTGTATATATAACATTAAGACTGAATTTAGCTCCAGATATTTGTCCCTTTTTACAGGTTTACTGGGCTTGACTTCTTCATGATGATTTTTCATGCTGCAGTAGTTGTGATTTTCTTAGTATTTGGTATTCTTATTCATACATTGTGTGCTTATCTTTTTAGCACCCATTTAACCCAGTGGAGAGGTTTGCTACCTCTGGTCCATTCTAATCTTCAGCTGTAATTTAGTGTATATTTGGAAGAAATTGGTAAACTGTTGTTAGAGCCTGCTGTGTAAATGTTGTTTCTACTCTTTTAATATATTAGTGGTTCCTCAGTTCATTCCAGGGGGAACTCTGTGGTTGCAGGTTGTATTCCAGCAATTTTTCACAATTTGTATGTCAATCTTACTTTTAATTTTCTTTTTTAGGGAGCAGTTCATTTTTAGGTACATTTGCATATAATGCAATAAGTACCTACTATCTCTGTCTACGTAAAACAACTCAGCCCACAGTTGACAGATTTTTTTGTTGAATTTCACACAATTAATATTCAAGGAAATATGTCAGGAAAGTTTAATTTTTTTTCATATAGGTCATGCTGTACACATTTTCGAAATTTCAAAATCTCCCTTTTAAAAGTAGTGGCAAATTTTCAAACTTGTTAATCTTAAAAGAGAGAAACATCATATGTGACTTAATTTACAGATTGAATTGGATTTTCTCTAGTTGCTCTAGTTTTCTCTTCATATCCCTGTGACTCTGCTCTGAGATGTCCAAGATCGGTTTCTTCTTTGTGTCAAGTATTATCCCATTATAAACTCTAATCTCTTTGCTTATTTTTTTTCTCTCTTTATAGAATTTGGATGAATTAAAGAGACAGGGTAGTACTATGCCTAACTGTTTCCATCCCTGTGGGAACAGTGGTGACTTTGTGTCTGACTGTATAATCTTAGTTTAAACTGCAGTAGAAAAAATGGCTAATAACATCTTGTAGTTAACTTCCAGTAGGGAACTAAATCATCTGTGAAATAAATCATCTCAGGTTTATTCTGAAAAGTCTACTCTGATGTCAGGTATATTCTGAAAGTGCTGAATTTTTTGATTAGCCTCATGGCGATAGTAACATTATGATCCAGCTACTATAAGCAGCTGAGTGTTGGAAACTCATAGAACATACGCCATTTGTCAATTTTCTTTCAGATTATACTGTAGGAGAGAATTTGATTGCATCAATTTAAAATCCACTTTGTTATCAAAAAAAGGATGAAAGATTGAATCAATACATTGAACCAGGAGTCAAACTTCACCTGAAAATTAAATTTGCCAAATCTAAACAAAGCTGCAGATACTTTGTGCTGATAACCAACTTTCAAAGCTGGTGCACAAGTCAATCAAAAATGCCGCCAGTTCACAAGGAGACACGTTTTACAATTTAACCTGCTGATTTCTAGGCCACTATCTTCACAGTCACAATATATGAAGTAAATACCGAAAGAAATTACCAGTTAACAATTTGTGAATGTGATATTTGTTAAATTACTATTTTAAATGCAAGGTAGGAGGCTAGAGGTATCGTGTTGTGCCACTGGAACATCACCAAGAGGGGTGCCGTGCCAATGGATACTACTTACTCCTTGGCTAGGAATTTGGATGAATAGAAGACAAAGGGAATCAGCCCAAAAGTTCCTATAGCCAATAGGCAGAGGCGGTAGGGAATCCTGAGACCCAGCACTTTGAGGTATAGCTAGGGTTTAGGATTGCATGGGAGACGTGGAGCTGCCGAGAGGACATCTAGGACCACAGTCCCACGAGTTTTCTATGTCATTCTTGACCCTGCAAGTAGTTACTAGCCGTGACTTAACATCATTTTAGGCCAATCTGCAGATCAGCTTAAAAGTCCCAGAGTTGCATACATGTTTATTGTATATTTAAATGTTCTAATACCTCCACCCTTCTGTATTATTATTTTATTATAATAAGTTATGCTGTGTTTTTGGGAGGGTTTGGGCTTGCTCATCAGCTCCCTGTTCAGGCCAGACTCTAACAAACTAAACATCCATCCATCCAGCCATTATCCAACCCACTATATCTTAACTACAGGGTCACATGGGTCTGCTGGAGCCAATCCCAGCCAACACAGGACGCCAGCCTACCACAGCAAACTAAACATTATTTATTTATTTATTTATTTATTATTTTTTTTAATTGAAAGGTATACTATCAAGTGGCTACTCAAATACAGATCCCCACTCAATGAGCAATCACTAAAAAAACATTTATACTCCAAACCTAAATGGATACAGATAGCTGCGGATATGGTCATGGGCAAAGAAGGTGCACTCTGTTCTATTTATAGTACAATCGTGTGTGCAATAAATTGCGTTGATTCAGAATCATTCTATGCATGCAAACTGGCCTTTTTGTTCAAACTTGTCCACGGTTTGTTCCCTAGTGTGTGCGCAGGACCACACAGACTAAAAAATCTGGAAACATGGACCGTGTGAGTCCACATCCATGCGACATGACTGCTGAAAAAATTTACATCACATAATAATAATTCATTACATTTATATAGCGCTTTTCTCAGTACTTAAAGCGCTATCCACACAGGGAGGAACCGGGAAGCAAACCCACAATCTTACACAGTCTCCTTACTGCAAAGCAGCAGCACTACCACTGCGCCACCTGTGAGGACACATAAAACCTTGTGTAAGCAGGTCACATCCAGTATGTGCATAATGTTCTCTCATTTGAGATGAAGACAACACACCACACAAGGTCTTTACATAACATGAACTCAGGGGCACCTTTTTGTTTTTAGAGTTTCGTATCCCGATGAAGTATGCCTTTGACTCTGAAGGCTATTGCACATCTACATACAATTTATTTAGCATCTGTTAATATTGCAGAATCCTGAATGTCATCTGTTTTCACAGATAAACCACATACCTTGAGCTTACAGGTTTGATTTTGTCTTAAATCGTAGGCGTGAGATCTGTGTGTGCGAAAGCAGAGAACCAATGAGAGCTCAGCTGGAAGTAGAACTCATATAATTTAGTTACAAGCAATTAGGAATGTGGCTGTTTTTCACCAGAAAAATGGAAGAGAAACTCGTGAGTCTGAAGTTTCTTGTTTTATATTCTGTGACAAAAAAAAGAGAGACTGGGAATGCAGGTGAATTTATCATACATAGAAATTGGATTAGATTAGATGAACTTTATTAATCCCAAGAAGAAATATAGATGCATACAGAAACAGAAATATAAATATAATTACAGACTATCAGGACAACTAATGCAATCAAGTAATACAATAACTAATAAATATATATCATGCAGAAATTTCAAAATTAACTTAAGAGTTTCAGCTTATAGTTTGGGACATCACATGATATTATTAAATTTCCTGAAAGCAGCAGACAAAAAAGATCCCCAGAGTTGCTTCTTAGCACACTGAGCAGGAATGAGCCCTGTGGCTAAAAATGCTCCAAAAGAGCTCCCCTCTGGAGTTTTTAAGGTGGCATTCAATTTTGCAAATATCCTCTTTTGCACAACAGCTTCCATTGTGTCCAGGATTAGCTCTGTGATGGGACAGGCTTTGTGCATGCTTTGAGCTCAAGCTCAAATCATTCATACATTCATACAGCAATGAGCGTGCGATACTTTGGAAGTATGAAACGTTTGCTGAAAAGTCATTATGGAGTCATCTAATTTGACATTCCTTTTGATATCTAGTTGTATAATGTGACATACTCCCAGGAAGAGATCAGTAAATGCAGTCATCAAGACTGATAGTCCTTCTTAGTTGAAGTCATGT
This sequence comes from Erpetoichthys calabaricus, assembly GCF_900747795.2. NCBI lineage: Eukaryota > Metazoa > Chordata > Cladistia > Polypteriformes > Polypteridae > Erpetoichthys > Erpetoichthys calabaricus. The sequence goes on from NC_041403.2 coordinate 137,113,030, forward strand.
AATGTTCCACTTGAGCAGGAAAAGAAGAGAAATCAACGGAGTTAGTCCTGCAACACTGAATGAGCATACATTGAGAGTAACGTATGTCTGATCTATCTTTTTTTGGCCTATTTGCATTCAGCCTTAATGTGCTGGATTGTATCTAATTACAGGTTAGCTGGATTATGTTGTGATATGCATTTGTATTTAAACTTGTATTAGACTAGGGGGCTTCACCCCCTGCTCACTTTACTCACCAACCCCCAGGCCTGTGCTACGTGCCAGCCACTTTGTGTCTAGGCCGCTCGTGTATGTGGATTTCACTTTCACCAAACAGCAAATCTTTTATTTCTCGTGGCTGCGCCTCTTCATTGGGAAGAAACACTACTTTTCCCTGATGGCAACACGAATTAGACGATCTACAAGTCTCTGACTTAAAGTTTAAATCCGAACAATAACTACATACTTTTGTCATATCACTATGTCCATATATTCTATCTCTTTTCACTGTTCCGTTATTTCACTAAGTAATAATTTCCATTTGTTAGCGCTAATGCGATCTTCACTATCAGTTTTTTGAGAGTTTCAAATTTTAGTACTTTCATAATCTCTGACCTGCTCTGCATGTGTATCACACCAATGCTTTTGAAACTCTTTACGATGTGCTACTTTGTCTTCTACTCTTTGTTTTTTATTTCTTGGAGCTGAGAACGCAGAAACTGTGTCTGACAATAGCATTCACATGAATGAGAAGTGAGTGGACCGAGTGGCCGTGGTTGTAAATGTTTGAGAGGAGGGCGGGACTTGGCAAAAAATCTCATCTCACGAAAGTTGAAATTATCTCTCAGAAAATCTCATCCCAAGATTTCCTTTTATAATAGAGAGGTATGGTTACTATCTATTTTTGGACACCCCCCAATGTGGTCAAGTGTTATCCAATCATGACCGCATTGGTGAAAGTGCATGTTAATGCCTGTTTGAATGGGGTCTTTTAACACCAGACTCTTATTTGATGGTAAAGAGGCTTTTTCTTAATACATGATAAATGATGTAAAGTTGCTATAATGTGAATTTCCCCTTAGGATTAATAAAGTATCTATCTATCTATCTATCTATCTATCTATCTATCTATCTATCTATCTATCTATCTATCTATCTATCTATCTATCTATCTATCTATCTATCTATCTATCTATCTATCTATCTATCTATCTACCTACCTACCTACCTACCTACCTACCTACCTGCCCGAACCTTACTGGGGTGAAGTAAGGAATGTTGTACTAGGGTTGATTCTGACTAAGTGTCTTTAAGTCAGTTATTGTTGTTGTGTTAGTGAGCTATTTTCATTTGAACGACTGTTGTTGGTTACATGAAACTCTGTTGCTTAACTTGTTAAGTTCTGTGGAGAGTATGGCAGTGTCAGCAGATATAAATTGCAACATGCTGTTCATGAGTATAAGGTGTGTTTGACTCCTTTGTTTACTGAAAGTTTTTTTTTAATGAATTAGTAGTATTTTTGTGTAGCTTCACACTTCCAAACAATTAAGGGTGAAAAAAAGATCACAAGAAGATGTGGCAACAGATGGCATTCTAACACGGAATCCCCACTTACTGCCACTCTGTAAAAGCTGGGAAAGAACAAAATCGAAATCCTCCATTGGTAACACCTTCAGTTGCTGTTACCATTATAATTTGGTGTTTTTAAACTTTTACTCTGTATTGTGCAAAAGCCTTTATCACTTTTTGAAGTTTCAATTATAACATGGTAAAAATCCTTACTGTCTTTTTTTGATCACCATTTTGGAGTTCATTTAGGTCACCGTGTTGTCTTTCTCATTGTCATGTGACCATAACGTGACATCATTGGAGCCTCCACTATTAAATGGCAACAGGAGGTACCCCAAGGTGTATCAAACATTACATCAAAAAAAAAACAAAACTTTAGTTAGCATGAAGTTCCAATTTTGAATTTGTGCTCTTAACCTAGGGGGATTTCTCTTGCTATTTAAAAGTTCTGACATTCCAGATATTTTTTCCCTCATTAAAACTGTGTTATCTTCATCTACCAGTCATACATACATTTTTCTCACAACAGAGTAAGGTTTGTGATTTCTCCATATATGTGAAAGTGGAATGTCTGTTGTCTTGGACTTCCACTTCCATAGCAGTCAGCATATTCTTCCTAAGATAATGAGTATTTTTATACACACTATTATAAATCACTGCTGAATTTCATCCATTTGGGAATTAGCACATACAGATTTCAGATCCTGGTACTTTTCTAGAAAATGGTGGCATGTTTCCTGCGAATCAATGGGTGAGCAGCTGCTCTGAGCAAAGGATTTCAGTTGATTTGGGGTCTTATTCATGAGTGAGAATAAAATGGATGATGAGATTGTCTTCAGATTTAGCTCCTGTTTAACCGATCCATTAGTCAAAGTGGTCAGTTTATCGGTCCATCCTCACTCCCATTGGTTAGCAATGATCATGAGCTTTGGGTTGCAACTGAAGGAAAGAGATCCCAAGTACAAGTGGCAAAAATTAGGTTCCTGTACAGGGATCATGAGTCCCTGTCCATGGCAGATTGAGGAGATCGGTAGTACTGGAGGACCTCAGGCTAGAACTGCTGCATCTCCAGATCAGGAAGAGACAAGTGAGATACTGTTGAGACAATTTGGGCATGCAAAGAGGGTGCCTCCTGAAGAAATAGGATACATGGCCCACTGGAGAGGAAGGGTCAGGACACAATGAAGGGAGCATATTTCTCAACTGTCCTGAGTGTGTCTGGATATTCCCTAGGAAGGGTCAGAGAAGATCGCTTGTCAGCCCATCTTAGCAAATTGTTACTGTGATTCTCATCAGGTTAAACAGAATGAAAATGAAGATGATTGTTGAATAATGCAAGAACCATTGAATGAAATTCTGCAGACAGTGACTATCTAAAGGTTATATTCATGCCACCTTTGAGAAACTAATTTTGACCTAAAGGCACCACTTACCACCCAAATAAGGTGTAATAGATGTCCACCTACACTTCAGGGTAAGATGAAATACATCCCTTTACAGTTTCTTTGTACACTGCCAATTCTGTGTTTTTGTTGTTTATATATTTCTTATAATATCATGCCTGGTTGTTGTCCATATTGCATTTGTACTTGTATTTGTGTGGAATTTCTTTCCATCACCCCAAAGATGTTTGATCGATGGTCACTTCCAAACTGGCTTCTGAAAATGTTGTTATCTGTATTGATAATTTGCATTATCTCACTATCCTTATCATCTTCTCTTAATTTACTGTAAAATTCTAATTGTAGTGTTCAGAGCTTCCCGATGTTTTTCTAATGACCTTCAAAAGCCGTGATGCAGTTACAATCTATTCTCAGACTGCAGTTTCTAAGCGCCTTTCAGGCTTCCTCACGGTAGACTCATATTTTCTTTTGAAGGACAAAACAAAAGTATTTGTACAGTCAGCAGAAGGTCACTTGAGTGATTCAGCCTCTGAGTCACAACAGAAGAAGGACCCTGTGTTTTGAAGGCCACTTTATAATTATAATTAGAGCTACAGCTCCTTCTCAACATATCATGTGTCTGAGCTCATGAGTCCCTTCCAAACTTTCACAGTAACGTATGCATGTACAGTACATACATTAAAATGATTTTTACTCCTGACATATCCTAAAATTTGACCAAATAAACATTTGACACGTTATCAGAAGTTATATTTCCTCTGATGTATATTTATGTGCTAAATAGTAATGTTTTTTGCAATCATATAAGTGAACCGAAAATTGTTGGGGTCTAGAATGGGTGGTACCCTGTTTAATGCTGAACTGCTGTTATAGAATATTAGCATGAAGGGTGCGGAAATTTCCAGTGTTGCCTTTTGCACGATATTTCCTTAACAAGTAGGGTTCCTCTCTCATTCATGAGTTCTAAATGTCATGGAGTGACTTTAAAAGGAACCAGTGGTGAGGAAAGTAGGGGAAGCTGGCTGTTGGCTACGAACCTAATATGCGCACAGTCTCTCTGAGCTATCACTGAACTGCGATCCCTTTGTCTTAATCTCAGTGGGCTCATACAGATAATCTTGTCTGATATGGTAAAATTACATTCATATTTTATGTCAAAGTGTTTATTTGTTTAGAAAGAAAACCTTGACTAGGACAGTAATCTCAGTGGTTTACCTTTTCATCAAAAAGACCACTTAATCTATTTTGGAGCCAAAGGGGCTGAAGTCCATCACAGCAGCTTTGCCTCAAGGCAGTGTGAAACTCCTAGTTTACCTTACCAGTTAGCTACATTTGGATTTCCTTTCCTTGCATTCCTTTTAATCTCTTCCTTTCTTTTGTTTTCCTGGCTTTCTTCAGTCTGCCTCTTCTGACTGCCTCCTTAATTATAAAATGAGTTAACACAGAGAAAGCACTGCACTGTGTTCCTCGAAATAAGCTGTGGAAACCTGGGGTGCATACAGCCACCCCAACCTGGACACAACAGACCCAGAGCCCAGTCTTGCCACACAGCACATGCTTTTTTCAGTGCTAGGAAGCACTTCCCTTCCTCCCCACTATATAGCACAGATAAGCACAGTCCTCTCTTATCTCTTTCTCCTTCTCCACTCCTCTCCCGGCAAATTTTGTCCACCTCCTCCCGACACTGGCTCTCTGTTAAGTGGTGACCGGCTCCCTTTATAGGGTACCTGGAAGTGCTCCAGGGGTCCGGTGATCCTTTTCCGGCAGCTCTTCCGGGTGTGGCGGAAGCCGAACATAGCAGGGCTGTGCAGGTTCTGCAGCACTCTCTGGTGGCACCCATGGACCCCAACAGGGTTGTAGATAGATAGATAGATAGATAGATAGATAGATAGATAGATAGATAGATAGATAGATAGATAGATAGATAGATAGATAGATAGATAGATAGATAGATAGATAGATAGATAGATAGATAGATAGATAGATAGATAGATAGATAGATAGATAGATAGATGTGGGGGAGGAATGATCATTCATCCTCATAGCAAACTCCACCTCCCAGCATGCCCTGCAGGAATCCATGGTGCCACAGCAACTCTGGAGGGCCCTCTATCCTTCCAGGGTAGATAAAGCCCTGAAGACACTCTCTTCCCTGGCCCATCCATTATACAGTTGTCCCAGTCAGGCAAGGGCCCCGGCTGTCTGCCACCAAGCCTAAAGCCAATGTCCCATTACATGACTTCAGGCAGGAGAGGATAAAAAAGTAGATGACTGTGTGACGACCTTCCAGTATGGTTTCACATGTATAAAGAATCACAAGCACCCGCATTTTTCTGACAGCTCATAACGTGCTGCCTGATGAAGCCAGTGCCTGTGTGAAGGGTTTACAGTAGCAATCTCAGCCCTTTTTTTTAAAACATGAGACATCTGATAGATGATTCACTCTATTACTTACAAGATCCAAAATATTGACATTCTGTATATCTTTGCTTTATTATATGCATTGTACCTCTAGGTGAGCACTCATTATTTTTCAGCTCTCATGCACACAGAGCCCACCCCTAAGAACTGAGGCAAAATCAAAATTGTTTCATTTTGTGGGGTGAACCACAGACTGTGGCACAGTAAGTAAGGGATCCTTGGCAGTATTTTCCATTTTAAAATGGAAACACAGCAGCTCAGGCTTGGTGGGTGTAGATGTGTGCATCTACGAAGCTGCATGCTGCTGGATTCATTAATGAGGAAATTGGCTGGCCACATTTAGTTGTGATGGTGTGATCAGCCCAGCCAATTCCCTTCTTGGTGTTCCATTGGTCATAATTAAGGCAGAGTACCCCTATACCCACAGGAGTATAAAGGAGCCAGAGAAAGTTAGAGAGGGGGAAGAAAGAAGGTAAGATTAAAGGAGTGAGCAGGAGCTGATTAATGAGCTATGGAAGACTGGTCCCATAGGTGTTTTGTCCTGCCAGCAACAAAAGGATTTGAATAGAGTGATACATATGACTCTGATGTTGACTTTCAGAAAGCAGTTGTTCAAGTCCAAAACGAAAGGTAGAACATCAAGCCAAAAGAAATGGGAATTCAGGGTTTTGTGTGTAGATGGGTGCAAAACTGGCTTGAACACAGGAAGCAGAAGGTGATGGTGCAAGGGACCTTATCAGAATTGGCTGATGTTAAGAGTGGTGTTCTACAGGGGTCAGTACTAGGGCTGTTTCTATTTTAAATATATATAAATGATTTGGATAGGAAGCTGGTTGTGTTTCACAGATGATACCAAGCTAGAAGGATTGACAGATAGTCTAGAATCTGTTGAATCATTGCAGAGGGACTTGGGCAGATTTGGTGCAGAAGAAATGTAACGTAAGTAAATGTAAAGTATTACACGTAGGAAGTAAAAATGTTAAGTTTCAAAACACAGTGGGATGTCTGAAAAGAAACAGTATCAACTGCCAGACAGAGTTCAGAAGCCATTAAGAAGGCTAAGGTTAGACCTCGCCTGGATACTGTGTGCACTTTTGGTCTCCAGCCTACAAAAAAGATATAGGCCAGAAAAGAGTGACTGGGCTGATTCCAGGGCTATAGGTGAGGAGTTAGGAGGAAAGATTAAAAAAGTGGAGCCTTTTCGGTTTAAACAAAAGGATATTAAGAGATGACATGATGGAAGTGTTTAAAATTATAACAGGAATTAGTACTGTGGACCGAGACTGCTGCTTTAAAATGAGTTCAACATGAACAAAGAAACACAGTTGCAAATTTGTTAAAGGTAAATTTTGTACAAACATTAGGATGTTTTTTTCCCACAGAGAACCGTAGACAAATGGAATAAGTCAGTACGTAGTGTGGTATACAGTAGGACTTTAGGGACTTTCAAAATGACTTGATGTTATTTTGGAAGAATTAATTGGATAAGAATGGTGAGCTTTGCTGGGCTGAATGTCCTTTTCTTATCTGGATTGTCCTAATGTTTTAATGTAAACTCTGCCTTTATCATGAATTATTTATTGGTTATTTTTTAAAAGAGCTGTACTGCACTTTGGATGCTATTTTTGTTAATTACATTTGCACAATACACTGCTTGTACTAGCTTCTCATTGCTATGCATCTTTTTTTTTTTTTTTTTTTTATAAATATTATTGATTTTATTGTAATCATTCCATACAAATAGATCAATTTTGACAAAAAAATAGGATTGAAAACAAATCAACCCCCTACCCTGAGAAAGAGAGCATGGCCAATAGACTAAAACTTAAAAACAGTAAAAATAAATAAATTGATGAGTTTAATAGGCGGATACAGATAAATGGAGAAGAAAAAGAAATGGGGAGAGAAACTACTTCCTTAGTGCTTTAAGAGCTTATTTTAAAATATTATTGATTAGATCCTGCCAGGTTTTGAAAAAGTTCTGCACAGATCCTCTAACTGAGAATTTGATTTTTTCCAATTTCAAATAATATAAAACATCAGTTACCCACTGACTTAAAAGAGGAGAGTTAGGATTCTACCAGTTTAGCAAAATAAGTTTGCGTGGCAGTAGTGCAGTGAAGGCAATCACAGTTTGTTTGTCCTTCTCCACTTTAAGCCCATCTGGAAGAACACCAAACACACCTGTTAATGGGTAAGGAGGGATTGTGACACCAAGGCTGTCTGAAAGGCACTTAAAAATTTTGGTCCAGAATGATGTTAATTTGGTGCAGGCCCAAAACATGTGACCCAGTGAAGCTGGAGCTTGATTGCAGCGTTCACAGGTTGGATCTTGCCCTGGAAACATTTTGGACAATTTCAAGCAAAGACAGATGTGCTCGATATATAATTTTGAGCTGAATAATTGTATGCTTTGCGCATATGGATCTCGAATGAATTCTCAGCATTGCTACCTTCCACTCCTTTTCTGACATGTTGAGTGAAAGATCATTTTCTGGATCTTTGGAAAGGGAGGGACTGTAAAATATTTTTATATATTGCAGAAATGCTGTCTAAGTCCTCGAGACTGAGCAAAATTTTTTCCAGCATAGAGGAAGGTGGGAGATGGGGAAAATCGGGCAGGTTCTGTTTGACAAAGTTTCTAATTTGAAGATAGTGAAAGAAATGTGTTGCTGGAAAATTAAATTTGGAATGTAATTGTTCATAGGATGCAAAAATGTTGTCTATATAAAGATACCTAAGCAATATTTTCCAGATATTAAAAGCTGCATATGTTTGGGAGGGTTGAAAAAGGTGGTTCTCATGCAGAGGTGCCACAGATAAAAGATTCTCCATCTTAAAATGCTTTCTACATTGGTTCCATATTCTGAGTGAGTGAAGCACAATTGGGTTATTAGTATATTGGCGATAACCTGCATTTATTGGGGCACAAAGCAGGGAATATAGAGAAGTACTGCAGGATTTTATTTCTATTGCGGACCAAGCCTGTCTATGTTCATCTATTTGTGTCCAGGTTTTTATATGTTGTATGTTTGCTGCCCAGTGATAAAACTGAAAGTTAGGTAGAGCCATGCCACCTTCTGTCTTAGGTCTTTGTAGAGTCACTTTTTGGATACGTGGATGTTTTAGGTTCCAAATAAATAAGGTTATGGTTGAATCTAATTGCTTAAAGAATGATTTATTGATGTATATTGGAATTTTTTTTAAAAAAAAGAGAAGCTTAGGAAGGATATTCATCTTAACAATGGTAATTCTTCCAGCTAGAGTGAGATGGAGGGTTGACCATCTATGCAAGTCTTGCTTAATTTTTTCCATACAGACGGCGAAATTTTGTTGATAAAGAGATTTGTTTATTTGTGATATTTACCCCTAGGTATTTAAACTGATCTGCAATAATAAAAGGGAAGGTGTCCAATTTAATATTGTATGCTTGAGAATTCACTGGAAAGATCACACTTTTATTCAAATTAATTCTGACACAAAAGATCTTTTGAAATTCTGTAAGTGCTGTTAGGACTGCAGGCACAGTATTTTGTGGGTCTGATATATACAGTACCTTATCATCTGCATATATAGAAATTTTCTGTTCCAGTCCTTCTCTGATAATCCCCTTTATCTGATAAGCATTTCAACAGTGAACTGCCAGTGGTTCAATGGCGATTGCAAATAGCAGTGGTGACAAGGGGCATCCTTGTCTGGTACCATGTTCTAGTTTAAAGTAGTCTGAGCAAATGTTGTTAATACAAACTGAAGCTTTTGGATTGGTATACAGTAGTTTGATCCATGCACAAATGTTCGGGCCAAACCCAAATTTCTCTAATGTAGTGAAAAGGTAGTTCCATTCAATCATATCAAATGCTTTTTCTGCATCCAAAAATAATAATATTTCGGAGTGTTTGTCTTTGCAGGTGAATATATTACATTAAACAGGCATCAGAGATTGGAAGCTAAGTGTCTGCCTTTAATAAATCCATTTTGATCTTGTGATATTACCGAAGGCAGCACTTTCTCCATCCTTCTAGCTAGGACTTTGGAGAGTATCTTAACATTATTTTTCAGAAGTGAAATTGGTCTGTATGATGCACATTGTAATAAGTCCTTGTTTTGTTTAGGAAAGACGGTGATTAATTCTTGGTGAAACGTTTGAGGTAGAATTTGATTGTCTCTAGCTTCTGTAAATGTTGCTAATAAGAGGGAAGCTAGCTGAGTGGAGAATTTCTTATAAAATTTGACAGGGTAACCATCAGGGCCTGCTGCTTTCCCGTCTCTGAAGTGACTTTATAGCATGTAGTAATTCTGATAGCACCAAAGGTTTATCCAATTCCTCTGCAATAAAAGTATCTATTTGTGGTATCTGTAATGTATCCAGAAATGCATTACATTGTGTGTTGTCTTCTTTGAACTCAGTAGAATATAAGGATTGATAGTAGTCTCTAAATGTGTGCATTATATTTTTATGGTCAATGATTTTATCTCCGTTCGTGTTGGTGATTGCTGGGATTGTATTGTGACCTTCTTGCTTGTGGATTGTTGAGCTAAGAGCTTATTAGCTTTCTCTCCGTGTTCATAGTAATGATGTCTTGATTTAAAAATGAATTGTTCAGTTTCTTTGGTTGTTAAGAGGTTTTCCTATGAAGAGCTTCACTTGGACACCTGGCATGTTCTTGATCTATTATAGTAATTTCGCTGGTTAGCTCTGATACCTTCTTGGTTTCTAATTTATTTCTGTGGGAAAGATATGAAATAATCTGTCCTCATAATAAGGCCTTTAGAATTTCCCAAAGTATTCCTGCAGAGACCTCTGGGGATGTATTTGTCTCTAGGAAGAAACTGATTTGTTTTGATATAAATTCTGTACAGTTCTCATCTGCTAATAAAAGTGTGTTATAACGCCATCTGCGAGATGAGAATGTGGGGCATAATGATTTCAGCTCCAAGATCAGAGGGGCATGGTCAGAAATTACAATAGCGTCGTACTTGCAAGATTTAATCGCAGGCAAGAAATTATTATCTATAAAGAAATAATCATTTCTTGAGTAGCAATGGTGCACTGGTGAGTAGAAGAAATATATGCTTGAGTTTGGATTTAGAAACCTCCAGGGGTCTGATAAGTTGTGCTCAGTTAAAAACTGTGTAATTGTCTTTGCAGTGTTAGATGTCATCCCCCCTGTGACAGGAGACCCATCTAAGAGTGGATTTAAAACACAATTAAAGTCCCCAGCCATTAGAGGTAACGTGGGTTCCCCTTCCCATGGGCTCACCACCTATGGGAGGGGTCAAGGAGGTCGGGTGCAGTGTGAGTTGGGTGGTGGCCGAAGACGGGGACCTTGGCGGTCTGATCCTCGGCTACACAAACTGGTTCTTGGGACATGGAATGTCACCTCTCTGAAGGGGAAGGAGCCTGAGCTAGTGCGTGAGGTCGAGAGATTCCGGCTAGATATAGTCGGGCTCACCTCGACACACAGCTTGGACTCTGGAACCAGCCTGGACTCTCTACCACTCTGGAGTTGCCCCCGGTGAGAGGCGCCGAGCGGGTGTGGGCATACATATTGCCCCCTGACTTGGAGCCTGTTCATTGGGGTTTACCCCGGTGGACAAGAGGGTAGCCTCCCTCCACCTTCGGGTGGGGGGACGAGTCCTAACTGTTGTTTGTGAGTATGCGCCGAACAGCAGTTTGGAGTACCCACCCTTTTTGGAGTCCCTGGAGGAGGTGCTAGAGGGCATACCTTCTGGAGACTCCCTCGTTCTGCTGGGAGACTTCAATGCTCACATGGGCAATGACAGTGAGACCTGGAAGGCGTGATTGGGAGGAATGGCCCCCCCGATCTGAACCCGAGCGGTGTTTTGTTATTGGACTTCTGTGCTCGTAACGGATTGTCCATAACGAACACCATGTTCAAGCATAGTGGCGTTCATATGTGCACATGGCACCAGGACACCCTAGGCCTCAGTTCGATGATCGACTTTGTGGTCGTGTCGTTGGACCTGCGGCCACATGTTTTGGACACTCGGGTGAAGAGAGGGGCGGAGCTGTCAACTGATCACCACCTGTTGGTGAGTGGTCTTCGATGGTGGGGGAGGATGCTGGTCAGGCCTGGTAGGCCCAAACGTGTTGTGAGGGTCTGCTGGGAATGTCTGGCAGAGTTCCCTGTCAGAAGTACCTTCAACTCCCACCTCCGGCAGAACTTCGACCACATCCCGAGGGAGGTGGGGGACATTGAGTCCGAATGGGCCATGTTCCGTGCCTCTATTGTTGAGGCAGCTGACCGGAGCTGTGGCCATAAGGTGGTCGGTGCCTGTCGTGGCGGCAATCCCCGAACCCGTTGGTGGACACCGGCGGTGAGGGATTCCGTCAAGCTGAAGAAGGAGTCCTACAGGACCTTTTTAGTCCTGTGGGACTCTGGAGGCAGCTGATAGGTACCGGCAGGCCAAGCGGAATGCAGCTTTGATGATTGCTGAGGCAAAAACTCAGGCGTGGGAGGAGTTTGGGATGGCCATGGAGAACGACTTTCGGACGGCTTCGAGGAGATTCTGGTCCACCATCTGGCGTCTCAGGAGGGGGAAGCAGTGCAGTGTCAACACTGTATACGGGGGAATGGTGCGCTGCTGACCTCGACTTGGGACGTTGTGGGTTGGTGGGGGGAGTACTTCGAAGACCTCCTCAATCCCACTAACATGCCTTCCAATGAGGAAGCAGAGCCTGGGGACTCGGAGGTGGGCTCCCCCATCTCTGGGACTGAGGTCACCGAGGTGGTCAAAAAACTCCTTGGTGGCAGGGCCCCAGGGGTGGATGAGATACGCCCAGAGTTCCTCAAGGCTCTGGATGTTGTAGGACTGTCCTGGTTGACACGATTCTGCAACATCGCATGGACATTAGGGACAGTGCCTCTGGATTGGAAGACTGGGGTGGTGGTCCCCCTCTTTAAGAAGGGGGACCGGAGGGTGTGTTCCAACTACAGAGGGATCACACTCCTCAGTGTCCCTGGAAAAGTCTATTCAGGGGGTCCTGGAGAGGAGGGTCCATCGGATAGTCGAACCTCGGATTCAGGAGGAACAGTATGGTTTTCATCCTGGTCATGGAACAGTGGACCAGCTCTACACCCTTAGCAGGGTCTTGGAGGGTGCATGGGAGTTTGCCCAACCAGTCTACATGTGTTTTGTGGAGAATCCTGTGGGGGGTACTCCGAGAGTATGGGGTACCGGACCCCCTGATAAGGACTGTTCGGTCCCTGTACGATCGGTGTGAGAGCTTGGTCCGCATTGCCAGCAGTAAGTCAAACCCATTTCCAGTGAGAGTTGGACTCCGCCAGGGCTGCCCTTTGTCACCGATTCTGTTCATAACTTTTATGGACAGAATTTCTAGGCGCAGCCAGGGCGTTGATGGGGTCCGGATTGGTGGACTCAGGACTGGGTCACTGCTTTTTGCAGATGATGTTGTCTTGTTTGCTTCATCAGGCCGTGATCTTCAGCTCTCTCTAGATCGGTTTGCAGCTGAGTGTGAAGCAGCTGGGATGGGAATCAGCACCTCCAAATCCGAGACCATGGTCCTCAGCCAAAAAAGGGTGGAATGCCCTCTCAGGGTTGGTAGCGAGATCCTGCCCCAAGTGGAGGAGTTCAAATATCTCGGGATCTTGTTCACGAGTGAGGGAAGAATAGAGCGGGAGATTGACAGGCGGATCGGTGCGGCATCCACAGTGATGCGTGCTCTGCATTGGTCTGTCGTGGTGAAAAAGGAGCTGAGCCGCAAGGCAAAGCTCTCAATTTACCAGTCGATCTACGTTCCTACCCTCACCTATGGTCATGAGCTATGGGTAGTGACCGAAAGAATGAGATCATGAATACAAGAGGCTGAAATGAGTTTCCTCCGTAGGGTGTCTGAGCTTTCCCTTAAAGATAGGGTGAGAAGCTCAGTCATCCGGGAGGGGCTCAGAGTAGAGCCGCTGCTCCTCCGCATCGAGAGGAGTCAGATGAGGTGGCTCGGGCATCTGATCAGGATGCCTCCAGGACACCTCCCTGGTGAGGTGTTCCGGGCATGTCTAACCGGGAGGAGGCCCCGGGGAAGACCCAGGACACGCTGGAGGGACTATGTCTCTCGTCTGACCTGGGAACGCCTTGGGATTCTCCCGGAAGTGTTAGAAGAAGTGGCCGGGGAGAGGGAAGTCTGGGCATCTCTGCTCAAGCTGCTGCCCCCGCGACCCGATCTCGGATAAGCGGAAGAGGATGGATGGATGGATGGATGGATGGATGGATGGATGGATGGATGGATGGATGGATGGATGGACTTTACAGTTATATAAGTTGCCCATAACAATCAGGATGAGATACTACATGTGATGCTACAAATGAGACTGTTCTATGTATAAGAATTCTCAAACCTCTAGTTTTCTTTGTAAAGCTGGAATGGAACATTTGGCCAGTCCAGTCTTTTTGCAGCCGGAACTGATCCTTGCTTAAAATGTGGGTCTCCTGTAAAAATACTATTTTTGCGTTTAGACCTGTTAGGTGAGAGAATACTTTCTCTCTCTTTAATTCATGATTCAGGCCTTTAACATTCCAGCTCACAAAGTTAACTGTCCCATCATGGAGACATTGATTCTGAATTTTTGATGTCATTTTGTAGTCTTAGCTGGAAGTGAGACAGCTTGAACCTTAATTTCCAATTTTCCCACAAGTTATTGCCAGGCAGCGTATTGTTACGTTGGAAGTTATAATTATGTGGGTTTAAAGGATAGATTAGATATAGCTTGCTCTCTTTCTTTTCCCCCCTTATCCCCGCACTCCCCCATTTTGCCTCCCCACGTGAGGCTGGACCCCACTTCACAAAGTCCCAGTCCTCTGACATACCTAGAGACAGAGCACATCCAAAACAAAACAAGCCCCCAGCAGCGGTGTATGTGAATTAAAATAGAGATATCTATTGCCAATACAGTCTAAATACTATAAGCATAACAAAAAAAAAAAAAAAAAAAAGAGAGAGAGACAAAATCTTCAACATTCTTGAAATGTTAAGATAGTAAACTCAGGGAATGGTGTTAAACAGTCTCATTTAGAATATTAAAAAAAAAGAAAAGAAAAAAGAAAGAAAATTGTTACTAATTAATTTCTTTCACACATACATACATAAACATGTATAATTGTAATTGAAATAAAAACAGATAGTGACTGAGAAGGGAAAAGGATGTATAATTACGGTACCAGTGTCATCGCAAGCGAATCAGACAGCTGGTGATATCTTCTTTACAATGCCATGACAGGGTGCGACTCACGGTCTTATTTCAGGAAAGTGTTGGGATTAGCTTTCTTAACTCTTTATCTGCTTCCTCTCTACTGGTAAATACAGTATGTAATGTTTGCCTTGAGTCTCCACTTTCAGTTTGGCAGGATACAAGAGGCTGTATCGGATATCGGCTTCTCGTAAGCACTGTTTAATATTATAAAAAGAGGCACGCTAAGCAGCTGTTGAGGGTGAGAAGTCAGGGAAAATATGAGTTAGGTTATTTTCAAATATAATCTCTTGTTTCTGTCTGAGAAGTGACATTACATTTAATTTAGATTGTAACTTCTCGAAGCGCACAGTAAAAGTCCTATGCTTAGAGTTGTTCGATCCCCGTATGTGATAAGCTGCAGCTATCTCGGTGTCTGATTTAAAGTCCTCTCCAATTATTTTGGAGAATAGTTCAGCTACGAATTTCACTGCGCTTGGACTTTCACAATTCTCAGGTAGACCTTCGATTCTAATATTATTCCTTCTGCATCCATCTTCCAGAGCAGCAAGTCTGTCTCCGAATATTTTGCATTTGGAATTCGCAGCTGTAGTTTTTCCATCGGTGTAAGATGCCAGTTGTTCCACTGTTTGTCTGCTTAACGTCTTCCAGCTGATCAGCAAGTTCTTTCAGTTTAGACGCATTTTCCTGAATGTGTTCCTCAATTTTTCTCAGCATATCTTTAAAGACTGCATCAAAACGATTATATATACATTTTTCCAAGTCTTTATATTCTTGCATCTCTTGCAGCTCCAGCCACAGCTTCTCATTTGTCTTCTCGTTTGTCTTGAGCAAGCCATTTATTTCTTTCTTCATATTTTTCTGAATGTCTTTCTTGAGCTCACTTATGGCCGTGGCCGTGGCCAATGTTGCAATCATTTTCTTCAGTTCGGACAAATCATTTCGGCTTTCGTGCTCCGTGGGTGAAGTGACAACCCCTGTTACAGCCGATGCTTCTGGCTTGCGAGGAGTAGATGAATGCGCGGACTGCAAGGCCATCTCTAGTTTCAAGTGATCTTCTGGAATCGGAAAGCTATCGTGACCTGCATCACTTGCACCTTCTCTCCCATTTTTGCTCTCGATTGGAAATGATGCAGTGGAACAGGGTCCTGGGAAGTCTGTGCTTTCGCCTTCCTGTGCCAGGTCAGTCTCTGAAAGGCCATACCTTGTACTTGCACTTGGGCCTGACGCATGTCTAGACTTGGGTGTAAGTAATGTTAAGATTTGGCCTCTGACTTGTTACCATACATATTTCAGAGATTATAAAACTCTAAAAATGTAAAATAGGATGTATTAAACATTCTCATATTTACTTGGTAGCACTGCAATCAGCACCACCTTGCTGGTGACTTCAAAGAAGTAATCAAGGCCTATTAGGCCTCTTCTTTTAGTGGACACTGCTCTATCCAAATATTAATATCTTTAAATATAAGTCTGTGGAACAATCCAAGCAGGTATGACCTTATCTTACTGCCACCTACATACAAACCTGTATTGACAGTAGCTGCTCTTTGTCATCCAAGTCAGAAGTTTTTATGTGTGTTGTGGTGGAGGTGGGTAGTATTTTGTTTTTAGCAAATTGATTTTATTTAATTTTTGGAGCTTCTGTAAAATTTTAATTTCCCCTTTATTTGGACAAATAAAGTATCTATCTATCTATCTATCTATCTATCTATCTATCTATCTATCTATCTATCTATCTATCTATCTATCTATCTATCTATCTATCTATCTATCTATCTATCTATCTATCTATCTATAGGAAAACATTTGTATCCAATGTTACATATACCCTGCTGTTTTTCTGTGAAGACTCTGTGGAGCGCCTTGAGCATGGGAAAAGCGCTATATAAATACAATTTATTATTATTATTATTATTATTATTATTATTATCTGTCTGTCTGTCTGGGTTTCAAGGGGAGTATCACCCAGACTTGTTGTTTGATGTGTAATGAGACATTTTTTTTTTATCTTTTATTGAATTTATTAAAAACATGTAACATTCCATACAATCAAGTCAAACTTAACAAAACTAAATTCAAATAAACATGAGAAAGAGACGAAGGCCAACAGCCAGAGTAAAACAATTGAGAGTAGTAAAGAGAGAAAGGAGTCTTTCCCCCAATATAAATGCTTATTCTAAAATATTATTGATTAGGTCCTGCAAGGTTTTAAAAAAGTTTTGTACAGATCCTCTAAGTGAAAATTAATTTTTTTCCAATTTCAAATAGTATATAACATCAGTTACCCACTGATTTAAAAGAGGTGGGTTAGAATTCTTCCAGTTGAGTAAGATAAGTCTAACATGCCAATAGTGTAGTAAAGGCAATTCCAGTTTGTTTGTCCTTCTCCATTTTAAGCCCATCTGTAAGCCCACCAAACACAGCTGTTAGGGGATTAGGAGAGATTGGGACACCAAGGCTGTCTGAAAGGCATTTAAAACTTTTTGTCCGGAATGAAGTTAATTTGGTACACACTCAAAACATGTGGCCCAGTGTGCCCAGGAAACATTTTGGACAATTTTAAGAGAGACAGATGTGCTCGATAAAATATTGTGGTCACTTCCACTGACTGCTGACGCTCTATGCCACCTTGCTGTCTTTACTGCAGAGTTGTTACACAGTTCTGTTCTCCCTTCAGATGAAATGACAGGTTACCCAAAATGGATGAATGAATAATTCCCTCTTTTATTCTTGAGAATTTACTGAACAGACAGTAAAATACAAGCATTCAGATTCAGCTGTTGAAGCTCAACTAAACAGCATCTTTAAAATATTACAATGCCAATAAATTATTTTTAAATTAAGCCTATATCTCTGAATTTCTTATTCGTTCTTACTTCTTATTATTAGTTGAGAGCAGTAAGATAAAATTTACGTCAGCAGTTGCTATGGCATTTGAAACAGTTTGTTAAGATGTCATGGTAACCTTAATAAGCTTTATACTTTTAACAGTCATTGCAAAAATGAATGAAGAATTAAAAAAAAGGGAGAAAATATATCCAGTATACATAACTGCATCATTTTAGTAATGATGTTTCAGAGCCTGTATTCCCTGAAAAATGAAGGGTTCATTCTGAAATTTGGATGTTCTTAAAATAATAATAATAATAATAATAATAATAATTCATTACATTTATATAGCGCTTTGTCATTGATCTTTCTTTATGTATTCTGATTTCCTCCCTTTGCACACAAAACATTGCAGATTAGTTTACTTGTCAACCTTTAATTGGCATACTGAGTCGGTGTGCCCACTAATGGATTATCTTCCCATCTAATGCTGTTTTTGCCATATACCACAAGTCCCTAGAATAGGCGATGATCACCTGTAATGTATTGTCAAACACGAGCGCTTAGGAGGCAACCAACAAGTCCCAGGGTGAGTGAATTCTCGCAAGATGAAGGGTTGATGTCGAGCATTAATGCCTCTCTCTTTCTTTCACCAGACATACAGAATAAAAATAATGAACTAGCTCACTTACCATCCATCATTTCCGGATTCCCAAATGGCATTCTGACCAAGACATCACTTCCACTTCCGACTCCCGAAGAGGAATTAAATTCCAGACCATCCTGATGATGTCTCTTCCAGTCATACTTCCTTCAGGTTGCCATTTTCTATATAAACCACAACCTTACTGCTGGATTTTGTCAAATGTTTCTTGTTTTTGATCCAATTTTTCATCACATTTTTTTGCTAGTCCTCTGGATATTATACGGGGCAATTCCTCAACTTTTCTCAATTTGTACCACAGCATGTAAGAGGTGCAGAAAATGGACAAATAGTTGCTTGAGATGGAGTACAATTATGAAAACAACCTAGTTTATTTTTCTTATGTGTACTGATAACCATCATGAGAAAGTGTATACCTAAAGCCTACTTCACATTAGACAATTTTTCCAGTGTTTGTCATTCTTAGCCTTAATCTACTTAATCTTAGCGAGGCCGAGGCAGTCAGCAGTGGGCTTCACTGAGGTGGTTCCCGTAATGTGGCATTGCCCGACAACTCTCTCCAAGTAGTCATCGACTCACTATGATAAAATCAATCAGGTTTGACTGTTTTTAGTCGCGGAGTTTGGCTGTGGGTAAAGGAGAGCTGACAACCAATAAGTGCTCAGCTGGGAGTACAAGGCATAGAATGTAGCAATGATGAATAGGGAACACAAGTGTTTTGAACCTCTCAAACAGAAGTGAGGTTTGTCTTTCTGCTGCCTTGTGTTCTAAATACCACAGTAATATCTGGAAAAAAGAAATAAAGGGCCAAGATCACTGTTGAACTCACCGCAGCTGTGATCTTTTATACATTGTCAGCTCCATCTGTCAGCACGCTATTGGCTCTCGGAAAAAGGAGCGAGTGTGACTGTGCTGATCAGTGCTCAGTTGGCAAATGTGACATGGGCTGAGATTTTCAGTTGTGTGACTTGACACGATGCAGTGAAGAGATCAATGGCTGGCAAATCTTACATGACAAAAAAATTACATACTGTGTAATGTATCTTTATCAGGATCAAGCATTTTAATGTTTATTTACCCACATTTGTCTGTGATAGGATGTGCTCAGAAGAACACACAGAACACTTTAGTGAAGAACAGTTTACCAAGCAACAGAGATTCAAGTCTTCCTTATAGAATTCTCACGGTTGTTAGCAGTGTCAATTCTGCTATTCTCTGATGTTAGAGAACTCAGAAACCTAGCAAGGCAACAACTTAAAGCCAACACTCTCAGGAACATGTCCATTTGCCACACCCAGAGAACCTGAGGCATACAAAGACAGCTAAACAGCACCATCTTTCTTGAAGAAAAGCCATGCTGCTGGACCATACTATGGTGTCCCATTCCCTAATGCATGACTGACAGCCAAAATCTTTTAACACATTAAAGGGCATTAATTAACTTGTTATTACCAAAAAAAGAAGCAGTACATAAAACCAGAATATCTTTTCCTGTTTTCTTTTTTGTTATTTTGGTTTGTTTATTATTTATGCGTATTTATCTAATAGAGGTCTTCCCATTTCTTGGTCAGAATTCAAATGCCTAGACATGCATGCCATCATGATGTTTAGTGCAGTGTTTTGTATCTGGTACTCTAACAGTGCTCTGCATCTGTGATCACAAAATGATGGTGCCAATAAGTTTACCCACAAAGAATGCCAGGGCTTGTATGAAAACACAAAAACAACATGGTAACAACTAAGTGATGTATTCAGTGGTAATCACAAATTCTTGAGCAACTCAAGGAGAGGTTTGGAAATAGCTAGCTAACACACCTCAATTTTTCTTGCTAAAGACTAATACAGTGGAACCTCAGGTCACGATCGGCTTGGACCATGTACAAATCGGATTACGACCAAAAAGTTCACCAAACTTTTGCATCTGTTTACGACCACATACTTGGGTGACGAACAAGCCAGTTTCCCTTCTGGTTCGTACGCGCTGATGATTTCCGCATGTGTTCTGTCTCTCCCTGTGCATTCCTTGTGCAGCGAGAGAAGCAGGAGCGAGCAAGAGAGAGAGAGCGCAAGCGAGAGAGAGAGCACGAGTGACAGAAAGAGACAGCGTGAGAACGAGAGAAAGAGAGAGAGAACGCGAGCGAGCATATATATATTTACATACAGCTCGCACGGTACGGATCACAGGCCCGATTAGAAAGCGGGAAGCTGTGATTTGTCGTCTCCCTCCCATGTAACAATCACAGCCCGTGTTACAACGCACTATGTATGTATGTGTATATGTATATATGTATATGTGTGTGTATGTATGTGTGTATATTGTATGTGTATATATATGTTGATATGTGTATATATAATATATATATATATATATATATATATATATATATATATATATATATATATATATATATATATATATATGTGGATGTGTATATGTATATACTGTATATATATATATATATATGTATATATATGTATATGTAGATATGTGTATATATGTATATATGTATATGTATATATATGTTTACATAACCTCTTTAACACACTACTTCACCGCTGCGAAGCGCGGGTATTTTGCTAGTTAAGTAATAAATAACAATAAATAAAACAAAAAGGAAGTTTCAATAAAAAAAAATCTATGAATAAATAAAGATTAATATTATAGCTGTAACAATGCACAAAACAGCCACAGAACTAAATGTAGCTGCATATTCAAAAAGAAATTCCTTCTTTGTAGATGAGCTGTGTCTTTTCTTCTATCATGATATGAACATACGCTATCTTTAAATATAATACACTACCGTGGCTATTTGTTTGTCTGTCCAGGATTTCAAATCACCCGTAGCTCGCAAACCGTTTGAACTATTGACCTTGTGGAAATATCACGGGAAAAAAAAGAAACTCCCACAATAATAAAGTTTTGGGGACCGTCCCTGTATATTGTCCTACAGACAAAATAAAGCAAAAATAGCGAAATAAATGATCAAAGTTTATGGAACAAGATGGCATTTTCATACAGAAATGAATTATGGGAACAGGAAATGGTTGGCAGGAAGTGACGTTGAATGCAGGAGTCGGAAACAACGTAATTTTGGAGGAACTGGAAGTGAAGTCATTCGGAATGGTCGGATGTGATGTCATATTGGGTCACCGGAAGTGACGTCATGGTGGCCATTTTGGAACCTGAAAGTAGAGGTGATTATTTTTCTTCAGTTTTTCTGTTGAGAGATGAAGAGATTCAGGTAAGTACCACGTGACAACCCTTCATCTTGCGATATTTCACTCACCTTTAGGCTTTTTGACTGCCTCCAAATCGCACGTGTGTGACAACCTCAAATTTGGTACACATATACTACGTAACATCTACTATCTTCTTTTGGGGGGAGGATTGACCTCCAAGGTTATTCCTCTTTTTATTTTTATATTATTTTATTGTAGAATCAACTCTCAACAACGTCACTTCCCCTACCTCTTCATATCTTAAACAAATTTTTGAGGCAGATTGAAGATTTAAGTACCAACTTAAGTGAAAAATTTAAGAAAACGTACAAAGTAGTTGCAACACAAACACTGACTTAATCAGGTTCAATGCAAAAAGATGCCGATGAAAAAAGAGAAGAAGCGGGCCGCTAGGGTGGAGAAAAGAAGAGTTGCTCAGGAAGCATCAAGTGCCTCAACCTCTGAGCAAACGAATGATAAACGTACAGAGAAAAAGTAGGAAAACTAGGAATGCTCAAGTCAAGTGTATTCACTGCACATTATCATGCAGAGTGTCGCTAGTGTACAATAAGTCCATTTCCGACATTTTATGGGGGTTTTGGGAGCAATGTTAAAGAATTAGTTTTGTATATTTCAGGTAATAATAATAATAATTCTTTGCATTTATATAGCACTTTTCTCACTACTCAAAGCGCTCAGCAATTGGAATTTACTTCTTCACAATCTGTCTATATATAAATTTGTCACTTGAAGTTGTGTTCTAAAGTGAAGTGTTTTTTATAAATTTTAAAAATGCCTTGTCTGTTCTTGGAATTTACAATGGGGTTTTAGGGTACACAAGTCTACAAGTGGTAGAACAGTTCTTTGAAGCTGTAAATTTCTAACTTAAGAAAACATGCCTTATAACAGAAGGGAACTAGCAGTAATTATTTTAGCACAGATTCTAGAACTGTTTTCTTGATGTAAGGATACATTTCTTGCTCTTTTGCCTGCTTACTGCGGCAATCATGGATGGAGTTATGACAATTCAACACTGACCCCATTTACATTCTGTATATATTAGATGTGCATCGAGTGGCAGCATTGTGAAAAGAGCACAAATGAGTTTCCTTGTACTTTGTACGCATAGCAATAAATCTGAACTGAGCTGATTAAACTGCATTGTATTATTAGTAAAAGCGTCAGATTTTTGAAAGAGCCAAATCACCTTTTCCATGGTGTGTCTTGTGAATGCTCTATCAAAAAAAAATTATAAAGTTTGTGACAGGGCAGACTGAAGCACCACAAACCAATTATGGATTTTTAAATGTATAATGAGTCACTTTTGCTAAGCATATTGTAATAAAAGAAGTCAGGCACAATGTTTCTGAGTGAGTAAATGTTGAGTAAATTCACTGACACTGATGCACTCAGTCTGTAAATACATGGAGAGAACATGCAGTTTCCATGGAGAACCTGGTACTATGAGACAGGAATCACAGCCCACTATGCCAATGTTAAAACATCTGTGCTGAACCTACTAAACTTCATCCTGATAAAGCGTTGGTGAATTTGTACTGGTAAATTGGCCCTACGGTATTTGAGTGTGCGTCTTTGTGTATCTGATCAATACTTGGCTGTAAGGTTGAATCAGAGGTCAGACAGACCAGGCAGACCCAAAAGTATAGTAAGGGCAAGCTGGGAATGTTCTGAGCTTCTGTCAAATTGCAGTTTATTTTTGGGGAACTAATAAAGCACTTATCTAATATATAGACAATTGACACATTTATATTGCTTTTACATGGACCACTAAAAAGTTCTAACAAATGACATATGTAGTTTTCATGGAGTGAATTTCAAAAAGTGCTGCAAAATATATGGTTATGATTTTTTCATTATTTATAATACTAGGGGGCTTTGCCCCCTGATCGCTTCGCTCGCGAATCCCTCGGCCTGTGCTATGCGCCAGCCACTTCGCATCTCTGCCACACGCATATGTGGATTTCACTTTCACCAAACAACAAATCTTTTAATTCTCGCGGATAAGCCTCTTCATTGGGAAGAAACATTACTTTTCCCTGATGGCAACATGAATTAGACGTCTACAAGTCTCCAACTTAAAGTTTAAATCCGAACAATATATTCGAACTCTTTTCGCTGTTCCGTTATTTCACTGAGTAATAATTTCTGCTTGTTTGCACTAATGCAATCTTTACTGTCATTTTTTTGAGACTTTCGAATTTTAGTACTTTCATTATCTCTAACCTGCTCTGTATGTGTACCTTGCCAACGTTTTTGAATTCTTTACAACGTTCTACTTTGTCATCTACTCTTTGTCTTTTATTTCCAGCCCCAGTCGTGGTTAAATCTCTTGCCACAAAATCTCGTCTCTGGCGGAACGTGAAAGTATCTCCCTGAAAAAGTCACATCTCGTTCCAGGCTAAAAAGTTTCATCTTGTTCCAGGATTTTTTTATATAATAGATTTGGTAGCGGCAGCAGTGATGGAAACATTTTACAATTTGGAACACCACTAAATTTTCCATGTACAGGAAACTTTGCACTCTGACAGATGTAAAATCATGGTTTTGTAACAATAAGGCTGTACACGGCAAGCAACAGCACAACAAACTTTATTTTTAAGGTGTGGTATGAATGACATACACAACAGCTTAGTTCAACCAGTCTGCAACTCGATCAGGTTGAATTTTGGTTTAAATCACAGGTGTGGGATTGTGTGTGAGAAACCTAGGAGTCAATGAATACTCAACCAGAAGTGCAATGCATACTGTAGAGTGCACCTAAAAAGAATAAGGAAATATGGGTTTGGGCCTTGCAAACAGAAGAGAGGCTTGTGTGTCTGTCAGTTGAACTCGCTGTGTGTGGAAAGCCTTCTTACAGTCCCGGCTCTTTCAGGTAGCACATTACCTTATGATAAGTTTGTGATACTCTGAAAATGTAAGACTGTGCTCAAATAATGTCGCAGAGTTGTCTAATATGTCATCTGCTACTATATCCAGTCATGTATTCTGACATCCTCAGGGGGCGAGATCAGCAACAGAAGTCCAGAGTTTTAACATCTCCTCTAACTAGAAGTTCTGTATTGTGCAACTAGCTTAAGACTAACGCATTATACCGTATGTCAGTGAAAAAGGATATCAGTTCATAGTTCAAAGCAAGAAAATGACTGACAAGGACATTTCATATAAATAATGTGGTGATTTAATTTATTCTGAAGGTGAAAATACCCACAGGTGATATTCACATGTGACTTCAGCATATGAGGACAATAGTAAAAACAATAGTAGTGTCATATGATGGGTAATGTGTATTAAAGACCAAAATAGACACATCACAAATCTGCCCAATGCTTTTAGTAAGAACAGCAAAGAAATGGTCAAGGAGCTCATCAGAGAAAATCAACATGCCAGTCAGAGAAATGGCAGCAGACACTGGAATGGAGGACCATGCGGTTTGTGAGAGAATAATTTGGAGGTAACAACAGTTAAGTATTTTGGTTTACAGTACACATTGAAATATATAAACATTTGTTTCAGAAATGTCAAAAAGAGCCAGCTGAAATGGTCAAGTAAACGAGCAGAATGATTCAGGGGGTTGGTTCAAGAAACTGGCTAATGCAATGTTCTTTCATACGCCTAGTAAGACTTGCTAGTTGGCACATATTCAGTTTTAATAACAGAATGAGTGTTGAATTCAAGAGATACTGAAGAACAAAGATATAATGGAGAACGACTTTTATTTTAGGTGGGTTGTGCTCTACGCTAAAGTTCATCATGTCTTTTAACCAATAAGAGTATGATATGTAAGCATTCATTCAGCATTGTTATGCAAATTCATCCATCCATCCATTTTCTAACCCGCTGAATCCGAACACAGGGTCACGGGGGTCTGCTAGAGCCAATCCCAGCCAACACAGGGCACAAGGCAGGAACCAATCCCGGGCAGGGTGCCAACCCACCGCAGGACACACACAAACACACCCACACACCAAGCACACACTAGGGCCAATTTAGAATCGCCAATCCACCTAACCTGCATGTCTTTGGACTGTGGGAGGAAACCGGAGCACCCGGAGAAAACCCACGCAGACACGGGGTATGCAGATTCATTTGTCTATAAATATAATTCCTTACCTGTATTTTTGATCATTCTGACCATGTTTTAGCAGACTGCTGTGATGGATGTTCCCTCTTCAGCATGGTGCTACATGGGTAAATAAATGACGCAGAGGGACAAGCCTTCTCCTGCCTGATTACAGACTCAAAAAGGTTTTATCAAACTTGCCCTGGTAGAGGATAAGTTTCTTTCTTTAATTAACATGTTTGATTTCATACACAGGTTCAGCTGTGTAAATACAACTGGAAAGGAGTTTTACCACTAGAAGTTCTTCAAACATTTGAAACGGAAATTTAAATGCATCCATATGGTAGAAAAGTTACCAAGGTTTGAATAATGTTGTAGTTGTAATAATAATATTACGTTTTATGTATGCAGCATTTTTATATGTTGATAAAGTGCTTCAAAAAGGTACAATAAAACTGTAGTAAGATGCAGAACAAAGAAAATAATAAAACATATAATTACATTAAAATGGGACATAATGTTCATTTTAAAATAATAAGAACAAGTTAACCAAAAGCAGTGCAAAATAAGGTTTTCAGTTTTTTTATTTTTTGTTGTTGTTTATTTAAATTCTCGTATTTTCTAGTGAAGGTCCCAAGCCTTTGGCCATCATACCAGAAAGCTTGTCAGAAAATTTTAGGCTTCTTCTATGAATAACCAGCAAAGTACAGTTTGATGATCTGAGTGGCCTACTGGGAGAATTCCTGACAATCTAGTCCTGAATTTACGGAGGAGCAAAGTCATGCAAGGGCTTTCACCGCCATTACTAATGTGACACCTAAAGCTGAGATCCCTGTCAAGGGCAACTCTTAAGTGCTTAGACAAGCCTGTAAACGTTCCGTTTATCTCATGATTTATTTTAATTGAACTAGTCCTCACAGGTGGCGCAGTGGTAGTGCTGCTGCTTTGCAGTAAGGAGACTGTGGAAGATTGTGGGTTCGGTTCCTCCCTGTGTAGATAGCGCTTTGAGTACTGAGAAAAGCGCTATATGAATTATTAGTGGGCTTTGCCCCCTGCTTGCTTCGCTCACCAACCTCCGTGCCTGAATTATATGCTAGCCTCTTCGCAATTCTGTCGCTCGCGTATAGGGATATGGATGTACAGTTTAAACAGATTTTTGTTTTCACGGGAATTGTTACATATGCATAATAGAACTATTTTACCTTACAGCGAGAAATTAACCATATCAAAAAGAGTAAAATGTAATAATTTGAAAGTAAATTATGTTTCAGGTTGCGTTAGAGTTATTCATTGCGCAATACGATTCTGTTCTGTTTGGCTTTGAAATTAACATGCAAATGCATTTTAAACTTACACTTTTACTGTAAAACTTCAGTAAAAACATTTTTTTTAATATAATTTCCCTCAATATCACATTGAATTTTGATTCTGTGTTTGGACTTTCATCGTGACAACGTAACATATAACTGCCCGTGAATGAATTTCGTTTCTTTCTGTCTAGTAAATAAAATTACTTTTTCGAATGTTTGGCTCTGAGATTTGTTAATTGTCTTTCCAAGAGCTATTCTAATGGGAAATGAATGGCATATCAAGATCTCCTTTGTTGTGTAATGTTATTAATGGGAGATGTACTACATTATCTTTCTTGGATACATCCTTCTTTCTACAATAATATGTGCTGTGGAAGACTGGACAGTGTAGATATTCTTCAGGATATTGTAAGTTGATGTTTTCATCTTCTGCATGATCACCACCAACTGTTTCAGCACAGTCTATTGATACGCATTTAACCAATTTGCTGTATAACCGATCGAAATTTTTGCCGTTATTTTGTTTGACTTCATTGTATCTTGGCGCTAGGATTTCCCGTGTACTCATTTCTTCTGTTGATAACCCTTCATGATGAAATTTTTTAATAAGATTTGGACATAATATGTCTTCTTTAATTGGAAACTTAAAGTGAGGAAAACATTAAAATTTATAAGAGCTGAGAGAGCAGGAACTGTGT
The DNA here is from genome assembly GCF_900747795.2 of Erpetoichthys calabaricus. Classification (NCBI taxonomy): domain Eukaryota; kingdom Metazoa; phylum Chordata; class Cladistia; order Polypteriformes; family Polypteridae; genus Erpetoichthys; species Erpetoichthys calabaricus. The sequence continues at coordinate 137,140,430 of NC_041403.2, forward strand.
CTGTCAATAGCATTCACAAAAATGAGAGGGGAGATTACCATGGGCATGGTGTTCTATGGTTGAGAGGAGGGCGTGACTTGAAAAAATCTCATGACCAACGACTCACCTCACAGGACTTGAAATAATCTTCAAAAAAGTCTTGTCTCATCGCAGGATTTCTTTAATATAATATAAAGACATATTATTATTCTAAATACATTTGTGTTTATAATATTTTTAAGGGTTGTAATTAAATGGAAAAATCCTTCTATGTTATTTTAACTCTTGGTGGAAGCAATCCAATAAGCAAGTCTTCTGAGTTAGGTCTCTACCAACTTTGCAGACACAAGTTTCTTGAAGTTTCCTGATTTGTTCACAATCTGCCAGTCTCCTTAGGGTTACATAGATTGACATCAAAGCTATAAATTAGGCAAGGCTTAGGCCAGAATTCAGATAGGGTCTCATAAGAACCTTTTTTTGACATGATTAGCTTCTCCATTATAGTTTTATCAATAATGGACCCCCTAGACCATCCTTTAGTTTGTATTTTAGGCCAGGAATGGACTGGGGCCTGTCCCATTTCCCATTTTGGATATCATTTCCTCTCCTTCCAAAGGCTGTTGCTAAGCATCACCTATTATGTAACAGTCACTTGATGGCAGCAGTGGAAAAATGAGTAGCTCATAGGAGAGGCCTCAGTGTTGCCATTGTGTTTCATTTACTTGTGTGAAAGCCATTTTCTGAGTAACCTTTAGTCTTAACTGAGTTTTTGGTACTTTTTGACCTTTGTTTTGATTTTTTTTTTTGCCCAGCAGAATGCTATTGTCTATTCATTTAATTACTCCATGCCTGAAGTTTGGACATTGTTTGTATTTTTACATATTTGAGTTTGTCTTATTTCTGTAAGCCTGCCTAAATATAATCACAACCTGATTTTTGGTATTTGGAGTAATCATTAAAATGCCTTTAGTTAATCACTGTTTACTTTTCTGGAGACATACGTATATATTTATTTAGAGTCAACTATGAATGAATTTACCTTAAATGTGAGTGGGAACAAGTAGATGGGATGGGGACAGGCACCAGGATGAAGAATAGTTTTTAACCAAGAGCAGTGATATTTATGAATACACATAATAACAACACCAGAATATATGTAGTTGCAGCATTACAACCCGTTTACTCACCCCAATACCAAGTCCATCGTACTGAATTGATCATTTATCAGACATCCATTTTAAAATGCTACCTTTAATATTGCCTTAACAAATTCAAAATGTTGTTATTTAGAATGAAACCTTGCTGGTGTAGCTTTTGAAGCAGTGGATTTCTCTACTATCAACTACCAAAATTTGAAAGAGTTCTTTCCAAAGGTGTATATTAATCCAGATAATGATATCTAGTTAAGCAAGACTAGTCATTGTGTAATGCTGGTTTTAAAGTTAGTTTGTTTCGTTCTGCTGTTAAATGTGGGGTGTATGCTGCCTGCCAAGCTGTAGGGAGAGGAGCACCGTATTGTGGTCCAGTAGAATTATTTTTCCTCAAGAAACATCAACACTGTTCGGCTATGCTATGCATGACTCTGCTTCTGTAGAAGCCAGAAAGTTTTGGTTTTAAGTTGTTGCTATACTACATTGTCAATTTTGTAATGGGTGGCCGAGTCCCAAGCCTGGCCGGGACGCCCCTGCTGTATATGTTCCGGGGGAGCAGCCATGGGCTCCTCACTACCTCCCCCGGGACACTTGTTGGAAGCCTCCCTGGGTGACGATGGTGCCTCAGTTTCCCACAGGGCTCCATGGGAGATGGAGTTCTCCACAACCCTGTGGGGATCTGGGGTGGCCGCCAGGGGGTACCACATGGATCCCAGCCCTGCCCGGAAGTGCAATTAGCAACAGGTGATCAAGCACCTGGAGCACTTCCGGGTGGGCTATAAAAGGGGTCAGCTTCCACCACTCGACAGCCAGAATTGGGAGGAAGAGGACAAGGTTGCCTGGGAGGAGTGGTGGTGCCAAGGTGGAGAGAAAAAGTGTTTGTGTGTTGGCTAAGTGCTTTTGAGACTGTGTTGGGCCTGTGGGACACAAGGAAGGCGTGCCCCATGACTGAAGAGAAAAATAAAAAGTTGATTTTACACGTGCCTCTGTGTCAGTCTGAGCTGGGTTGGGCGCTATATAGCGCCTTTATTACAATTTGTATCCTAAATTCAGTTTTATTGAAAAGAATAGCAGAATTTCCTTACTGATTTGTTTTACTTTATCTATTTCAGTTTCCATTCTACTTTGTCCTTGTGTTCTAGTTAGGCTTAAACTTAGGGTTGACTTTCTTGAGTATTGACTTCTTTCATGTCAAAACAGATTTGTTGTGCATTTGGGAAATTATTAGCCATTTGTATAAAGTGAAAATCGTGGATCATAAAAGTTAGCTACGCCATCAACTTCACAGGTCACCCTCTTCGATCATGAGCATCTGTTTTTGAGCAATTTCCTCATTAAAGCAGGGTATTTTTGGCTAAAGACATCATAAACACTGGTTTAATGGTCTTAGAAATGTTCCATTAATTATGCTGGGTCTCTGAGTTGTGTGTGTGTGTGTGTGTGTTTTAATAATATATAGCCATTCTCTGATCTGTTCCTTTCCATAATGTTTTCATGCAATTTGCTTACAAGGATATCTTTAATAACACTGATTTTTAGTTTTGCTAGGGAATTGATGATCACACACCCTGATGGTGAATAGGTTCATAAATAGGTTTTTTAGGGGCATAGAGATGTATCCCAAAATCCATAACCCTTTCAGTTGTTTTCATGGTGTTTAGCTCCAGCCTGCCATACACTTCCCCCATACACCCGATATTTCACTTCATCCCTGTGTGACATGAAGCTGATCAGACTGGCATCATCAGTGACATCAGACATTGTGGTAGATGAGTCACTAGAAGTGCAGTCATTGTTATAGAGGGGGGAAAGCAAGTTAACAGGGGGGGTGTACTCCTGAAGTGGCCTATTGTAATGGCTATGGGCTCTCAGGCTGTTCCACACAAAATTGTACATTTAGAGATATTGAGTACTGGTATAATTGTGTTTCAAGCACATTAACAATGCATTAAAAGGATTCTGTAAGTATCTAGGAGTTGGAAATGCTAAAAGGTTTAGTGCAGAACCATTTATTCTGCATCTTCTAGTGATTACTGGGCACAGTCAAAAAGAACTATAGAGTTGAAAAATAGATATAGTTCAAGGCAGTGCATTCTTTCAACTGAACTTTTTGTTATGCTTATTGTTTCTGCATTCTTCTATTTCATTTGATAATATTCTTAAACAAACTAAACCAAGACACCCCCGTGCCTCTCATAGATATGACATTGGAAGTCTTTTGTTTGATGTTTTTCATTATTTACATGCATTAGCCGTGCATGCTTTTGCTTTTTTGAATCCAATCTTTTGGCATTTGCATAATTTGAGTTTTGGCTTCTTTCTCTGTCTCTGTTCTTGGCTCATGTTTAGTTTTTTTTTTTAAGTCCTAAATTACCCTTCCGTCCAAATGAGTCCTCTTAATTTCAGTTTTTAGTTTAGGCAAAATCTACAGGGGCATCACCTCCTTGCACATCTGACAACAAATGGATTTGACTAGATTTTCAAATTGATTGAACTGAATGTTCAGTGCACTGTGTATTTTGTTATTTTATGACACCACTAGGCTTTTCTGTAACTGTCAGCCAGTGTCTGGCTTTCCATGAAGTTCACACTTTGGGATGTGATGATCTTCCAGTTTACAGAAGTATCCACACCAGGTGAGCTGACAACAAAAATGAGTGTTAATAGAGATGGCTGCTATATTAGTCTATTAATCTCCTAGTTACTGATCATGTATTGCCAATC